>NW_024070188.1:80948008-81093295 GCF_014754425.2 Oryx dammah | reverse complement strand
CCCCTCACCTTGGTGGCCATGGCGGGCGGATCTCTCCCCCGCCCTCGGCCCGGGACGGTCGGCTCCTCTCCCGCGCAGCGGCTATCGGCCCCAGGCGGCCGGACGAAAGCGAGGGCGGCGGCGGCTACGGCTGGGCCCCGGCGCGGCGGCGGCTCCGCCCCGGCCCCGAGTCTCGGCTCTGGGCGACTCCAGCCGCCGCCCCGCTCCTCCAGTTCCTGAAACTCCCCGGCTGCGCGGCCCCCGCCCCCGCCGGCCGAGCCTCCCATCTACCGCGGCGTGCGCGGCGCGGCCGGCGGAAGCGCGCCCGGTGCCCTGGGCCGGCCCGGCCTCCTCTCCCACTTTCCGCCCCCGCCCGGAGCCTCCGCCTCGGGTCGCGCCGCCGGCGCCCTTTGTCGCAGGGCTCGGGGCCGCGTCCCCCGAGGGGCGGCCGGGGTCGGGCCGGATCACGGTCCCCCCACCGACCGCGTCCCGCCTGGCCGCCCGCCGTGGGGACGGTGGACGGGAGTGAGGGACACGCTTATGAGGGAGCGCCTGCCGGGGAGCCGAGTCCCGAGCGGCCCTTCAGCCGGTCACCGCGACTGAAGCGTTTCGCTGTGGAGATACAACGGGGCCCCCCCAGCACGACGGGCTCGAGTCGGGGACGGGGTCTTTGTCCCGCGTCGGCATGGCTGTGGGGCCGGTCGTGCTCGGGGCTGAGTGATATGAGTGCGGAGAACGCAGCCGGCACGGAGCGCAGCAATGGCTTCCAGGTCCGCTGGCCCTTCACGGAAGACCCGCCGGCCGCCTGGAGTTGCCCGCGGGCTGTGGTCCCCGGCCCGGAGCTTCAGGGCCCGGACGCTTGGGGCTTTCGTTCTGAGGCGTCCCGTTAACCTCCTTCTGGACTCCTGATAAATTTAAAAAACGCCTCCGAGCCCCGGAGGTTAGGGGGAGACCCAACAGGTTTCCCGAAATGGAAATTTTAGAAGTCTTAAAAATTTCCATTTTTCTTGTCAAAAGATTTTTCTTCAGACAGAGTTGGATGTGTGTCCTTTGTTATCAATAATAAATGAATGAGTTGAATAGGAAGATTTTCGCTCAAGTACGAAAGATGTAACTGAAAGACATCTCTTGATGGAAATATTATTACAGTACATTTTATTTTATCTCGGGCATATGTACCTCGTAAAAGAGGCAACTATCAAAAATCATCTTTAAGCGAGGAAAGCGGTACAATTAATGTCAAATTTTGTCCTCTCGAAAATATTCTATTTGATCTCCAGAAATTTAACTGGTTACCTTCTACAATGAGGTTTTAAATGGATATGGTACTAAAGCATTTTCTGTGAATTTTTGTGTTTGTTGAGTTCGGGGGCTACAGCTAGTTATCAATCATGCTGTGTGTTAGTCGCTCAATCGTGTCCAACTCTTTGGGACCCCATGGACTGTATCCCACCAGGCTCCTCTGTCCATACTGGAGCACGGTGCCACTTCCTCCTCCGGGGAATCGTCCCAACCCAAGGATCGAACCCACGTTTCCCGCATTGCTGGCAAATTCTTTACCACCTGAACCACTAGGGAATCCCAGGTGGCCTAAATGAGAAAGAACCTGCCTACCAGAGACATGGGTTCCATCCTTGGGTGGGAAGATGCCGTGAAGGAGGGAATGACCACCCACCCCAGTATTCTTGCCTGGAGAATTTCATGGACAGAGGAGCCTGGCGGGCTACAGTCCATGGGGTCTCAAAGACTCAGACAAGACTGAGAAACTAACACAAGCAACTAAGACCCAACATGGCATGAACAGCTTGGCCAAAAAAAAAAAAAAGGTAATGATAAAAGTAAAAGGAACATTATGTACAGTACAATTCATTTGTGTAAAAGAAAAAAATGAAAATAGGTTGTATATACCTAAGAAATTGCTGAGAAGATTCGCTAGAGGCTACTGTCAGAATTTTTGAATATGTATGTGTGTTGCTTTATCTTGTAAAAAAAATTTACATTTTAAATATTTATTTTATTTATTTGTCTGTGCCGGGGCTACTTGTATTGTGAGATGTGGGATCTTTAGTTGCAACATGTAAACTCTTAGTTGCAGCATTTGGGATCTAGTTCCCTGACCAGGGATTGAACCTGAGTGCCCTGCATTGGGAGTGTGGAGTCTTAACCACTCAGCCAACCAGGGAAGTCCCAAAGCAAGTTTACATTTTAACAAACAACTAAATAAATCCCTTGGCTAAGCACACAGTAATATGTAGAGAAGTCAGGATTTGACTTGGATAATACTGTAAGTAATGAATTTTCCTTATTCTTTTCAGTTCAAAAACTGGCTGCAGCACCCTGCAGCAGTTCAGCAATGCATATTTTGATAAGAAGATGCAAAGTGAGGGTCCCTCCTGTGACTGTGCCTTTCTGTATGCTGATTTGGCAAGTTCTGGATACCCAGTCATCCTGGGCACCAAGAAAGCAAGCAGATCAGAGTCCAAGCTTTCCCTACTTGGACAAGTTCTGTAAGCCTGGCTTCATTTTTAGAAAACCAGTTGACACCAAACTCAGAATGACCAATGCAAATTAGTATAAATGTTTAAATAAAGGTAAAGTCACTACCTATGTTATTGAGGTGGGCATTAATTTATAGAGCCTGGAAGAAAAGTCATTGACAAAAAAAAAAGAAAAGTCATTGACATAATCCTCACGCGAACCTGATGTCCAGCTCCATCTCACACTGCCCTCCCCAGGCTCTGCTTCAACCACACTGGCCTCCCACATCCTCCTGAATCCTGATCTTTACATTCTGTTCCATGGAGAAGGCCGGGACTGGCTATGGGGCGTGTGACCTCTGTCATCTCACAGGGCCTCATCCTTGCTTTAATGTTCTGTTCTTGCCATCTTTAAATTCTTGATAGTTTTGAACAAGGGGCTTCACTTTTTCATTTCGCACTGGGATTCTCAAGTTATCTTGTTGATGTTGTTTCTTTGAAATACCCACCAATAACCCCTCGTCCTCCTCCACACCAACACCCACTAACCTCCCACTCATCCTTCAGAGCTGCCCAGAACCCTTGCAACAGAGTTTGTTGGGGATATCTTCCCTGTCCCCAGTCTAAGTCAAGTTCTGTTGATACAAAATTTCATGTACTGGTTTCCTTGCCTTTGGAAACAACAGCTTGTCATTCATTTGCCTGCCTTTCCCACCAGACTGTTAGTTCAGGAGAGGAAGCCTCATTCCCCTGTCTTGCACCAGCCTCTAGCATCATGCCAAGCTCAGAATAAGTCCCTGTTAATACTTTGTGAAATGAATGAATAAATGAATGGATGACAGGTTTTGGAAATACAAATTAAGCAATATATTCAATGTTCAATGGCATTTGCCTGAGTTTGCTTGCTTGAAAGAATTCTGTGGACCATGTTTAAAAACCACCATCTCTATCATCATCTAAGTTAATGTGACATATTGCACAATACAAATTTTTTGAATGTTTTATTAATCAATAATGTTTTTTGCAAAAATACCCTTCAGAACTGTTATTCCTCTATGACAATGTTTTATGAGGTAATGTTGATTTTGACTGGTATAACTTATAACTGAAAATGAAAATGCTCAACTTGGCAGTATTTATTGGAGATGCAGTACCCAATTTATTAATAAAAATGCAATAAATAAATAATTGTGTTTATGATAATATGCTTTAGATGCTCTTTAACGTGACATCTTTTTTTGTTAGCCATGACTAGAGGCATGCAGGATCTTAGTTTCCAGCCAGGGATGGAACCCACACCCTCTGCAGTGGAAGTCTTAACTGCTGGACCTCCAAGGAAGTCCCTAGTGTGACTTAAAATTGAAGTGCACATCTCCTATGCACTTTCTAGTTATTGGTTGGCTTTTATTTGTCTTGGAGGTAATTACCACATACATGAAATGATAAAATGGTAATCCTCTCATTTATGGGTTTAAAACTGAGACCAGCATAGTTAAATGACTTATCCATGACCATGAATTAAGCCAGAGCAGAGGCTAGAGCCTAAATCTCTTATCTCAGTCTCCAAAATGTGTCATTTTCAAATTAAAAATATTTTAGGTAAGAGGTTTTGAGGGCAGTTGGTGATGGTCAAGACAACCCCAGCTTTGGGAATTCCCTGGCGGTCCAGTGGTTACGACTCCACGCTTCCAGGGCAGGGAGCACCAGGTTGGACCCCTGATGTTCACTTCCCAACCCCACCTCCCACCCCTCACCGAAGAAAAAGACAGTTACCACTAAAAACAGGACAAGGGCTTCCGTGCTGAACTGTGCTAGGAGCCACCCACCCACACGAGGACAGAGGAAGCATGGCGTCCTTTCCTCTCATCTCACGGAGTCCAGCTGCTCCACCCAGTGGAGCAGGGGTGTCTTCCAAACTAGAAAGTTGACTTCACTCTAAACAGCTCTGGGCAGAATTGGGAAGTAGCTGGTTTCCTCTTCTGCTTTCCTTGATCACCCATTCATCCGCTTTCCTCCCTTCCTTCCCCTTCCTAGACAAGCTTCCTTAGAGGTGGTTCCTCCCATCAGATGCCAGAGCCCTGGCATTGAGGCTAACACATACCAAGTTCAGTTATTTCCTTTATTCCCATTGATGAGAACGCAATTGATTAGTTAAATTTGATTTGCATCCGCAGATACTTTTGGTTATAACTAGCTTCCACTTTCAAAAGAAAGAAAGAGCTGTAGCCAGAGCAACAGAGCTGCTTCCTTTGGGCTTTGCACTCTCTTTTTCACGCCCAGGAAGAGGAAGTGATAAGGATTCCTGGGAAGTCTGTGCTCCTGACACAGCTGGTGGTGATGGGAAGAGAATGGCCATTAATGCTTGCCCTGGGTTTGTTTAATAACGGTCGTGCATTATGACTGTACTCTCAGGATATTAAACCACTTTTGTTTTAACTGCAGAAATTAAT
Source organism: Oryx dammah (assembly GCF_014754425.2). Lineage (NCBI taxonomy): Eukaryota > Metazoa > Chordata > Mammalia > Artiodactyla > Bovidae > Oryx > Oryx dammah. The sequence continues at coordinate 81,088,389 of NW_024070188.1, read as the reverse complement.
ATTGACTTCCTTGTTGCAGTTCAGAAACTCTCAAACTCATTTTCTCACAGTGAAATGACTGTTTTTAAAATTTGTCTTTCGAAAACTTGGAAGTTTCTTAGATACAACTATGATGACTCAGCAAAACACGCAGTCCCCGCGCTACTTCCCCGTTCTCTCTTTTTTCCTTCTTTCTTCCTAATGAGCCCAGATTTTGCTATCAACAGATCTGGATTCTGTTGCTTACATACTGTGTGACTTTAAGTACCTTACTTCTCTCATCCCCAGTTTCTTGGACTGCAAAATGGGGATAAAAGTACCCTCTGCATGGGTTTGTTGTGTGGGTTAAACTGGTTAGTGAGCTTGTAGGACTTAGCAGAATAAGCACTCAGGAAATATTAGTATAATTCTTCTTGTTTCAGTCTTTAGTCAAAATGAGGTTGTCCTTACGTTCCAATAGGCTCCCCTGGAGGCTCAGTTGGTAAAGAATCTGTCCGCAATGTGGGAGACCTGGGTTCGATCCCTGGGTCAGGAAGATCCCCTGGAGAAGGGCATGGCAACCCACTCTGGTATTCTTGCCTGCAGAATCCCAAGGACAGAGGAGCCTGGCGGGCTACAGTCCTCGGGGTTGCAAAGAGTCGGACACGACTGAAGCGACTTCCTTTCATGTTGCAGTAGCTCAGAGCACAGCTAAGAGGCAGGTCATGTGGCAAGAGAACGTTGCCTGCCCTTCCACTGAACAAGGAATGTTGCCACTATCAAGCCAGCAGCTGCTGCTCCCCACCACTCAGAGGGGCACCCTGAGGGGAATTCAGGATAGGGAACAATAGGAAGCATTCTGTGCTCTGGACACTGACCCGAGATAGTTAAGGCACATATCTAAGGAATAATTTCAACGAGCCCAGACTGTTTTTAGAAAAGTATTTATTTATTTATGGCCGGGCTGGGTCCTCACTGCTGTGCGGGCTCTTTCACTGCCGTGGCTTCTCTCCTTGCAGAGCGTGGGCTCCAGATGCTTGGGTTCCAGCAGTTGTGGTGCATAGGCTTAGTTGCTCTGTGCCATGTGAAATCTTCCCGGGCCAGGGATCAGGCCTGTGAGCCCTGCGCTGGCAGGCGGATTCTCAGTCACTGGACCACCAGGGAAGTCCAGGACCAGAGTCATGCATTTTCCCATGTACAGAGAAGCACTAAAATCATTAACTAAAGATGTCTGGTATTTGTGATTAGCAGTCATCTTCCCACCCCCTCAGTAATCTTTTGATGTTTAACTACATTTTTCCAGCAAAAACTCATATATATCTACACTTTTTCCAGCAAAAACTCATATATATCCTTGTTAAAAAACTCAAGCCCAGTTGCTTGCCACTCAAAAAATCAATACTTGAGGGGCACATGTTGGGAGAAAGGAAAGTTGTTTTTAATAAAAAAGCCGGCAACCTGGGGAGAAGGCAGACTCATATCCCCCCAAAAAACCAGCTCTGAAGATTCTGCTGAGCCATGAAAGTTTTTAAAGGGGAAAGTGAAGTGAAAGTGAAGGTGTGAGTTGCTCAGCCACGTCAGGCTCTTTGTGACCCAGTGAACTATAGCCTGCCAGGTTCCTCTGTCCATGAAATTTTCCAGGCAAGAATACTCGAGTGGCTTGCCATTTCCTTCTCCAGGGAATCTTCCCGACTCAGGGACTGAACCTGGGTCTCCTGAACTGCATGAGTCACCGGAGAAACCCTTTTAAGCCCTTTTAAAGGGGAAGTAATCTTGATCACCGAGGTAGGGGATCAAGTGAAATGATTGTAGTCATCTCTCACTGCATGCAGGCTTGTGGATTTATGATCTTTAGATGCTATCTTGTTCCCACAATCTTTCTGAGAGATTACTGAAGGGGTAGCTAGGGGAGAGAACTGGTCATCTGTTACTTACTTATTCTTCATTTCTATTTCTTTGATCTACTGAGGGAACCAACAGGTTAGGCAAGTATTGTATGATCAAAAGATTTGAAAAGTATGCTTAGGCTAGAGATGAGCAGAGCCCAGGGGTGCCTGGCTTAAGGTTAGTTATAGTATAGCTGTGGACTTAAAAAAAAATACTCAAAACCTAAACATTGAGAGTTATGTTTTATTCAGTGGGAAGTTTTAGGACATCAAGCCCTGGTGATAGCATCTCAAGTGACTTTGAGATTACCACCCTGAGGAGGGGAGGGGAGGAGACAGGTTATACAGAAGTTTTACAACAAAGGCTGGTAGTCTGAACATCAAAAGATTATTGTTAATTAAAAATATCAGATATCCCAAGTAAAGGAATTTAGCTCTTTCCTATGTATGGGGAGATGGAAGAGTCTGGGCTCACTGAAATTTCATATACATCTCAGGTATCAGGGCCAGTATCCTGTGTTTTTTACATTCTGAGCTCCCGTGAGGCTCACTGTAGGGAGTGGCTATAGTCTGCTGGCTGCTAGATGGCAGGTATTCTCCTTCCTGAGTACCCTGAGGGCTCACCAGCTCACCGGTTCAGTTCAGTCGCTCAGTCATGTCCAACTCTTTGTGACCCCATGGGCCACAGCATGCCAGGCTTCCCTGTCCATCACCAACTCCCAGAGCTCATCAAACTCATGTCCATCAAGTCGGTGATACCATCCAACCATCTCTTCCTCTGTCGTCCCCTTCTCCTCCTGCTTTCAATCTTTCCCAGCATCAGGGTCTTTTCCAATGAGTCAGTTCTTCACATCAGGTAGCCAAAGTATTGGAGTTTCAGCTTCAGCATCAGTCCTTCTAATGAATATTCAGGACTAATTTCCTTTAGGTTGGACTGGCTGGATCTCCTTGCAGTCCAAGGGACTCTCAAGAGTCTTCTCCAACACCACAGTTCAAAAACACCAATTCTTTAGCGCTCAGCTTTCTTTATAATCCGACTCTCACATCTACACATGACTACTGGAAAAACCATAGCTTCGACTAGCTGGACCTTTGTTGGCAAATTAATGTCTCTGCTTTTTAATATGCCGTCTAGGTTGGTCAAAGCTTTTCTTTCAAGGAGCAAGCGCCTTTTAATTTCTTGGCTGAAGTCACCATCTGCAGTGATTTTGCAATTGTTAATGACTGTGACATCCTTGTTTACTGATATGGCAGGAAATATTCCATTTCTCATAGTGTTGCTGAAGTGACAAGAAAAAGGCTTCCTGTTGAGGGCTGCTGCTGCTGCTGCTACTAAGTCGCTTCAGTCGTGTCCGACTCTGTGTGACCTCATAGACAGCAGCCCACCAGGCTCCCCTGTCCCTGGGATTCTCCAGGCAAGAACACTGGAGTGGGTTGCCATTTCCTTCTCCAATGCATGAAAGTGAAAAGTGAAAGTGAAGTCGCTCAGTCGTGTCCGACTCTTCACGACCCCATGGACTGCAGCCTACCAGGCTCCTCCGCCCATGGGATTTTCCAGGCAAGAGTACTGGAGTGGGTTGCCATTGCCTTCTCCGTCCTTTTGAGAGCAGTTTCCTGCAAAAAGCTGCTTGCAAATCCCCCCTGTCAGATATCATTCTGTTTCTGTAGAATCAGGGAGGAAGGTCAGTCTTCTGTAATTTCTTCATGCTGAGAAAGGGCATTGAGGTCTTAGAGTGAATGATACAGACATGGATTTGAAGCATCTCTTTGCTGACAGTTTTAGTTGCCTGCTTGCTTACATATACAGGCAGAACAAGCTATAATTATTTTGATTTTCACAAAGATATCAATTATTATGAGCAACAATGTTAATCTCACTCTCTTGAGGCCAGTTCTTGGAATTTTGTTAGCCATAGACTCAGTTCTGCTTAATATGGAACAGTTTATGTCATGGATACAGTCTGGTTATCATGTAGTTAGTTTTTTCTCTATGGTGGCAGTTATAGGATCTGTAAAACAACACGGAGTCTGTGACTCTATGATCCTAATCATTAACTGCTTGAGCCTGCTTTTTTGTGAGTCAAGGAAGCATGCAAGTTTTCAGCTTTTCTATAAATAAGAGGTAGGGGACAGGGAGGGCCTTTATACTTTGGTGGGGGAGGAGCACAGGGGTCTGCTTGGTTCCGTGCTGGCCCCTCCCTTACTTCATTGGAGCCATTCTTTGGATCTATCTATCTGGGCTGTCTCCCAGGCTATAGTCCTCAGCAAGGTCTCCCAATAAAACTTAACTCACAACTTTTTGGTTGTGCATTTTTCTTCAGTTGGCAGTCAACTAATGTGAAGCTAATGTGGGGATATGAAACTCTCAAAAGTAACGTGAACAAAATGAAAACACATGATGGTCACCTACCATACATGTTGGAGGATGGAAAGAGTGGAGAATAGTGTGGATCCCCGAGTCAGCTTGGGTCCAGCACACGGGTATACCTTTTCCCACTGTATGAGGTAAATGAGGTTAAAGTGAACCTCAAAGGTGGCCTTGAAAATAAACAGCAAAAAGGGGTTCAACAGGTGCTTTTCCAGTCACAATAAATGTATGAAGCCTTCATCTTGTGCCCAACACTGGGCACTGTTACAGGCACTGAGGATACAAGTCCCTGCTCCCTTAGAACTGACAATCTGCAGAGGGTGGAAAGAAATTATAAACTACAAATAAGGATACAAGTCAGGTGCTTTAACAAGTCCTTGAAGGGAAATCAATCCAGACAAGGGTATACGGAGAGGAGGGAGAGGTTATTTTATAGAAGAAGGCTTTTCTTTGGTGTTAGGATAGCTGACAATATATATATAAATGTTTGGGTTTTTTATTTGTTTTGGCTGGTAGGCTAATTGGTTGGTTTTAATTTTTGTTTCATTGTGACTATGTCATTTCTCTCTTGACACTGTTTGGAAGACACAATCCATGTATAATAAAAGGAGTAGTGTCCAGAATTGAAGATTTAATAGGAATCTGATTCCTAGGATCTGAGCAGGCAGGAAGGAGTGGGAGGTAATGGTGGGAAGATATGCTGGAGGTTGGTGAAGCTGCACAGATAGAACGGAGGCCCTGGCAGCCAGGGTTGGGTCACAGCAGAGACTGTTTGCTCTGGATCCTGTAGAAGACTGCTGGTTCAGTTTGGGTAGCCCTGATTCCCCAAATCACTGCAGATGGTGACTGCAGCCATGCAATTAAAAGATGCTTGCTCTTTGGAAGCAAAGTCATGAACAACCTAGACAGCATATTAAAAAGCAGAGACATTACTTTGCCAACAAAGGTCCAGCTAGTCAAAGCTATGGTTTTTCCAGTAGTCATGTGTGGATGTGAAAGTTGGACTATAAAGAAAGCTGAGGGCCAAGAATTGATGCTTTTGAACTTAGTGTTGGAGAAGGCTCTTGAGAGTCCCTTGGACAGCAAGGAGATCCAACCAGTCCATCCTGAAGGAAATCAGTCCTGAATATTCATTGGAAGGACTGATGCTGAAGCTGAAAGTCCAATACTTTGGCTACCTGATATGAAGAACTGACTCATTGGAAAAGACCCTGATGCTGGGAAAGATTGAAGGCAGGAGGAGAAGGGGACGACAGAGAATGAGATGGTTGGATGGTATCACCAACTAGATGGACATGAGTTTGAGTAAGCTCTGGGAGTTGGTGATGGACAGGGAAGCCTGGCGTGCTGCGGTCCATGGGGTCGCAAAAAGTTGGACATGACTGAGTGACTAAACTGAACTGAACTGATTCCCAGAGGATGGTTTGGACAGGAGATTGAAGTCAGGGTAGTGATGGTAAGATTGGCCAACCAGTTGGCTTACCAAATGAGTTCCCAGCCTCCAGGACCACCAGTGTCCCGTAAAACTTTACCCTAGGATGTCGCTTGATTTTCTGACCTGTTGTGGACAGGCTCGGATGTGAATCCTCAGACATGTATTTATGCACAGTGACTGGGCACAAAGTTGACAGCAGTGGGAGTAGGAATAGTTGGGTGGTGGGACTTTCTTGGTGGTCCAGTGGCTAAGACTCCAAGTTCCCAATGCAGGGGGGTGTACCCGGGTCAGGGAACTAGATCCCACAAATGCCACAACTGAGAGTTCACATGCCGTTAACTGAAGATCCTGTGTGCTGAGGTGAAGATTTGAAGATCCACAACTGAGACCTGGCACGGTCAAACACATAAATAAATAATTTTTTTTCTTTTTTAAAAAAGAAAGAAATAGTTGGGTGGCAAAGGACATTTTGCTGGTTCATGTGTCATTGCTCAAGTCAAAGACTATGCAATTACTTTTAAAGACTGAGTCCCACATAACATGCACACACACACACACACACACACACACACATACTCTTCTATATTCCTTCTTTGTGAAAGGCAAGTCAAGTGACAGTGGTTGAGAGACACAAGTGCAAGACATTTGCCACTGCTGCCCTGATTTGGAGTTGGGTACTGTGAATTACAGCCTCTGTCCCTTAGAATTCTGTCCTTTCCCACGTTTTGATCAGGAAGACTGCCTGCTGCTGAGACCTGAATGGTAAGCAGATGACCCTGGGCTTGGATAGTCCTTGGGGTGAAATTTATTTCTGCTGCTCACTAGATGTGTGAATATGAGCAGATTATTTAACCTTGATTCTGAATTTTCTCATTTATACTGATAATACCCCGAAGCTTTCTTAGAAGATTCTGTGAAATGGTTACCAATAACTACGCATTTGGTGAGCTTTATTTCTAGGTGTCAGTTTCTTATTGCAGATCTCAGATCTACAACAAATGTCCTAAAATGCTAGCCCACAATGATTACAGCTGTTTTATAGCTCACAACTGGTATCTTTTTTTTTTTTTTAATCCCCTGGGATTTCTGTCTCCTTTCCCTTCCTAGTCATTCATCTCTTTCTTCATCCTCACTGTGTTTCATTTAGTCACATGATATAGTGGCTCTCTTCCCTAATGCGTCTAGCATCTTTACCCTAGTTTCTCAAAACTTTTACAGGCACCACAGCAATTTTTCTGCTTATTTAGATCATTAAAGCTTCGATTAAGTCAGGAAAAGTCAAAGTGCAAAATATTTTATAAGTAAATAAATACATAGAAACACAATTCCTATAAAGATAAGCTCTGCATTAATTTCAAAATATATAACCAGTTTATTGTTATACTTTGTAGAAATGGAGGTGTTCCAAACTTAATTATTTTAAAATATTAAATAAAGAACTGTTGAGAAACACATGTAGTTCTCATAAACTCGCTATCTGCCAGTTACCTGTCCATGTCGACATCTATAAAGTAACGATGTGGTTTTCAGGGGACAATTGTCAGGTCATTGACTAGAGTAATGGCCATAAGGGACCTGACCCAGTGCGTGGCACACAGTAGGTGTTCAAGAAGCAGTGGCTCTTTTTAGAGCTAGTTTGCTCTGTTGGCTTCTTTTTATTTCATTCACAAATCATTCATTGAGAGCTATGGCCAAAGAGCTATGGTAGATAAGCTCAAAGTCATGAGAAAAAGCATTTGGTGCTCCCCTAGAATTTGAAATACCACAAGGGTACATCTCAAGAAATATTGCAAATGCTACCAAATTCTGATGCCCTAATATAGGCCCAACTGTCTATTCAGTCTTATTTGACAGAAGTCCTTTACTCCTTCCTAGAAAGAAAACTCGCATGCGATTGCCATGAGAACTACTAGGAGAAATGCTTGAGTTTTAGAGAACCTGTGGTTTCAGAAGTAGAAACAGGGGAGAAGTTGTGAAAAGCAGAACAATTTAGGGGAGTCAGTCAAAAACACACTGCTCAGACCTCAAACCCCAACACACTCACGCCAGGGCTAGTGTGCTTTGCAATCACCTCCTGCCTTAGTTGTCTCCCTCTGGGACAATGAGGCTAACTCAGCATATTTTTTGAAAATGTAATTTTTTGGAGAGGGGATTTGGAGAAGGCAATGGCACCCTACTCCAGTACTCTTGCCTGGAGAATCCCATGGACGGAGGAGCCCGGTGGGCTGCAGCCCATGGGGTCGAGAAGAGTTGGACACAACTGAGCGACTTCACTTTCACTTTTCACTTTCATGCACTGGTGAAGGAAATGGCTTCCCACTCGTGTTCTTGCCTGGAGAATCCCAGGGACGGGGGAGCCTGGTGCTGCCGTCTATGGGGTCACACAGAGTTGGACATGACTGAAGCAACTTAGTAGCAGCAGCAGCAGGAGAGGGGATTAAGGAATTATTAGTAACTTGTGTAAAACCAACCTGATACATATTCAGTAGATAGAATTCATTTAAATGAAGGGGAAGTGAATACTGTTGTAACACAGATACTAACTGTATTAGAAATCAGATGCCTGTACTCTGAGCAGGACTAGATCACCTAAAACAGGGATCCAAGTTCTTTCTCAGTGGGCACTGTTATCAGGTTTGGCTACACAATTTACATGCCCAAGATCAAAAGGAAAATGTTCAAAAATGACTAAGGGGCTTCTCTGGTGGCCCAATGGTTGAGAATCTGCCTTGCAATGCAGAGCGTTACTCCATCAGTCATGTCCGACTCTGCAATCCCATGGACTGTAGCCCACCAGGCTCCTCTGTCCCTGGAATTCCCTAGGCAAGAATCCTGGAGTGGGTCGGTTCAATCCCTGGTCCAGGAAGATGCCACGTGCTGCATAGCCCCGTGCACCACAGCTACTGAGCCAGCACTCCAGAGCTTGAGAGCTACAACTATTGAGCCCACGTGCTGCAACTCTGAAGCTTGCGTGCCCAGACCCTGTGCTCTGGGAAAAAGAAGCCGCAGCAATGAAAAACCTGTGCACTGCAATGAAGAGTATCTAGCTCCCACTTTTTGCAACTAGAGAGAGCCCTCATGCAGCAACAAAGACCCAGCACAGGCAAACATAGAATAAAATAAATCGATCTTAAAAAAAATGATTAAGAATTTCAAAAGAATGAAATTAGACCTTTATATCATATACAAAAATTAACTCAAAATGGAGTATAAAGACTTAAATGTAAGACCTGAAACCATAAAACTTCTAGAAGAAAACAGAGGGGAAAAAACTCCTCAACATTTGTCTTAGCGGTGATTTTTCTCTTTTGATATGACATCAAAAGCATAAGCAGCATAAAAAACAAGGATTATATCAAACTGAAAAGCTCTGTACAGCAAAGGAAATGATCAACAAAATGACAAAATAAAAAGGCAGCTTATGGAATGGGAGAGGATATTTGCAAGCTATATGTATCTGATAAGGAGTAATACCCAGAATATATAAGGAGCTCATATAATGCAATCACAAAAAACCCCCAAATAACCAGATTTAAAATGTAAAATGGGATGTAAATAGACATTTTTCCAAAGAACACATTCAAATGGTCAACAGGTATATGAAAACACATTCAAATGGTTCAACATTGCTCATCATCAGGGAAATTCAAATCAAAACCACAATGAGATGTCACCACACACTGTTCAGGGCAGCTATTACAAAAAATATAAGAGATAACAATCCTTGATGAAGGTGTGAAGAAAAGGGAACTCTTGTACACTGTCGATGAGAACAAATTAGTTCATTACGGAACTTTTTGAATATGGAAGCTCTTCAAAAAATTAAAATTAGAACTGCCATGATCCCAGCCCCACTTCATTTTCAAAGAAAATGAAATCATGACCTCAAAGAAAATGAAATCATGACCTCAAAGAGATACTTGCACTTCCATGTTCACTGTGGCATTTTGAAAGAACCAAGATATGAAAACAAGCTAAAAGTTCTTTGACAGGTGAAATGTTATGTGATGGCATATTGGTGGTGGTGGTTTAGTTGCTAAGTCGTGTCCGACTCTTGCAACCCCATGGACTGTAGCCCGCCAGGCTCCTCTGTCCACAGGATTCTCCAGGCAAGAATACTGGAGTGGGTTGCCATTACCTTCTCCAGATAGCATATGATTCAACCGTAAAAAAGAAGGAAACCCCAACATTTGCAACAGTGCAAATGAACTTGGAAGATACTGTAAGATGTTATAGACAAACCTGAATGAACTTTTTGGCCAATCCAATACTATGTAAAATATGTCAGATACAGAAAGACACATATTGTATGATCTCACTTATATGTGGGATCTAACAAAGTTGAACTCATAGAACAATAGAGTAGAATGGTGGCTGCAAAGGGCTGAGGAGACAGAGGGTGAAGAATTGGGAAATGTTTTAGTTTTAAGAAGAATATGTTCTGGTGATCTAATGTACAGCATGGTGACTATAGTTAATGATACTGTTTTGTATACTTGAAATTTGCTAATAGAGTAGATCATAAGTATTCTGATTACACACACAAAAATGGCAACTATGTGGGGTGATGTGTTAATTAACTTATAGTATTAATACACAATGTGTACATATATTAACTCATTATGTTGTACATCCTAAATGTAAATATTTCCTATTTGTCCATTATATCTCAATAAAGCTGGATAATATTTTTAATTTAAAAATAAAGCTGAGAAAAGAGTGGATATCTCAAAAAAGCACAGGGTGAATAATATCAGAAAATTCAGGACAGATTTAAAAGATAAGTGGGATGTGATCAAAAAGAGAGTAGAAAACGTGGACAGCAATTGATATTAGAAGTGAAAATCACAAGCATGGTCCAAACTGATAAAGACATCAATCCACAGATTCAAGTAACTCAGCATCCCCTAAGCAAAGTAAATCCACTGGAAACAGTAATGAGCTACATTATGGTCTAAAACCCAAAGATAACAAGAAAGACTTTCTCTCTACAGAGGGCAAGTAAGCAAGACAATGGCTGATAGCTAAGTTCTCAATATAAACAAGACAGGTATCAGTGCAGTGCCATTTTTAAAGTGGTAAAGAAAGCTCCTGTTTAAACAGAGCTCAATACCCAGCAGCAATACTTATAATATTTCCATTTTAACTATTTTTACTTGTACAGTGTCATCAATTACATTCACATGCTGAACCACAATCACGGGTGTTTACAAAACTCTTTCGAAACCCCAAATAGAAATTCTGTACCCATTAAGCAATCTCTCCACATTTGCCTCTCCCCTTTAGTCCCTTGTAAATGTTTATCTGTGTTCTGTCTCTATAAATTTGGCTATTCTAGATATTTTATATAAGTGCAGTTATAAAATATTTGTGCTTTTGTGACTGGCTTATTTTACTCAGCATAATATTTTAAAGGTCTTCCCAGGTTATACTATGTATGAGAATTTCATTCTTTTGTATGGTTGGATAGCATTGTATTGTATGTATATACCACCGTATGATTCCACTTTATATTTGGAATATACAGTGGATGCAGCTGCAGAACAATCAACATAGTTCTACAAGGATTGGTTTTTTTTGGCTTTTAAAAACACGAACTGTGTCAGCATGCAAAAGAGTGCATATAATATGTAAGCATATTTTAAATTAAAATATTTTAAAAACTTTAAGAGTTATGGAAATGAAGGATGATGGTGGTGGTTGTACAACAACGTAAATGCATTTAATAGCACTGAACTGTACAATTAAAAATGGTTAAGACAGAGACTTCCCTGGTGGTTCAGTGGTTAAAACTCCATGCTCCCAATCCAGGGGGCCCGGGTTAGGTCCCTAGTCAGGGAACTAAGATCCCGCATGTAGCAATGAAAATCCCACACATAGCAACACAGATCCCCAGTGCTGCAACTAAGATCTGGTGCAGCCAAATAAATAAATATTTTAAAAATGGTTAAGAGAGCTAATCCTATGTTTTGTGTATTTTACCACAATTTAAAAAAAGAAAATTAAAAAATGTTTAAAAGCTAGCACCATGCAGCTTAAGAACAGAGGGTTTGCAGCTCCTCTGAAGCTACATGCTTTATTCCAAGTACATCCTCTGCTTTCCATTTCTGGGGTGATCATTCTCCTCAGTTTTGTAAACATGTGTGTACTTTTTCTGTCTTACCCTATGTAGACATCTCTAAGCAATATATTGTTTAGTTTTGCCTGATTTTTAAATTTTAAATGAGTGAAATATAGGTTTTCTAATGTGACTTTGTTTTTTAACATGTTTTTGAGATTTGCTCATAGCTATACCTTATTCATTTTCACTACTATCTGGTATTCCATTGAACATACACCACAATGTATTTGTTAACTTTACTGTGAATGGATGAGCTTTGTCTCTAGTTTTTGCGATAATAAGCAGTACTATGTTGAAGTTGTGTATGTATATGCTTAGGCCTGGTACTATTGGGTCACAGAATATTCATATTTTCAGTTTTACCAGAAACTATCAATTTTTTCCCCCAAAGAATTAAGAGTTCTTATTGTTTCTGACACAGTATTGTCCAGTTACTTAATTTTTGTCAATCTGATAGGTATAATACAGTATCTGCTCAGTCACTTGGTCAGGTCTGACTCTTTGTGACCCCATGGATTGCAGCACACCAGGCTTCCCTGTCCATCATCAACTCCCAGAGCTTGCTCAAACTCATGTCCTTTGAATCAGTGATGCCATCTAACCATCTCATTCTCTGTTGTCGCCTTCTCTTCCTGCCCTCAATCTTTCCCAGCATCAGGGTCTTTTCCAAGAGTTAGTTCTTCACATGAGGTGGCCAGAATATTGGAGTTTCAGCTTCAGCATCAGTCCTTTAGCATCAGACCTGAGTCCAGTGAATACTCAGAACTGATTTCCTTTAGGATATAACACAGTATATCACTGTGCTTTTAGTTTTTCCCTAGTTCCAATCAGGATAAACATGTTTTTTGTTTGTTTTGGGGCCATTCATATTTTCTTTTCTGCGAAATTCTTGTTTATATCTTTTGCCCATTTTTCTGCTGGGATATTTGCTTTTTTCTGACTGATTCAAAGGAGATCTTTTTTATTCTGGGAATCATCTCTTTGTCAACCACACATGTTACAGATATCTTCCCAAGGTGGGCTTGTCTCTTTCTATCATACCTATGGATAAATAAAATTTCTTAATTTTAATGTGCTTCAATTACTGTTTTATTCATTTACAGTTTATGATTTTTGTGTCTTGTTTGAGGAATTCTTTCTTATTCTGAGGTCATAATTTGTATGACCTCAGTTTTAAAGTTTTGCCTCTCACATTTATATCTGCCAGGGTAGCCTATGGTCTGCTCAAATAACAAATAAGCACCAATATTTTAGGCATTTACCACAATAAAACTTTATATATTGCTCACACAAAACCCAGTGTGAAGCTCCTGACTGAGCAGCTCTCTAAGGCTTATCTGCTCAAAGTGTGACTCAGGGACCCAGATTGCTTTTACATTGTGGCGCAACATGAGAGTCGTGAGTTGAGTTTTATTTGGGGTAAAATGAGGGCTGCAGCCCGGGAGACAGCACCTCAGAGAGCTCTGAGAGACTGCTCTAAAGAGGCGGTGGGAGAAGGTCAATTTATAAGATTTTGGTGAAAAAGGAGTTCAAAGCAATCAAGTGTGGACTTTACAAAATGTTTTCTGCTAGTCATGAGGAGCTGATGCCACCATGAAGGGATTTAGGGCCTTTCTAGGTGTGAAGAGATGCAAGGATTGGGATCATGAAATCAGTTCCTGAAAATATCTATCTAAAAATCCACCTAGAGCCAGACATCCTAGAACACGAAGTCAGGTGGATCTTAGGAAGCATCACTACAAACAAAGCCAGTGGAGGCGATGAAATTCTATTTGAGCTATTTCAAATATTAAAAGATGCTGCTGCTAAAGTGCTGCACTCAATATGCCAGCAAATTTGGAAAACTCAACAATGGCCACAGGACTGGAAAAGGTCAGTCTTCATTCCAGTCCCAAAGAAAGGCAATGCCAAGAATGCTCAAACTACCGCACAATTGCACTCATCTCACACGCCAGCAAAGTAATGCTCAAAATTCTCCAAGTCAGGCTTCAACAGTACCTGAACTGTGAACTTCTAGATGTTCAAGCTGGATTTAGAAAAGGCAGAGGAACCAGAGATCAAATTGAAACACCCACTGAATCATAGAAAAAGCAAGAGAGATACAGAAAAATGTCTACTTCTGCTTTATTGACTATGCTAAAGCCTTTGATTCTGTGGATCACAAAAATTTGTGGAAAATTCTTAAAGAGATGGGAATACCAGAACACCTTACCTGCCTCCTGAGAAATCTGTAGGCAGGTCAAGAAGCAACAGTAAGAACTGGACATGGAACAACAGACTGGTTCCAAATTGGGAAAGGAGTACATCAAGGCCGCATATTGTCACCCTGCTTATTTAACTTATATGCAGAGTACATCATGCGAAATGCCAGACTGGATGAAGCACAAGCTGGAATCAAAATTGCCCAGCTTCAAGACCAAAGAAAGAGCACAGAATCAGCAACAGAGACGTCAGTGGTCTAACGGATGGGGGATCTTACACATTTGAAGTAGGTCCTGGAGTGACATCCCAATGTGTGCAGATCACAGCAGGCAGGACACGGCTGTAAGCAGTCTTTGAAGGGGGGTGGGAATGGGAGGAGGGGAAGTTACCAGTTACAGGGGAAATGGACATCAAGTTGGCTCATTAGTGGCTGCCCCGGTGGCTCAGATGGTAAAGAATCTGCCTATAATGCAGGAGACCCGGGTTTGATCCTTGGGTTGGGAAGATCCCCATGAGAAGGAAATGGCAATCCACTCTAGTGTTTCTTGCCTGGAGAATTCGATGGACAGAGGAGCCTGGCCGGCTACAGTCCATGGAGTTATAAAGGGTCGGACACGACTGAGTGTCTGACACACTGGCTCATTATTTACCAGGGAAACCAGTCCCTTATCCCCCCTCCCACCTTCGATAAGCTATCATAGTGGAGATATTCTGATCCAAAGCTAGAACAATCATTAGCTGGGGCCTGGAGCAAGTTTGTAAGAAGTTTAGTCATGTGAATAGGGTGTAAGTGAAGCAGGCACCGGTTGAGCAGCGGGATGAACAGAAAACCAGAAAACAGCTCTCCTTAGTAGCTTGACCATACAAGGAGGCAAGAGGGGACAGTGGAACATAGTTGGAACAACTGTAAAGGAACCCGATTGAAAAGGCTGTTTAATCCCTAAAGATATTCTCATGTGTAGGTGATTATTAACAGCATTTTTGCAAACATTGTATTGGGCTTTGCCAGTGCAGAAGTCAAAGAGGATGTTTTATTTAGATTAACATATGAAGGTAATTGGGTCCAAAAATGTAGCTGTCCCAGTTTTCAGATCATCCAAATGTTCTGTTGCCATGACAATTCCGAGTTAAAACTTTGGAAAGAAAATAAATGTTTGGTAATAATTCAAATCATCCACTTCCGACTACATCAAAACAACGTGTTGGTGTGGTTGCTGCCAGCTACCATTTTTTACTTGATTTTAAGATTATTTCGTGGGATTGGTGGTTTCGTTTGCTTTATAGTTCAAAAAGGGAGATTGGTGGGTGTTTAGACAGAAACTTTAGGATGTTTTTCTTTATTTTTCCCACTAAAAGTCACATAGCCAAGATTATACCCGTGGAATAATGTTTCACAATTGCATTTCACTCCACAATTATCAAATATTTTGGAGAGTTTGAGTAACTGCTACATCTGTTGAAGATAAGTGACTCAGTAACCTAGGACATATGCAGAAATGGAGAAATGAAAATAAAGAGACAGAAAAATGTCTAGATGATGGATTTACCACACTGAGCAGAAAAGGAAGCCAAGAGAAAGAGACATTTGTTTTCTTCTTTGGAAAATGATGAATAGTTATAGAGTAACTCAATTTTAGGCCAATACTGTTTTGGCTGCTTATCTGTCTTCATAATCTGATGAAAGACATAAACATGCCTTTATTAATTTTGTGTGTGTAGAGTTCCAATAAAATGTCCAAATCACAGATTTCAACTCATAGGCGGCCAGTGAGATGAGTGTCTCTTACTGCAGACACTTGATAGTATTATCCCAATACCAGGTCTACAGCCAGGAAGAACTGATTAGGTGCTAAAATAAGACAAATAGGACATTTCTTACATACCTGCCAGGGAGCCTGGTGGAGGGCAGACACTCGATAAGGCTTTGCTGAACCACCGAATGCATATGTAAATGAATGCATGAAAGGTAAGCTAGGATACCATGAACATATATTTAGATAATAAGGTCTACTAAGAGGCTGTAAATTGAATAAAAATTTTATTCAGAGAAACACTGAGTAAAGTGGAGTGAACTAAGCTTCACTTACCTCATCAGGTTAGAAAATCAGATTTATTGAAAATTCTGTCATTTCCATCTTTCAATTGGTATCATGACTTCTTTTGTGAGTAGTCGGAGACAATGCATTCTAGCATCTCTATCTCTCATAAACCATGAGAAAAATTGTATCAAGAGTCCCCCACATCTAGGATTCCTTGGTGGTCCAGTGGCTAAGACTCCATACTCCCACTGCAGAGGGCCTGAGTTCAATCCCTGGTCAGGGAACTAGATCCCACATGCTGCAACTAAAGCTCCTACATGCTGCAAATAAAAATCCCATGTGCTCCAACTGAGACCCGACACAGACAAATAAATAAATAAATATTATTACAAAAGTATAGTCTCCTTATATGTCTGCCAAGTGGAAATAGATGCTGCCTGTCTCCACACTCTGGGAACCCACATGAAGGCAGGAAGAGGGGCAAGGCTCAGAACAGCAGGTGTATATTGGTTTTTAGAAACTCAACTCTGAAGGCACAGTGAGCATGGTTAGAGAGGGTAGAAGAGAAAATAAGAGAGACAAGACCAATTGGTTGTTGTTGTTCGATAGCTAAGTCATGTCTGACTCTGCGACCTTATGGACTGCAGCAGACCAGGCGTCCCAGTCCTTCATCATCTCCTGGAGTTTGCTCCATGTCCATTGAGTTGGTGATGCCATCCAACCATCTCCTCCTCTGCCATCCTCTTCTCCTCCTGCCTTCAATCTTTCCCAGCATCAGGGTCTTTTCCAATGAGTTGGCTTTTCACATCAGGTGGCCGAAGTATTGGAGCTTCAGCTTTAGGATCAGTCCTTTCGGTGAATATTCAAATCGCATTGGGAGAATCAGGAAACAGTCCCAGTGAGAGACAATAAGCGCCTGCATCAGGATGGGAGCCAGCAGGACAGAGGGGAGGGACATCTGAGATGGCAGAGCTTGGTGACTGATTGGTTCTACGGAGTGAGATGCAGGGAGGGTCAGGGATGAAGCTCAGTTTCCGCTGCCCGATACAGAAGAGGCAGGCAGTGAAAAGCATGAGGGAGATGGGTGGGGAAATTGGTGCAGAGCTCGCAGGCAACTGAATGAAGTCACAGAACCCTGCTACTATGACTCACGGTCTCTAAATTTCACCAAGGATTTGCTGATGAACTTGCAATTTGTTCATAAGGAAAAAAATATTTGTCGTTTATAAACATAACTGTGTCAGATGTTTGTCTTCTTAAAAAAGTGCTTTGCAACACCTAGCTCCCTGTCCTGTTGCTGGGATACCCCCGACCAGAGATCGTTTTTGTGGGGCGCAGAGCACTGCTTCCCACTGTAGGAGTGAACCTGAGTTCCCTCCTTCCCCACACTCTGGCTGCCAGGACTCTGGTACACGGCCTGGGTTCAACCAGTTGGATGCCATGATGGTTAATTGTACACATCAACTTGGCTAGGGGCCTCCCTGGTGGCTCAGCAGTAAAGAATTCACTTGCCAAAGCAGGAGAGTTGGTTTGATCCCTGGGTCAGGAAGATCCCCTGGAGAAGGACATGGCAACCCACTCCAATATTCTTGCCTGGGGAATTCCATGGACAGAGGAGCCTGGTGGGCTATAGTTCATGGGGTTGCCAAGAGTTGGAGAAGACTTAGCAATTAAACCACAACAACTTGGCTAGGCCACAGTACCCAGATATTTGGTTAAACACTAGTCTAGATGTTGCTGTGAAGGTATTTTTAGGTTAGATTAACATTTAAATCAGCAGACTTCGTGTACAGCAGATTACTCTCCACAATGTTGATGGGCCTCATATAATCAGTTGAAAGCCTTAAGAGGAAAAAAAAAAATACTGATGTCCCTCTGAAGCAGAGAGAATTCTGTTGGCTGCAATGTCAAGTTTTCCCTGGGTTTCCAGCCTGCCTACTTGCCTTCCAAACTGAAGAAAGCCAAAGTCAGTTTCTGTTGCTTGCAATAATCATCCTTGCTTAATATAGTAATACATGTTCATTGTTGCCAAACTCAAACACCAGAAAAGAACAAAGAAATGGAAGAAATTCAAATATACCCTGATGTAACTAATTTAAACATTCTTTCATTTTCCTCCTAGATTTTTCTATACATGTTTTACACAGTTGCATTCATTTGTGTGAGGCGTTTTAGCCTGTTTGTTCCCTTAACATTCTATTATAAAACGTTTTGACATGTCATTAACGATATCTTAACAATATTAACATTAACGATGTTAGCAATATTAACAACATTAGCAATATTCTTTGTGCTTTTTCAGTCCTCTTAATATATGCTCTCTGTTCCTTATGCTTCCTTATTTTCTTTGTTTGCAGCTCTTGTCATCTGGGACCTATACTGTATTTTATTTGCTTTCATATCTTCAAGTGATTTGGAAGTAGACAAAGGACTCACCGTTTAAAGCTGTTTGAGGTTATAGGTTTAAGAGCCACATGGTTAAAATCAATTTCTATGGCTATTAAAGTTAAGAACAACATTTGCTATTATGTACAGATCTCCTTTCTTCAGCCCCCCTCCCTGTTTTTTTGTGTTATAGTATAACATATGTTAAGCATTTGCTCATATAAACATTTTTAAAGAATTGCTTTTTGCTTAGACAATTTTGAAACCATACACTTCACCGCCTCCAAAAAATTAAGTGTACATTCAATTAGTTTCAAGGGTTTCCCAGATGGTGCTAGTGGTAAAGAACCAGCCTACCAACGCAGGAGACATGGGATATGTGGGTTCCATCCCTGGGTCGGGAAGATCCCCTGGAGGAGGAAATGGCAATCCATTCCAGTATTCTTGCCTGGAGAATCCCATGGGCAGAGGAGCCTGGTGGGCTACTTTAGGGTCCATAGTGTCACAGAGCTGGACACGACTGAAGCAACTTAGCACGCACGCACACCTTAGTTTCCATCCTTACTGCATGGTGTTCTTATTCTTTGAATGACATTTACAGGAAGCTATACGATGCTGTGTTTTCTGAGCCCTTTTCTTGAGAACATCTTTGTCATTTTCACAGATGAATGACAAGCTGGCTTGCTCAGAGAGGTGTTCTCAAGTTAGGAATGGTAACTCCTAATGGAGGTGAGTCAGACCTCTCAACTTTTTCCCCAGCCATCCATTACTGTGCTAGTTTACAGAACACAGAGATATGATCAAAAGGATAATTTTCAACCCAACCTCATCCATTTGGAAGATACTGGAAAGTCCCCTACATTCTGGCCCTTGGTTTTCTCTCACAGTGTCCAGTGGTGTTGACAGTTCACATATTTTTGAGTACTTATTTATTCATAAATGTTCTAGTGGGAAGTTCAGAGAGGGTCTCACAAGTAAGAACTGGGATCTGCCTCTGTATTGCCGCCCAGTGCTGGCCGTGTGTTAGTCAGCTCTTCTGAATTTCTTAGCCATATTTTCAGAGGCTATTTTAGGTTCTTAGACTTTCTTCATCTGTATTAGTCAAGCTTCTTTGGCTGCAGATAACTGAAACTAACTTACAGCATAAATAGAAAAAGTAACTATCACAGAATACAGGAAAATTTCATGGAACCCAAGAGTAAAAAGGAAAGTTGGCTTTAATGGGGAAGGGAAGAGCTCTTAGGACTCACCATTTCTCATCTCTGTTTCTTGATGCTGTGCTGTGCGGTTCTTAGTTGCTCAGTTTGTGTCCAACTCTTTCGACCCCATGGACTGTAGCCCGCCAGGCTCCTCTGTCCATGGGGATTCTCCAGGCAATAATACTGGAGTGGGTTGCCATGCCCTCCTCCAGGGGAACTTCCCAACCCAGGGGTCAAACCCAGGTCTCCTGCATGGTAGGAGGATTCTTTACCACTTGAGCCAGCAGGGAAGTCCATTTCTTGATGCAGTGATTCCTAAAGATTAATAGAATTTATTGATGTCTGCTGATTATTTAGTCTATGCTGTGAAAGCTCTTGGAGAAAGGTATTTTTTAAAAAATCATCTGCACTAGATCTACCAAAAGAAAAAACTGCCAAAGAATGTTCAGACTACCACACAACTGCATTCATCTCACACGCCAGCAAAGTAATGCTCAAAATTCTCCAAGCTAGGCTTCAACAGTATGTGAACCGAGAACTTCCAGATGTTCAAGCTGGATTTAGACATGGCAGAGGAACCAGAGATCAAATTGCCAACATCTGTTGAATCATAGAAAAAGCAAGAAAATTCCAGAAAATCATCTACTTCTGCTTTATTGACTTGCCAAAGCCTTTGACTGTGTGGATCATAACAAACTGTGGAAAATTCTTAAAAAGATGGGAATACCAGACCACCTGACCTGCTTCCTGAAAAATCTGTATGCAGGTCAAGAAGCAATAGTTAGAACCAGACATGGAACAATGGAACTGGTTCCAAACTGGGAAAGGAGTCCATCACGGCTGTATATTGTCATCCTGTTTATTTATCTTATATGCAGAGTATATTGTGCAAAATCCATTCCAGACTGGAATGAAGCACAAGATGGAATCAAGATTGCAGGGAGACATATCAATAACCTAAGATATGCAGATGACACCACCCTTATAGCAGAAAGTGAAGAGGAACTAAAGAGCCTTTTGATGAAAGTGAAAGAGGAGAGTGGAAAAGCTGGCTTAAAACTCAACATTCAAAAAATGAAAATCATGGCATCTAGTCCCATCACTTCATGGCAAATAGATGGGGAAACAATGGAAACAGAGACAGACTTTATTTTAAAGGGCTCCAAAATTACTGCAGATGATGGCTGCTGCCATGAACTTAAAAGATGCCTGCTCCTTGGAAGAAAAGCTGTGACAAACTTAGACAGCACATCAAAAAGAAGAGACATTACTTTGCAAGCAAAGGTCTGTCTAGTCAAAGCTATGGTTTTTTCAGTAGTCATGTATGGATGTGAGAGTTGGACTGTGAAGAAAGCTGAGGGCTGAAGAATTGATGCTTTTGAACTGTGGTGTTGGAGAAGGCTCTTGAGAGTCCCTTGGTCTGCAAGGAGATCCAACCAGTCCAACTGAAACAAAGTCAGTCCTGAATATTCATTGGAAGGACTGATGCTGAAGCTGAAACTCCAATACTTTGGCCACCGGATGCAAAGAATAGACTCATTGAAAAAGACCTTGATGCTGGGAAAGATCGAAGGCAGGAGGTAAAGGGGATGACAGAGGATGAAATGGTTGGATGGCATCACCGACTAGATGGACATGAGTTTGAGCAAGTTTTGGGAGCTTGTGATGGACTGGGAAGCTTGGTGTGCTGCAGTCCATGGGGTTGCAAACAGCTGGACATAGCTGAGCAACTGAACTGAGCTGCACTAGACCTACGAGGAAACGGAGACAGAAATCAAGTTGCCCTACTGGGCTTCCCTGGTGGCTCAGAGGTTAAAGCAGCTGCCCACAATGCGGAAGACCTGGGTTCGATCCCTGGGTCGGGAAGATCCCCTGGAGAAGGAAATGGCACCCCACTCCAGTATTCTTGCTTGGAGAATCCCATGGACGGAGGAGCCTGGTGGGCTACAGTCCACGGGGTCGCAAAGAGTCGGACACAACTGAGTGACTTCACTTGCCCTTGCCCTTACTGTCACCCTGTTTGGACGGTAAGTGAAGAAGAGCTAAAGAGCCTCTTGATGAAAGTGAAAGAGGAGAGTGAAAAAGTTAACTTAAAGCTCAACATTCAGAAAAGAAACATTATGGCATCCAGTCCCATCGCTTCAAGGCAAATAGATGGAGAAACAGTGGAAACAGTGGCAGACTTTAGTTTTGGGGGCTCCAAAATCACTGCAGATGGTGACTGCAGCCATGAAATTAAAAGACGCTTATTCCTTGGGAGAAAAGTTATGACCAACCTAGACAGCATATTAAAAAGCAGAGACGTTATTTTGCCAACAAAGGTCCGTCTAGTCAAGGCTACGGTTTTTCCAGCAGTTATGTGAGAGTTGGACTGTGAAGAAAGCTGAGCGCTGAAGAATTGATGCTTTTGAACTGTGGTGTTGGAGAAGACTCTAGAGAGTCCCTTGGACTGCAAGGAGATCCAACCAATCAATCCTAAAGGAAATCAGTCTGGAATATTCATTGGAAGGACTGATGTTGAAGCTGAAACACCAATATTTGGCCTCCTGATGCAAAGAGCTGACTCATTTGAAAAGACCCTGATGCTGGGAAAGATTGAAGACAGAAGGAGAAGGGGAAGACAGGATGAGGTGGTTGGATGGCATCACTAACTCAATGGACATGAGTTTGAATAAACTCCGGGAGTTGGTGATGGACAGGGATGCCTGGCGTGCTGCAGTTCATGGGGTCACAAAGAGTCGGACATGACTGACCAACTGAATTCAACTGAACAATCTGTTTGGAGGTTGCAGTTACAGAATAAAAAGTATATACATATACACATACACGTATATATGAATGTATATGCAGCTACCTACTCACATAACTAAAGCAAATGTCCTAACTATAAAATTCAGAAGGAATAAAAGGAAAGTAATATATGAAAAAATAATATGTGCTCAGGCACAGCTACATTAGAAGACATAATTAAATAATTATTTGTACCTGCTTATAATAATGCTGGGCTAGAAGAAGCACAAGCTAGAATCAAGATTGCTGGGAGAAATATCAATAACCTCAGATATGCAGATAACACCACCCTTATGGCAGAAAGTGAAGAGGAACTAAAAAGCCTCTTGATGAAAGTGAAAGAGGAGAGTGAAAAAGTTGGCTTAAAGCTCAACCTTCAGAAAACGAAGATCATGGCATCTGGTCCCATCACTTCATGGCAAATAGATGGGGAAACAGTGTCAGACTTTATTTTTTTGGGCTCCAAAATCACTGCAGATGGTGACTGCAGCCATGAAATTAAAAGATGCTTACTCCTTGGAAGGAAAGTTATAACCAACCTAGATAGCATATTGAAAAGCAGAGACATTACTTTGTCAACAAAGGTCCATCTAGTCAAGGCTATGGTTTTTCCAGTGGTCATGTATGGATGTGAGAGTTGGACTGTGAAGAAAGTTGAGTGCTGAAGAATTGATGCGTTTGAACTGTGGTGTTAGAGAAGACTCTTGAGAGTCCCTTGGACTGCAAGGAGATCCAACCAGTCCATTCTAAAGGAGATCAGTCCTCGCTGTTCTTTGGAAGGACTGATGTTGAAGCTGAAACTCCAATACTTTGGCCACCTGATGGGAAGAGTTGACTCATTGGAAAAGACCCTGATGCTGGGAGGGACTGGGGGCAGGAGGAGAAGGGGATGACAGAGATGGCTGGATGGCATCACCGACTCCATGGACAGGAGTTTGAGTAAATGCCGGGAGTTGGTGATGGATAGGGAGGCCTGGCGTGCTGCAGTTCATGGGGTCGCAAAGAGTCAGACATGACTGAGCGACTGAACTGAGCTGAACTGAAATGACGTAAATGTTAGGGCTTGCCTGGTGGCTCAGATGGTAAAGTGTCTGCCTGCAGTGCAGGAGACCCGGGTTCAATCCCTGGGTTGGGAAGATCCCCTGGAGAAGGAAATGGCACCCCACTCCAGTACTCTTGCCTGGAAAATTCCATGGACTGAGGAGCCTGGTGGGCTACAGTCCATGGGGTTGCAAAAAGTTAGACATGACTGAGCGACTTCACTTCACTGTAATAAATGTTTGTATTCACAAGAAGTGAGATTAGAAGGCCCTCTGCAGAACAAGTACAGAAAATGAAAAAGTAAAAGTATAAAAATGCACTAGACAAATAAAGGCCAAAATTATTTACAAACAATGAAAAAAAGGGAAGAGCCTTATTCAGAGTCATGATATGTGCCATCAGTTCAGTTCAGTTCAGTTCAGTGGCTCAGTCGTGTCCGACTCTTTGTGACCCCATGAATCGCAGCACGCCAGACTTCCCTGTCCATCACCAACTCCCGGAGTTCACTCAGAATCACGTCCATCCAATCAGTGATTCCATCCAGCCATCTCATCCTCTGTTACCCAGCATTAGAGTCTTTTCCAATAAGTCAACTCTTCGCATGAGGTGGCGAAAGTACTGGAGTTTCAGCTTTAGCATCATTCCTTCCAAAGAACAGCCAGGACTGATCTCCTTCAGAATGGACTGGTTGGATCTCCTTGCAGTCCAAGGGACTCTCAAGAGTCTTCTCCAACACCACAGTTCAAACGCATCAATTCTTCGGCGCTCTGCCTTCTTCACAGTCCAAATCTCACATCCATACATGACCACAGGAAAAACCATAGCCTTGACTAGACGGACCTTTGTTGACCAAGTAATGTCTCTGCTTTTGAATATACTATCTAGGTTGGTCATAACTTTTCTTCCAAGGAGTAAGCGTCTTTTAATTTCATGGCTACAATCACCATCTGCAGTGATTTTGGAGCCCCCCAAAATAAAGTCTGACACTGTTTCCACTGTTTCCCCATCTATTTGCCATGAAGTGATGGGACCAGATGCCATGATCTTCGTTTTCTGAATGTTGAGCTTTAAGCCAACTTTTTCACTCTCCTCTTTCACTTTCATCAAGAGGCTTTTTAGTTCCTCTTCACTTTCTGCCATAAGGGTGGTGTCATCTGCATATCTGAGGTTATTGATATTTCTCCCAGCAATCTTGATTCCAGCCTGTGATTCTTCCAGCTTAGTGTTTCTCATGATGTACTCTGCATATAATTAAATAAGCAGGGTGACAATATACAGCCTTGATGTACTCCTTTTCCTATTGGGAACCAGTCTGTTGTTCCATGTCCAGTTCTAAATGTTGCTTCTGACCTGCATACAGGTTTCTCAAGAGGCAGGTCAGGTGGTCTGGCATTCCCATCTCTTTCAGAATTTTCCACAGTTTATTGTGATCCACATAGTCAAAGGCTTTGGCGTAGTCAATAAAGCAGAAATAGATGTTTTTCTGAAACTCTCTTGCTTTTTCCATGATCCAGCAGATGTTGGCAATTTGATCTCTTGTTCCTCAAATTATAAATGGATGAAAATGAGGAAGTATGATATTCTCACAGGCAAACTGTGAATTCGCCTCTAAGGGTACTCTCAAAATAATTTGCTGCCTTTTGACATGGGACAGTGAATTGCCAAAAACATATCTCCTATTTTGATCTCCTTAAATTCACTTTGGAGAACACAGGAAAGAAAACTATGGTTACTAAAGGGGAAAGGAGTTGGGGAGGGATAATTTGGAGCTTGGGATTAACAGATACATCAGTTCAGTTCAGTTCAGTCACTAAGTCATGCCCGACTCTTTGCAACCCCATGAATCGCAGCACGCCAGGCCTCCCTGTCCATCACCATCTCCCGGAGTTCACTCAGACTCACGTCCATCAAGTCCATGATGCCATCCAGCCATCTCATCCTGGGTCGTCCCCTTCTCCTCCTGCTCCCAATCCCTCCCAGCATCACAGTCTTTTCCAATGAGTCAACTCTTCTCATGAGGTGGCCAGAGTACTGGAGCTTCAGCTTTAGCATCATTCCTTCCAAAGAAATCCCAGGGTTGATCTCCTTCAGAATGGACTGGTTGGATCTCCTTGCAGTCCAAGGGACTCTCAAGAGTCTTCTCCAACACCACAGTTCAAATGCATCAATTCTTCGGTGCTCAGCCTTCTTCACAGTCCAACTCTCACATCCATACATGACCACAGGAAAAACCATAGCCTTGACTAGACGGACCTTAGTCGGCAAAGAATGTCTCTGCTTTTGAATATACTATCTAGGTTGGTCATAACTTTTCTTCCAAGGAGTAAGCGTCTTTTAATTTCATGGCTGCAATCACCATCTGCAGTGATTTTGGAGCCCAAAAAAATAAAGTCTGACACTGTTTCCACTGTTTCCCCATCTATTTCCCATGGAGTGATGGGACCAGATGCCATGATCTTCGTTTTCTGAATGTTGAGCTTTAAGCCAACTTTTTCACTTTCCTCTTTCACTTGCATCAAGAGGCTTTTTAGCTCCTCTTCACTTTCTGCCATAAGGGTGGTGTCATCTGCATATCTGAGGTTATTGATATTTCTCCTGGCAATCTTGATTCCAGCTTGTGTTTCTTCCAGTCCAGCATTTCTCATGGTGTGCTCTGCATATAAGTTAAATAAGCAAGGTGACAATATACAGCCTTGATGTACTCCTTTTCCTATTTGGAACCAGTCTGTTGTTCCATGTCCAGTTCTAACTGTTGCTTCCTGACCTGCATATAGATTTCTCAAGAGGCAGGTCAAGTGGTCTGGTGTTCCCATCTCTCTCAGAATTTTCCACAGTTTATTGTGATCCACACAGTCAAAGGCTTTGGCATAGTTAATAAAGCAGAAATAGATGTTTTTCTGGAACTCTCTTGCTTTTTCCATGACCCAGCGGATGTTGGCAATTTGATCTCTGGTTCCTCTGCCTTTTCTAAAACCAACTTGAACATCAGGGAGTTCACGGTTCACGTATTGCTGAAGCCTGGCTTGGAGAATTTTGAGCATTACTTTACTCGCGTGTGAGATGAGTGCAATTGTGTGGTAGTTTGAGCATTCTTTGGCATTGCCTTTCTTTGAAATTGGAATGAAAACTGACCTTTTCCAGTCTGTGGCCACTGCCGAGTTTTCCAAATTTGCTGGCATATTGAGTGCAGCACTTTCACAGCATCATCTTTCAGGATCTGAAACAGCTCAACTGGAATTCCATCTTCTTTATAAAAATGAGATAAATAACAAGGTCCTACTGTATAGCACAGGGAATAATAGTCACTATCTTGTAATAACCTATAATGGAAAAGAACTTGATAAAGAATATATATATATAGATACAACTGAATCGCTTTGCTGTACACCTGAAACTAATACAACACTATAAATCAACTACACTCCAATAAAAATTCATTGTTTAGTAACTGAACCTTGGAGAACTCCGGCTTCAGCAGATAATGGGTGGGGACACTGGGTTGGAAAGAGAAGCAGTAGGGTGCAGAGAGGATCTTCAGGAGACATCTGGGGACAGTTAGGGATGGAGACTGAAAAATAACAGGCTTCCCAGGTGGCACAGTGGTAAAGTATCTGCCTGCCAATTCAGGAGACCCAGGTTCGATCCCTGGGTCAGGAAGATCCCCTGGAGCAGAAAACGGCCACTCACTCCAATATCCTTGCCTGTGAAATCTCACGGACAGAGGAGCCTGATGGGCTACAGTGCATGGGGTCATAAGGAGTTGGACACCACTGACTGAGCACAATACAAAGAATAAATAATCTCAACATGCAAATTCACAATATGTTTCTTAACACTGAATGAAAAATTCAATATACATGTGATGACAATCATATGAAATATTTTGTTTTTAAAATATATTTTTAATTGGAGAATACTTGCTTTACAATGTTGTGTTGGTTTCTGCTCTACTACAGCGTGAATCAGCTCTAAGTATACACATATCCCTTCCTTGAGTCTCCTTCCCCCTCCACCCACATGAAATATTTTAAAGGAATCATTTTAAAGAAATTAAACTAGATCTTCGTATTCATATCTCTCCACTAATTTGATAATTTGGGGGTTGTAAAGCAGTTAAGAGAAGAATTCCACCAGCTCAGTGACATAGTTATATAATGTATGAAAATTGCAAAAGTGGAGTGATGGAGGTGTGTATATTGGCTACTCCAACTCCACAGGCAGGCGGCTTTGCCATAGGTGACCTCATTTTCCCCGAATAGTTAGCAGCTTCTTGGTAAAGTCTCAAATAAAACAAAGTAGAGTCTTCTTAATTTACACAGTAGTTGCATTCTTGGAAAATTCAGTGAATACGGAAACTGTGAGGAAAAAGTACTTTGCATTTATGTGCAAACGGAGTTCTAGGCTCAGAGAGTTATAAAAAGCTTTTTTCACCTTGCAAACATCTGGTGAGACATCTGAGATACACAGCAACATGGGGGCAATTCTTTATCTCCAGGTACAGCCCCCACAAGCAGGAAGTCCAGCATCTCCAGCTGAATTCATCTCCTGAACTCTGGTCGTGTACTCCTTCCCCAGGAATAGTGACAATAGAAGAAAAACGTTCCCACAAAATTCCACACGATCCTCAAGGGTGATGCTGCCCCAAGGATGCCCACTGTGTAAGGTAATTGATTTAATTTCCTTCTGCAGGACACCGGAAGTGCCAGCCTGATCAAATCCTTCTCCACACACAGGTGCAATTTTGGTGTACAGGACAAAAATAGCTTCCAATGTGTGTCCTGAGCAGTCATTTCATTCTCTATTCTTCGTTTTCCATTTTTTCTAGTTTTTAAAGAAACGTATCATAAAGTGTATCATAGAGTTCCTAGTTTGGGGACTTCTCTGGTGGTCCGGTGGCTAAGACTTCACACTCCCAAAGCAGGGGGCCCACATTCCATCCCTGGTCAGGGAACTAGATCCCAGTGCCACAACTAAAGATCCTGCGTGTTGCAAGGAAGACCAGACACAGCCAAATAAATAAATATAAATAAATATTGAAAAACTTACCAGTTTTGAGTGTACAGTTCAGGGGCATTAAGGACATTCACGTTATGCAACCATCACCACCACTTGGCTTCTAGCCTTTTTATATATGGAATTTATTTAAATTTAGAGAAAGGTTGTAAAAATAGCACAAAGAACTTTTTCTCCAGAACCATTTAAGAGTAAGTTAAGTAAGTTGCTGCTATAATATCTTACCCCTGAATATTTTGGTATGAAATTCTGAAGAACAGGGCCATTCTCCTAAATAGCCCCAGGAGAGCCATCACAATCAGGCGACTGACACTGCCAGTGTTCCACCATCTAGTCCTCGGACCCCACACGGGCTTCACCAGTGGTGAAGTGTGCCCTTTAGAGGAAAAGGTCCAGTGTAGGATGAGTCACTGTGGTTAGCTGGGCAGGGAGAGTGCAAGAGGGACCTGGGACGTAGAGCCAGAAAGCAGGAAAGGGCAACTTTCTCATCTGTCTGTTTAATCTTGCTCAATCAGTTTCTCCGTTTATCTTTGACTTCTGGGATCTTGACATTTTCACAGATTACAAGCCAGTTACTTTCTAAAATGTCCCTCAATTTGTTTGTCTGGGGTTGCCTCCCAATGAAATTTCAGTTCAGTTCACTTCAGTCGCTCCGTTGTGTCCAACTCTTTGCGACCCCATGAATCGCAGCACGCCAGGCCTCCCTGTCCAGCACCATCTCCCAGAGTTCACTCAAACTCATGTCCATTGAGTCGGTGATACCATCCAACCATGTCATCCTCTGTCGTCCCCTAGAGATAATTTCTTTATCTCTAGATAATACAAAAGGCAAATAGAAGGGGAAAAGGTGGAAGCAGTGACAGATTGCCTCTTCTTGGGCTCTAAAAACACTGTGGATGGTGACTGCAGCCATGAAATTAGAAGACAATTGGTTCTTGGTAGGAAAACTATGACAAACCTAGACAGTGTGTTAAAAAGCAAAGACATCACTTTACTGACAAAGGTCCATATAGTCAAGGCTATGGTCTTTCCAATAATCATGTATGGATGTGAGAGCTGGACAATAAAGAAGGCAGAGTGCTGAAGAATTTATGCTTTCCAACTGTGGTGCTGGAGAAGACTCTTGAGAGTCCCTTCGAGAGCAAGGAGATCCAAGCAGTCAATCTTACAGGAAATCAACTCTGAATACTCTTTTGAAGGACTGATGCTGAAGCAGAAGCTCCAATGCTTTGGCTACCTGATTCGAAGAGCCCAGTCATTGGAAAAGACCCCGATGCTGCAAAAGATTGAGGGCAGAAGGAGAAGAGGCAACAGAGGATAAGATGGCTGGATGGTATCACCGACTCAATGGACATGAACTTGGGCAAACTCTGGGAGATGGTTAGGGACACGGAAGCCCGGCATGCTGCAGGTCATGGGGTTGAGAAGAGTCAAATGTGATTTGGCAACTGAACAACAACAATAAAAATACAATATAAATCATGAGTTCATATGAATACTTCCAATTCCAGATCCAACACCCCAGGATTCATTCTAGTTTATTTTCTAAATTTGTAACTTCCTACTTTGACAGTGTGAAGCCTGGCTCCCATTTTCTTCAAGATGTTTACTTATCACATGTTCTCTGTAAGTGACCAACTTGCTGCCCTCATCTTTCCTGGGCTCCGACACCCTGTACCCACAGTTCCCGGACGTGGGGGGGTGCTGCCTTGCTGGACCTCCACTTAGTGACTTTCAAACCGAGTCATGCAGGAAGGAAAGCTGGAATGAAACAAACAGAAAAGGCTTCTTCACTAATTAAATTCCATTCTTTTGATTATTTTAACTTATTTCACTTTAATTAGAAATTACGTATGTACTTCACACTACCGAGCACCTGCTGTGTGCCAGATACTGTGTGTACTTTAGAGGCATCAGCTCATCTAATCCTTGCAACGATTCTCTGAGGTATATGATATTGCTCTTTTATTCATTTTACAAAGGAGATGATGGAGGCTTGGAGAGTTTCACGGTGGGAGGCACTGCTAGGAGAGAACCTAGTGTGTGGCACTCCAAAGGTCATTGTCAATATTAATGTGTGAAAGGTTAAGTATTTTCAATATATAACACCTTCTAGGTATGTCGTGAAACACATTTTTTAAAAATCTCTGTTCTTTGAGTTTATATTCTGGTATCAATTAAAAAAAAAGAGCTTACGATCTTCTCAAGATAACAGAGCTCCTTTTGGAGTGCAGTCATTTAATGAAGTCTCTGGAAATCACCAATGCCTAGCATGGTGCCTGCACATAGCAGGTATTCAAGCAGTAGTCTTTGCCTGGGTGGATGAACTATCTTTATGTCTATGAAGCATGCAGTGATAATGAGGCAGAAACAGTGTTCACCAAAGCGTGGCCTCTTTTCCTTTGAGGACCTCTAGAAAGCCACCCTTTCCTGCCTCCTCGGAATCTCGTGACCAGTTCTGGTTAAAACAATGTGAGCAGAGGTGACTGGTGAAAAGCCCTTGGGGTTTGCCCTGGTCACTCTCATCTTGCAGAGGCCAAGTTCCAGATGCGGCAGCTTCAAGGTGGGAAAGGTTCAGGTACCCAGTCTCTCTCCGCTTTGCCCCTCAACTGCTTTGCTGACCCACAGGAGATCTTTTGTGAGAAATGAAGTTTTGAAGCCATTGAAATTTTTCTGCAGCATAACCTAGCCTACCCTGACTTATAACTCCCTTTCCTAGTCTCAGAGTTACAAATTAAAAAAAATTTTTTTAATCTATTTTTAATTGAAGGATAATTGCTTTCCAATGGTGTGTTGGTTTCTGCCACGTAACAATGTGATTTAGTCATAATTGTACGTACATTTCTTCCATCTCAAGTCTCCCTCTCACCTCTCCAGCAGAGGTACAATTTAAATAGAAAAAAATATTGTATCCCCAACAAATAGTTCAAACACAATTGAGGTATCAGTGTAAGCAAATGCCAGTTGTGAGATATAGTAGTAGAGACACTGTTACAAGGATATTCAAATAAAAAGGAAGCATTGAGGAACACAGAAACGTTGGCTAAAAAAAAAAGAGCACACAAATTCTTGAAATTCAAGGTGTATCAACAGAGCTACTTGCCTTGAATCTCCTGTGAATCATTTCTGAGTGACTTAAGATCTAATTTCCTTTATTCCTACAATACCAATTCTCTGCATCACATGTCCTCTTTAAAGAAAATACTGATTTTGTTCATATTTTTATTTTTGTTGTTGCTGTTTTAAGTTCTAACGTCTCTTCCACTGAAAGGAAGGTAAGAAGTACAACTTTTGTCCAGCAGCCAGGTAGCTTAGGACTTCCACATCAAAGATATTTGTCCAGTTATGCTAATACCAAGAGTTGTCCCAACACTGAAATAGTATTTAAGGCTGAGTTAGGAAGGCTATTTTCTTCATCTAATGTTCTTTTAAACATTATTCATATAAAAACTTATTATAACAATTTTATGTGTAAAAGTAGAGAGAATAACAAATTCTCATAAAACTGTCATTTCGATTTTATAATTAACATTTTGTCATACGTGCTTTATTTTTTCCTTTTGCTAAAGTAGTTTGAAACTAGTCTCCCCCCAGGGAAAAAAAGGAAACTTTTTTGATCCCCTAATATTTCACCCTGAAATACTTCACTGCACATTTCTTAAAAATGAGGATGCTTTCTTACATGACCATATGTTACCCAACAATAAACCCCTTCATATTATCCAACAGCCAGCCCAAATTCAAATGATCCCAAATGTACCCAAGCTGTATTTTGATATTTCATTTTATATTTAGTTTGACTTGGGATCTAAACTGGGTCACATATTATATTTAATTGTTCAGTTTCTAATCTCTGCTCATCAATTTACTTTACTTAAAAATCCATCTTTGGACTTCCCTAGTGGTCCAGTGGGTAGGGCTCCCAGCTTCAAATAAATTATCTTTATTTGTTTCCTTTTACTTTTCTTCTATTTTTAAAATTTTACTTTATTTATTTTTTTGATGGGGGAAGTTTGAGCAAGACAGCATTCTCATCTTGAATGTGGGGCAATCTAATTCCTTGTTTATGTATCTCAATATTCCTGGTCTTTATATATATGTATCAATTCAGTCAGCTCAGTCGCTCAGTCGTGTCGGACTCTTTATGACCCCATGAATCGCAGCACGCCAGGCCTCCCTGTCCATCACCAACTCCCAGAGTTCACTCAGACTCACGTCCATCGAGTCGATGATGCCATCCAGCCATCTCATCCTCGATCATCCCCTTCTCCTCCTGCCCCCAATCCCTCCCAGCATCAGAGTCTTTTCCAATGAGTCAACTCTTCGTATGTTTTATATATATATATATAAAACATATATACATATATATATATAAATGTGTGAGTGTGTGTTTTGCATGTTATATATATATGTAAATGTGTGAGTGTGTGTGTGTGTGTATTAGCCAAACACTATTTTTCTAAAGTATATCTTTGAAAATAGCTACTAAGGAGCTAGAGAGTAAAAGCAAAAATTTGGGGATGTATTACTTAGTTTTATATTTTTCATGTTTGCAAAATTCATCTGAGTCAGAAAAAGAAGCTCTTTTATCATAAATATTTAGTTATAAGGGCCCTCTCTCAGAATTAAGACTTTTCTCATTCATTCCTCAAAGAAGTTTTCTTGTTTAAAAAAAAAGAGAGAGAGAGAAAATCATATTGTTTGTTTTTAGCACTTTCTAGAGGCAATGTGATACAATAGTAGGAAGGAAAAATATTGGCAGAGATTTAGAATTAGAAGACTAGGGTTTGGTTCTACCTTTAAGATGAACTAATGATTTGAATAAGTACTATAAGTTGCCTGAGCCATGGTTAATTCATGAGAAAGTTTGTCTTGGTTGATAGACAATATATACAGGTAACATTATACAATTTTACAATAAAATGTGACTGAGAACAACGAAGCCTTTTGTCCCTCTGACAAATATTCCAGGTCTTAGGCTTCCCAGTGAGGACTGTCTTCAAAGCAGGCCCTTTGCAGCCATGAACTATTTCCCCCAATGCTGCCACACCACAAACATTTCTGTAACTATTTGCAGAATCAGTTTACAAGCCGCACAATAACTCTACTATAAGTGCTTATAATACAATAAACACTACTTCCTGAGACACCGGTAAGTGGGCCAAGAACAGACAGTTAGAACCAGATATGAAACAATTGACTGGTTCAAAATCAGGAAAGGAGCACATCAAGGTTGTATACTGTCACCCTGCTTATTTAACTTATATGCAGAGTACTTCATGTGAAATGCTGGGCTGGATGAATCCCAAGCTGGAGTCAAGATTGCTGAGAGAAATATCAACAACCTCAGATATGCAGATGACACCATCCTTATGGCAGAAAGTGAAGAGGAACTAAAGAGGAACCTCATCTCTTGATGAGGGTGAAAGGAGAGTGAACAAGCTGCCTTGAAACTCAACATTCAAAAAACTGGGGTCATGGCATCTGGGCACATCGCCTCATGGCAAATAGGAAGAAAAAAAGGGGAAGCAATGACAGACTTTACTTTCTTGGGTTCTGAAATCGTTGCAGATGGCAACTGCAGCCATGAAATGAAAAGATGTTTGCTTCTTGGAAGGAAAGCTATGATGAACCTAGATAGCATATTACAAAGCAGAGACATTACCTTGTTGACAAAGGTCCATCTAGTCAAAGATATGGTTTTTCCAGTAGTCATGTATGGATGTGAGAGGTGGACCATAGAGAAGGCTGAGCGTCAAAGAATTGATGCTTTTAAATTGTGGTGCTGGAGAAGACTCCTGAGAGTCCTTGGACAGCAAGGAGATCAAACCAGTCAATCCTAAAGGAAATCAGCCCTGAATATTCATTGGAAGGACTGATGCTGAAGCTGAAGCTCCAATACTTTGGCCACCTGATGTGAAGAGCTGACTCACTGGAAAAGATCCTGATGCTGGGAAAGATTGTGGGCGGCAGAGGATAAGATGGTTGGATGGCATCACTGACTCAACGGACATGAATTTGAGCAAACTTCAGGAGATAGTGAAGGACAGGGAGCCTGGTGTGCTCCAGTCCATGGGGTTGCAAAGTGTTGGATACGACTTAGTGACTGAATGACAACAAAAAGCTAATGGCCGTATTTTCTCTTTTATTTAGTGAACATTAATTGCAGATTTGCTGCTTACACAAAGAGCTCACCTGGGTGCTGGAGTTGCCAAGGAAGAGTGGGGACTAAGGTGAATAAAAGTTCCTGCCTGTTAAGTAACCAGCCATCTGGTTGTGGGGTCTGGGGGAGACACAAGCACAAAACGATCAAAGGGAGTAAATGAAAACTTTGGGGAATGGAATTATCTCCACAACAGCATTAATATCCCCAAAGCCAAGATCCATAGGTTTGAGAAATGGATCTCTTTGGTGTATGGAGACCATAACTTATATTTTGAGACTGATAAAGCAACTCTTTGATATTAATCAAAAGTGATTCCAGTGTCATCAGTTTAGCACTGGGTTGGAGACATGAACAACAGCTGGAAGTTAAAACTTCAGAGCATCGTTTTGAAGAGCAAGGTTGAAACCCAAGCAAACACATTTCACACTCAACTGTTGTTGTTCAGTTGCTGACTCTGACTCTTTGCCACCCCATGGACTGCAGCATGCCAGGCTTCCCTGTCCTTCACCATCTCCCGGAGTTTGCTCAGACTCATTTCCATTGAGTCGGTGATGCCGTCCAACCATCTCATCCCTCTGTCACCTCCTTTTCCTCTTGCCCTCACTCTTTCCCAGCATCAGGGTCTTTTCAAATGAGTCAGCCCTTCACATCAGGTGGCCAAAGTATTGGAGTTTCAGCTTCAACATCAGTCCTACCAATGAACACCCAGGACTGATTTCCTTTAGGATGGACTGGTTGGATCTCCTTGCAGTCCAAGGAACTCTCAAGAGTCTTCTCCAATACCACAGTTCAAAAGCATCAATTCTTTGGCACTCAGCTTTCTTTATAGTCCAAATCTCACATCCATACATGACCACAGGAAAAACCATAGCTTTGACTAGACAGACTTTTACTGACAAAGTAATGTCTCTGCTTTTCAATATGCTGTCTAGGTTGGTCATAACTTTCCTTCCAAGGAGGAAGCGTCTTTTAATTTCATGGCTGCAATCATCATCTACAGTGATTTTAGAGCCCAGAAAAATAAAGTCAGCCACTGTTTCCACTGTTTCCCCATCTATTTGCCAAGAAGTGATGGGACCAGATGCCATGATCTTCGTTTTCTGAATGTTGAGCTTTAAGCCAACTTTTTCACTCTCCTTTTTCACTTTCATCAAGAGGCTTTTTAGTTCCTCTTCACTTTCTGCCATAAGGGTGGTGTCATCTGCATATCTGAGGTGATTGATATTTCTCCCAGCAATCTTGATTCCAGCTTGTGCTTCCTCCAGCCCAGCATTTCTCATGATGTACTCTGCATAGAAGTTAAATAAGCAGGGTAACAATATACAGCCTGATGTTCTCCTTTCCCTATTTGGAACCAGGCTGTTGTTCCATGTCTAGTTCTAACTGTTGCTTCCTAACCTGCATACAGGTTTCTCAAGAGGCAGGTCAGGTGGTCTGGTATTCCCATCTCTTTCAGAATTTTCCACAGTTTATTGTGATCCACAAGGTCAAAGGCTTTGGCGTAGTCAATAAAGCAGAAATAGATGTTTTTCTGGAACTCTCTTGAGTATTCGATGATCCAGCAGATGTTGGCAATTTGATCTCTGTTCCTCTGTCTTTTCTAAAACCAGCTTGAACATCTGGAAGTTCATGGTTCACATATTGCTGAAGCCTGGCTTGGAGAATTTTAAGCATTACTTTACTAGCGTGTGAGATGAGTGTAGTTATGCGGTAGTTTGAGCATTCTTTGACATTGCCTTTCTTTGAAATTGGAATGAAAACTGACATTTTCCTGTCCTGTGGCCACTGCTGAGTTTTCCAAATTTGCTGGCATATTGAGTGCAGCACTTTCACAGCATTATCTTTTAGGATTTGAAATAGCTCAACTGGAATTCCATCACCTCCACTAGCTTTGTTCGTAGTGATGCTTTCTAAGGCCCACTTGACTTCACATTCCAGGATGTCTGGCTCTAGGTGAGTGACCACACCATTGTGATTATCTGGGTCGTGTGTCAGTAATAATTTTTTTAAAAATTAGTAAATGCTCTTTTATGAATCAGGGACACTGAAGGGTTAATATTTAACCCAAATGAAATATCCTGGTTTTGGTTTTTTCAGTGGTGCTAGATTTTTGCTGGTTTGTTTTTTCCTAAACCTTCTGTTAAATGATTCCTTCACAGTCGTCTCAATAAATATCTTTTATGTTGACTGGAAATTTCCTTAAGTAGTTACTTATTGATGTTACTTGGTGCTGACTCCAAGCTAAGAGATGAGTAAGAGAAAAGCCATCACTACCTCATGCGGTGCAAGAGCTTGTCCTGCCGGTCACATCAAGTGCTCCCCTCAAGTGGGTTAATTAGTGACGGTTGTGGACTGATGCCCAGCTTGTCACCTTACTGATGTATCACCACAGTTTGTGCCAAGAGGAGAGGTGTTAAGTTGCCAAGTGTTGGAGAAATATTTTTTGAGGAAGACAGGCACAGCTTTTCAAAAGCTTTAGTAAGCATAATCATGATTCTCATTTATTTCCTCAAAAAGTTATTGAAAACCTACCAGGGACCGTGCCTAAGTGCTTTGGTTATTTCAGGGGTTCTCAGTCAATCCAAACAGGAGACAGACTGCATGGTCCCAGAGTGGACCAGCTGACATTTGAAGACAGAGGCTAAATTTATTCTCTGCTTCACGACTAGGGAAACTAATTACCATTGTATGTATTAAGACTCATTTCTTCTCTGTAGAACAGACACTGGTCCTCTGAGATCCCAGTGTGTCCCTGGAGTCTCCTCTCCAGGGAGACCACACTCACCCCTGCTTTTCTTCTGTTGCCCTGCTTATGCTGGGAAAAGAGAACCAGGATAAGGGGAG
This sequence comes from Oryx dammah, assembly GCF_014754425.2. NCBI lineage: Eukaryota > Metazoa > Chordata > Mammalia > Artiodactyla > Bovidae > Oryx > Oryx dammah. The sequence goes on along the minus strand of NW_024070188.1, from coordinate 81,050,942 downwards.
AAGCCAGTCTTTCGTACTCCTGGGTAAATGGCAACAGAGGAGGAAGGCTGTTGGACGTGACTCCTGGGCCCTGACCCTTTGGGTCAACCGCACAACGAGCAGACTTACATGAACGAAATCCAAGAAACCACCTGGGCGACCTTACTCTGACTCTTCCTTTATTGGTCATGCTCTACTTGTTTCAAATTTCCCTTTCTTTCTCCATCAGCCACCCTTTTACAATGGCTATTAGGAGACTTTGCTAAATTAGGTGGTTTGATTTTAATTTAGCAGGTTTTGGAAAGCACTGCTGTGTTAGAGACCTCTGGTTTTCCCCATATCTGGTTTTTTCTCCTTGGTAATAGAACTCCTAGGGGAAACCCAGAGTCATGACTACACTTCCCAGCACCCCTTGCAGCTCCCTGTGGCCCTGAGACTAAGTCCCGGTCAATGGGAAATAAGTGGCAGTTTTGTGCAGCAACTTTTGGGAGGATCTCAACGGGAGAGAGCATCCCTTCCTCCCTGCCCTCATGCTTCTGCTGGTGGGAATGTGGAATACCGGCAAGATGCTAGAATTCAAGCACCAGCTGGGACCAGATGTTGATGCTGGTGAAGCAATAAGATTAAAAGAGCCTGGGGTCCTGCCAGTAATGGAGCTCCTCTAGCGACTCTACCGTAACTGACCTGAGGGCCAAATAAGGTCTCTCTTATTCCAGCCTTTGCCATTTTGGGTTTTCTGTTATTCAGACCTAAGCCCAACTGATATATGCGGTGTAACTGGATTTAAGTTAAAATAGCAGATAACGTTGTTTGAATACTTAGTCTGTTCCAGGTAGGGTTTTAAGAGTTTTAGGTTTATTAACATTTACTACAACAACCCTGTAAGAAGTACTATTATTGGATGGCATCATGGACTCAATGGACCTGAGTCTGAAGCAAGCTCCAGGAGATGGTGAAGGACAGGGAAGCCTGGTGTGCTGCAGTCCACGGGGTCGCAAAGAGTCAGACACAACTGAGCAATTGCACAACAATATAAGTACTATTATTATTCTCATCCTATGGATGAGAGAACACTGTGAGGCTAAGTTACTTGCTCTGGGTCACACAGCTAGTGAATGGCAATGTTAGAACTTGAACCCAGGCAGTATGACTCCCAAGCATATTCAATCTCATTTTCTACAACAGAAGTTGGTGAACTTCAGCCTGCGGTCAAATCCAGCCTGATGTCTCATTATAAATATATTTATTAATTAGAACACAGACACGCACATCATGCACACACACACACACACACGGTTCTACTGTTGATATCTATTGGGTTGGCCAAACAGTTTATTCAGGCTTTTCCATAAGATCATATCTATCTATCTCTATCTATGTTTCTATCTGTATAATGTTATACATTAACATAAACCCCCAATAACAGATATTTGTGATCCCTTGAAGGCAGGAGTTGATGACTGTGATGTCTAAATATTATGGTCCTGAGATGTTGCTACCAAAACACTCTGAACTCTAGGGTCTATAGCTGTATTTAGTCAAAACAAACAAACAGATTAATTAAAATAAGATGCCCAGTCAAATTTGAATTTCAAATAAACATACTTTTTCTTTTAGTATAAGTGTTTTGCTTCTCTCACAACCATTGCATGAAGCATACTTATACTGAGAAAGTTATTTGCCATTGACCTGAAATTTAAATCTACCTGGGAGTCCTGGCAAACTTAACTGCCAGCTCCGTGGTGCCCATTCAGCGCTGCCAAGGAGGACAGAATTCTGGGAAACTGGCTTCCAGTTGGATGTTCACAATCCTGTTCCTGGGAGGAAGAAGCACACCCAGCTGGGAGGCCAAGTTCATGAGCCACCCAGAGAGTCACCAGCTGGACATTAGTAAAGAAAATATTCCTTTTGAGAGCTCCTATGAAAATAGTATTTAGCTTTATCAGAAGCTTTATATAGGAGTGCACTCTATAATTACTCATTTGTTAATTGACACAACATCCTGTTGTAGCTGGTAGATAATGCTGCTGTCCTCATTTTGCAATGAAGTCAGCAGGGGTAGAGGAGGAGGTGGCTGACTCACAGGGTAGCCCAGCCATGCGGGAGAGGCCAGGCAGGGAGCTCAGGCAGGGGCCTGCAGTCCCGAGCTGTGGGTTCTCCGGCGGGGTCGCCCAGGGCCGGCCCTAGCGATAGGAAAGCCCCCCCAAAATCAGAGAAGAGTAAGAAAATAGATGCTCTGAAACCCGTGAAAATGCCACATTCTAAACAGCCCTATTGTTGTTAAATAAAACAGACCAGAACAAAAAATATATAGAAAGAGAACTGTCCAAGGCAGATTTTTTTTCCCCTAGAGGAGGAATAGTCTGCTGACCCTTTGTTTCTCCCCAAGCAACGGTGAATTCTCTTGTCAGTGCCTGGAAAAAAGACCATAAGAGAAGCAAAGTTGTCCCACCTGTAAAACCTATGGGCATTAACTGAGTACCTCCTATATTGGGCAGTTTCACATTTGACCAAATCTTTGCAACAAGTCTGCATGTCCCCACTTTATGGATGTGTTATTCACTCAATCATGTCCACCTCTTTGCAATCCCATGGACAGTGGCCCACCAGACTCCTCTATCCATGAAATTCTCCAGGCAAGAATACTGGAATGGGGAGAGATTCCCTTCTCCAGGGGATCTTCTGGACCCAGGGATCAAACCCAGGTCTCCTGCATTGCAGCCAGATTCTTTACCATCTGAGCCACCAGGAGAGCCCACTTTATGGATGGGAAGGTTTAGGTTCAGAGAGCCCAAGAGCCTTTAGAGACACACACTGCTGTGAAGTAGAGGGGCTGAAGCCTAGGTCTTGCCTGACTGGAGTGCATGTACCATTTTCTGCGTAGATCTTTCCACCCAGATATGGGGAAAAAAATCAGCATTTTTTTCTGACCCACCCAAATCTAATTAAATTGTCTTTTCTAATACTGTTTAAATTACATTTTGCCTGTTTGTCTCACGAATTCTAAAGCAATCTCAGGACAAGGGCCAGGCACAGCCACTCAGAGAGTTGTTCCAAGGCTCCAGGCTCTGTAATAATGCTCCCCGAAACACTACCCTGGCAGGTCACCCCCACAAAATCAGCAAACAGAAGTAAGGGATTTTCCTGATATCATAAGGACCAGAGGTGGGACTAGAACATATCTTTCAACTCTTGCCATGTCCTTGCAAAAGGCTGAGAAAATGACAGTAATCATCCCTAATCTGCAACTTGATTAATGCCCATTTTTCTTTATATGTTTTCTATGTCCTGTCCCACGACAGTTGGGGAGAAGACTCCCTGCAAATTCCCTTATAAGGGCTCTTTTGTTCTAGAGACTCTGGGTGTGATGTGGAATCCCCCCACCATTCTCCTCTGACCCATCCACCCAGCCTCCTTCCCTCCCTTCCCTTTAGGAACCTGCCCATTCAGGCCAGACAGGTGGTGTTCCCGCCGCACAGGATGCCCACCTGACCACCTCCACACTGTAGGGTAAGGGAGTTAGAGAAGGCGAGGTTCGGAAAGAGAACGAGACCAGCACTTTACAGGAACAGATCACCTTTAATGAGGCGAGAAGGGGTAGCGGTCAGATCAGTGAGCTGCTGCGCTTACCCAAGTGTAAGTACATATAGGCATATATGTGGAAATCTACTGTCTTAGGGGGCCTGTTCTTCTCCAAGTTTGTTCTGGTTAGTTATCTCTTAAACGGGTGGGGCAAGGAATTCTGGAGATCTGGCCAGAGGCTGGGAGCTAGGCATAATCAACCTTAAACTCCATTTTTTTTCTTTGGGTGAGAGAGTTCTTTGTTTTGCATAGAATGGTGGGGAGGACCTGGAGGGGAATTTTAACTCCAGGTTATTTTGAACTGTGTAACCTTCCTTCACACACTCCCACCCCGCTGGTTCCTCCCAGGTGCTGGTACAGGGCAGTGGATGCGGCTTGAAGCCAGATTGCTTTTGTATTGCTTGGACCTGGATTCCAACTTTATTTACCACTGCCCAACCGTGTGACTTTGGGAAAGGCACTACATCTGGAGAGTCCATTTTCTAATTCTAATTAATAGACCTCCGAACTGGGGGGTGAAACATGAGTGTGATCCCGACAGCTGGGTCCATCAGCACCTCCTCAGCTCCTAACCACTCTTGAGCCTGCCTTGGGAGCCCCTACTTCCGGAGGAGACACGGCATCGGCCCCGAGGGCAGACTCAGGGGAGCGGGCCGGAGGAAGAACGGGGCCAGGGAAAGCCCGCTCTGGGTCCTGAGTTTTAAAAATGTCCAAGGTGCCGCACGAAGACACAGAGAGAAAGGCCCACCCCAGGAAAGACTGTGTGACAAGGAAGGCTGGGATGGGAGGGGTGTATCTAAAAGACAAGAAGCACCAGAGGCTGGGAGAGCGACATGGGCCTCTAGAGAGGCCCAACTCTGCCGCTACCCCAGCTTCAGCCTTCCGGCCTCCAGAACCATGCAAGAATACATTGCTGCTGCTGTAAAGCCTGTAGTTTGTGGTCCTGGGCTGCACAAACTCCAAGGCACCAATACAGATGCTGAACTGGGCTTCCCAGGTGGCCCAGGGGTAAAGAATCCACCAGGAGATGCAAGAGACGGGAGTTTGATCCCCCGACCTGGAAGATCCCCTGGAGAAGGGAAGAGCAACCCATTCCAGCATTCTTGCCTACAGAATCCTGTTGACAGAGGAGCCTGGTGGGCTACTGTCTATGGGTCACAAGGAGTTGGATATAACTGAGCATCTCTGTGGGGGTACACTTAGGGAAATACTGGCTGACATCAAAGAGTGGTCCCTAGAGACCCACGGGCAGTCTGCTTCTCTGGATGCATCCTGGGCTGCTTCCTCCACGTGAACCCCTCAGAGTGACCCAGCTCACTGACTCCTCTCTATTCCCCACTCACCCCACCTCCGTCCCTCTCTAAACTTCTTTTCTTCCAAGGGGCAAACATCTGCCTACAATGCGGGAGACCCAGGTTCAACTCCTGGGTTGCAAAGATCTCCTGGAGAAGGCAATGGCACCCCACTCCAGTACTCTTGCCTGGAAAATCCCATGGATGGAGGAGGCTGGTGGGCTACAGTCCGTGGGGTCGCAGAGAGTCGGACACGACTGAGCGGCTTCAATTTCACTTTCACTTTCTTTTCCTCTTGGTCATGGGCAGGGCGGTGTAGCCAACTCTTCTTAGCCCCCAGTCTTCAGAGTTACTTGAGTGACTTATCAGAAGAATAAAAGCTGTTTTTAAGGAAATACATGAAGACTCACACAGATAATCCTCTGTTAGCAGCTGCTGACAAAAATACATGTTGTTGAATTATTGCAACATGTAAATTACAAACAGCAAGTAGGGATTAGCTTCATTTACATCTGGGGAAACTGAGGCTCCAGCAGGTTAAACAACTTGCCCAAGACAGATCTGAGGTTTAAACTGAAACTGTCTGACGGGCTATGGTCCATAAGGTCACAAAGGGTCAGACACAGCTGAGCGACTGAACACAACAACAACAATATGACTTCCAAGCCCTTCCTTTTAAGCACATAACTAAGTTGGTTTCAACAGATGTAGCCTTGTAAACATTTGGAGGGGCTTGCCAAATTTTCCCTATTTTTTCTATAATATTAGTATTTTATAGAAGCTTGCTGCTGTAAGTGGATATAAGAAACTCATAACAGTGATCTGCAGCTCAGTTATTCTTAATAGTCCATTTTCTCATTTAATCGTGAAAGTAATAATTATTATTTTGTCCTGAGCCTACAAACCCGCATAACAATTCTGTCTGCTGATGGTTCCTTGAATAATCAGTTACAGGTGTTGTTATACGTTAGCTTTTGTAAAGGACAGTCTTTTTCTTTTTCCTGAAGTTCAAGCATAGGAGTTTTCACAAATTTTCTTTTAAATCCTTACAATAATAATTTACTTTCAAGTGAAAATTTTGTGTAACCTGAGATTTTTTAGCCAAATAAAATAATAAATCACTGATTTAAAAAATATATATATTTTCTGCCAAATGGTATGCCCATTTGTGTGCTGTGCTAAGTTACTTCAGTCGTGTCCGACTCTGTGCAATCCTATGGACTGTAGCCCGCCAGGCTCCTGTGTCCATGGGATTCTGCAGCAAGAATAGTGGGGTGGGTTACCATGCCCTCCTCCAGGGAATCTTCTGACCCAGGGATCGAACCCACATCTCTTAGGTTTAACTTGCATTGGCAAGTGGGTTCTTTACCACTAGCGCCACCTGGGATACCCAATTACTAAACTAAACGAAACTTGGGTGAGGGAAATTCCTGTTTTACTCAAGTAACAAACTTAGAGCTAATGTTATTAAGATGCCCTCAATCTACTAACTACCTCCAACGCTCATACACCGTAAATCTTATGTCTTCTTCTTGCTCTCGGGAACTTTAATCACAAACCTTCCTTGATGCACTCACAGACACAAACTGTACTGACCAGAGCCCACTCAGCCTTCTTTAGACTCGCATCCTGCCTGACAGGGTAAATTGAGGATCACAAGGCCCTGGATAGAGTCCATGAGCAAAGTTTCTGCATAAAAATGTAGCAGACGGTTACATGTTACTGGGGATGTAATTTGGGCTTCCCTTGTGGCTCAGCTGGTAAAGAATCTGCCTGCCATGCGGGAGACCTGGGTTGCATCCCTGGGTTGGGAAGATCCCCTGGAGAAGGGAAAGGCTACCCACTCCAGTATTCTGGCCTGGAGAATTCCATGGACTTTATAGTCCACGAGGTCTCAAAAAGTCAGACAGGACTGAGTGACTTTCACGCAGTTTGCAAGATGGAAAGGCAGGGGCCCGTGGTCAAAAATTGCTAAGTATTTCAAGACAGTGACAGCAGAGCCTTCAACCAAGCCCTGGACCCTTCCGAGCCCAGGCTTGTGCCTCTGCACAGACCCCATGCCTAGAAGCTGGCCCCGCCCTGGGGGTCATCCTTCCAGCTTTCAGACTCCTCCATTGGTCCTGTCACCTAGATCCTTGCAAACACATCCACGTTCCCATCTCCCTCTCCAGACGTCTCTCCCCTCCAGTTCCTCCCTTCCGAAGTGCCCTCCCCCACCGCCCCTCGACCTGCTCTCTGCCGCCCACTCATGGCAGGGGACTTGTCCTGCACCCGTGGACCAGCCTGGGGCAGCTTCTCACAGCTTTTGGTGGAAGCCCCCAGACCAGAACAGGGACCTCCAGACCGCGCCCTTTCTGTGCCCTGCACGCTTCCCCAGCATCCTTGGCTCCTGCCTCGCCCTCCCTGACCCCGGCTATTTTCATCACCTGACCCTCTCTCTGCTGCCCTTCAAAGAGGATGCTCCCACCTCCACGCCTTCCCCCGGGACGCTGCTTCTGCTTCCTTCCTGTGTCTCCACCTGCCTCACTTGTAGCCATCAGCAGGTTTTGGCTTAGGTATCACATCCTCCCCACTCCAGTATTCTTGCCTGGAGAATCCCATGAGTGGAGGAGCGTGGCGGGCTACAGTCCATGGGGTCACAAAGAGTCGGACACAGCTGAAGTGACAGCATGGACGCACATAACTTCCTCAGGAGGCTTTCCCTGCCTCTCAGACAAGCATAGGTCCCCTGGCGAGCCACTCACCCGGCACACTCTCTGCCAGGCGGTGTAACCCATTACACCTGCTGGGTGCATTTTCTGTCCATGAAGGTGGAGTCCTCCCCGGCCTTGTGCCCAGGGTACCTGCACCGTGGTAGAAACTTTACAGGTGTTTGTTGGTGGATGGGTTGGTTGATTCAAGGCTCTCACAGATTCAGTATCCTGGAGGAGAAAGATAGTGTACTGTCATTTAGTCATGAGGGAAACGGGCTTGCCATTGCTGCTACTGTGTAATGGCAGTGGGGTGGAGAATGTTCTGAGTGTGGGTGGCTCTGCTGAGTGACAGTGTGACCCATCCGAACAAGCCCTGCTCATTGAAGATGCCCATTGTTTGTGTTGCTGTTCAGTGTGTTTTCAAAGGTAGCTTTCTGAGATTATGTGTGACTGTGTTATTTTTTTTTAAATTCCCCTCTATTTTTCTAGTTAGTGACAATATGCATGTATTATCAATACTTTGACAATCATGATGAATCACCCCTCCCTAGCAAATTTTGCTTAAAAAAAAAAGTACCAGGCAAGAGGAATTTCCTTTGGGGGTTCATTTTCTTTGCAAATATGCTTCCTCTGGCTGGAAAGAGGAAACATCCTTCCTCCTCTGCTCCACACACCACCAAAGAAAGAGTCTGAAGAGGAAGTTAGCTCTAGTGTCAATGCTGCCAAGTAATAATCTTTTAACACGTGCATGCATGCTAAGTCATTCCAGTCATGTCTGACTCCTTGCGACCCTATGGACTGTAGCCTGCCAGGCTCCTCTGTCCATGGGATTCATCAGGCAAGAATACAGGAGTGGGTTGCTGTGCCCTCCTCCAGGGAATCTTTCCGACCCAGGGACTGAACCCACGTCTCTTATGTCTCCTGCACTGGCAGGCGGGTTCTTTACCTGGGAGGCCCAATATTCTTTTAACAAAGTCATCTAAAAGGAAGAAAGCAAACACAGCCATAAAGCTGGACCCTGAGCAGTGCTGATCCCCAGGGATGGTGTTTACTGCTTCTGAGGTCCTAAACTGAGAGAAAATTGAGGGCAATCCCCTTCCAGTCCAAGGTCATGGCTGTATAAGCAATGGTTAGTAGCCTTGCTGATAGCTGTCCTCAAACACATCCCCCCCGTCCTGTTATGTTTGTCTTCTGCTCTATAGATAAGAAAAGGAATATATATTTTAAAAAGTCTATGGAGTCGATTAGGCAGGGATCAGAAAGTCTAGGAACACTTAAGGATTAGGTGCACATGGGGGAGGTCAGAGCAGCACCTGACGGGCTGACCCAGGACTAAGGAGTTATCTGACCCTGGCATTAAAGCTGAGGTGGTCTGGACAAAGCAGAGTGAGTTGATCACCCTGCCTGCCATCTGATGATCTGTGGTTCCAGCAGCGTCTCTCCCAGGCCCAGCCCCCAGCATGATGTCCCCACGTGAAGCCACACGGCTCAGTATTTCTCCCCAGTCTTCACCTGAGCATGGCCATTTCCCAGGGCCTTTTTGTGAATCAACTCTGGCCGGAAGTGGGCAACCCAGACCATAATTTGATCTGCAGCATGCCATTTACTCTTTATTTTCTAGAATGAAACCCCTTTAACTTTGTTTCAAAATGTTTTGTGATTAAAGAGAAAACAGGATCCTGGTGTGAACTGAGATTCTGATACATTTGAGCTGTCAAAATCATTTCCTTTAAGTTGCACTGAATGCAAATTTCAGTTCCTAAAACATCCGAATAATGCAACACGTCTTAAGGGAAGGAGGTTTGATTTGTCTCTTTTCCTAAAATGATGACCCAGTAGGAAAATTGCTGAAAAACACTTTGGGGGGTTCCTGCCCAACACGGAGCCATACTGGCTGTCAGAATGATTTTGCTTTTTCCGTTGCAGGGAGTAGAAGACAGGAAAGTTCGGCTAAGTTCTAAGTGAGGACTGTTAAAAAATAATTTGTGTGAAGCAACACTTCATATCTACTACCTCCAATGTTTCCAGGGTTCCAAGAGTAGATGACATTGTCATCCTGGTTCTAGTGAGAAAAATCTCAGACTTAAGTGGCCCGAGGACAGGCGTCCAGGCTTGGTTGTATCCAGAGTCAGCAGTATTCCCACTACTGCCAGACCAAAGCTCCTCTTCCTGAGACCGGAAAGCACATTTTCTTCCTGTTTTCTAGTTCTCATGCTAGATTACCCAATCAGAGCTCGGAAGTTATGTTCAGTTCAGTTCAGACAATCCGATGAGGCTCCAAGAAGTGACAGAGCTGGGACTTTAATCCAAGAGTAACCCCAAAGTTCGAGGCTTCCCTGGTGACTCAGTGGTAAAGAATCCCACCTGCCAGTTCAGGAGATGTGGGTTCAATCCTTGGGTTGGGAAGATCCCCTTAAGAAGGAAATGGCAACACACTCCAGTATTCTTGCTTGGGGAATCCCATTGTCGGAGGGTCCCGGTGGGCTACAGTCCATGGGGTTGCAAAGGAGTTGGACATGACTTAGCAACTCAACAGCAACAACCCCAAAGTTCAGGGATTTTGTGTTTATCACATTATCGATCTTTAGTTCAGTTCAGTCGCTCAGTCGTGTCCGACTCTTTGTGACCCCATGAATTGCAGCACACCAGGCCTCCCTGTCCATCACCAATTCCCAAAGTTCACTCAAACTCACGTCCATCGAGTCAGTGATGCCATCCAGCCATCCAGCCATCTCATCCTCTGTCATTAGTTTCTCTCATTTTACAGTTGAGGAAACTAAGATGCATTGAGGCTAAAAGACTTGCTGAGTTCACATCCTTAGAGGGAACAGGATCAGACCTCACACCCAAGTTGCCAGAAGCCTCTCCATAGGGAACTGAGTACCAGTGCCTGTGAGATGCTGCAAGGTTTTAGATACAAATGTGCCTGGAGCCCAAAGCCCCATGGAAAGATGCGATTCTCAGGTAGGAACTTGTTCCAGTTAGGCATCCTTTGGTTGTGTGGGACAAAAGTCACCCAGAGTTAAACAAGCAGGAGAAATGTAAGCTTTCAGGAGTGTCACAGACAGGAATGGGCCTTGGGGAGGGGCCAGACACAATAAATCAGGGAAGAAATCAGGGCTTTCTCTCTGTTTTTTTGTAGACCAAAATCCCCTGCTCCTCAGTGCAAGGATGGGACAAGGTCCCTGACTACCCTTAGGTTTCTACATTTTTAAGTACAGCTAATGGGAAAGGTTTGTTTCATTTTCCAGAAGCTCCTGTGAGTGTGTAAGCCTGTGTGGGGAGGGTACCCCTAGTCACAATGCTATGGACAGGAGGCAGGGGACACAGGACAAACAGGGCCAGCCCAACCCCTTGGAAGACGGGGACAAGACATGGGCATCATTGTAAGCTGGATGGATGATCCAGTATGTGTCCAGGTGTCAGAATCCAAACTAAGTTAGGATGAAGCGTTATAATGAATCTAAACATTTACCATGGCACACTTGAACAGTGCCTGAATTAGAGAAAAGATACTTAACCAACTAGTTATTTCATGCAAATCTTCCAGAAAATATGTATATAACGTGAATAGTGTCTTTATTGTGGCTGCGAGCTGTTTCTAAAATTCCAGACATTTTTGTATTGCTAACATAGTGGGCAAATGTGCTAAAGTAACTGGCAGCTGACTACAATGAGGGCCCAAGACCCTTTGTGAGTTTCTTGGTACAAAGGCATCTGGCACCACAGACCTCCCTTGATAATATCTGACTTGTTTCCAGATCTCTCTTGTGAATAAATATTATGGTCTTTTTGCAAGAGAATCAGGATGGAAGATTAACAGATATGAAATTTTTGGCTTCTGATGGTGGATTATGAACTATCGACCTCAGATCTTTTCCCTCCAGGAAATTACCAAACTACATTCAAATGATAAAACAAATAAATTTAAAAAACAAACACCTCAAAGTCCCCCTCCTCCTCATTGTAGCTGTGCACCTCAGTTCATTTCTGCGATGGTGGGGCTAGGAATATGAGCAAAAATGCTTGCCCTTGAGGATTTCAGATCTAATCCTTTGTGGAGAACAGGGTCAGAGTCAGGCAGTCTCCTTCAGATCCGAAAAGGCTTATTAGCTCTTGGCTTGACTCTTGGTCCCTCTCAGAGGATCTCTGTCACAGGTTTAGAGTCAGCCTTAGTTACTATTTTGAGTTGAGTTGGGTCACATCCATGCAAACTCTGAAAGCACTGGTATCTGTAATTATATTTTGCAAGAGGTATTAGGCCCTGCCAGCACGTTGTACAGTTTAGTGTTGCAAGGCAGGAGCTGTAACTTTTGGACACATGGTTATTTAACTCCATACAGTACAGAGAAAGAGCCTTAGTCACATTTGGCCTCCACAAGGAGGTGCCAGGGCCCCTCCACTCCAGCAACATCACTGCTCCGCCAGGCACATTTATTCACATTTTGTGTCTGCCTCGTGATGGCCCCACCGATGCCAACAAATGATTCACTGTCAGCTCGAAGGGAAAAACAGACTGTGTAGGAAAGTGCCATATGGTGATACCCCGGGGTTTTTTCTGCTGTCTTTGCTGCGGAACCCTGACCTTATTATCATACATTTGAGGTGGAAATGTGACGTAATTAAACTGATTTACAAAAGCCACATACAGAAACCAGCGTCATGCTTTTTTAGCCTTAGTGTGGTTAAGGCTTCCTTCCGCTACACATTCATAGAGAAGGTTTTCGGACATGGCCTGGGGAGAGAAGCAGGCTCCGATAGAAGGTCTGTTTTCTGGTTCCTGCTTCTGGAATTTATACTTTCCCCTTGGTACTACCCAGGAAAAAGCCTTCTTTGCCTCAGTTAAATGTGAAGGCTGTGTTTCTCTGCCATCCACCGGCCATTCCAAGGTTGAAAGCCAATGAGCGTGAGCAAAATAATGGTTAGGAAATTGATTCAAAGAGGACCCAGGGATGGGAAATACCACAGCAGACCGTGTTTGATCCAGGATATCAGAATTAAAACTGTCTTGATTCAGTGAAGCAACTGGCTCAAAAATAGACCCCAAGATGGACACACAAAGCAAGTGTAAATTTGCATCATGTACACACGGAGCTTTAACAGGCAGCCTGGACACGTCAGTGTGTCAGTTTTTAGAAAGGGACTAGGGTGAGGTTAATGACCCTTGACATCTACTTTGCCTTCATCCTCTGGTGTAAAAAGCCTGCCTGGTGAGATTCTGGCATGCTGCACAGATACTGTATTTGGAAAACAAGAAGCAGCTTGGCTGGGTGGTTTGCATCTGCTCATCTGCTCATCTGGATTTGCTAGTAATTAATTGGGATACTTGGTCATGTTTCTTAGTCTAAGTTTCCCAGGATAGAATTTCATACTACTCACCTCGGTGTTTTGAGGAATTGCCAGTAGGACAGAGTGTCAGGCCTGTGGGGAATGTAAGCTGTTAATTGGCATGGGGAGTTGGGCCACTTGCATCAGGCAGGTGTACAGAAAGAGGGGGTGACTCATGGAGAAGGCAGCTTCCACAGGGGAGGGAAGCTTACCTAGTGTCTCTCCAGGTAGGAAAAGTGAGTCACTAGTGTCGGGGAGAGGAATGCCCCTTCTTCCCTCTTGAATTCTTGTGGCTGGGCGAATAATAAAACTGACACAAGAAGGATTAACAGGAGAAAAGGGAAATAATTTAATTCACATACAAGGAGGTCTCAGAGAAATGAGACCTAAGGGAACTCCCTGGCAGTCCAGTGGTTAAGACTCGGTGCTTTCACTGCTGGGCCTGGGTTCAATCCCTGGTCAGGGAACTAAGATCCTGCAAGCTACGCAGCAAGGCAAAAAAGCCCAAAAAACGGGAGGGGTGGGGGTGGGGGAGAGAAAAGAAAAGACACGGGACCTAAGAAGTAACCAGAGCAGGCAGTGTGCAGCTTTCATACTTTTCAGACAAACAATAAATTTGTGAGTAGTTGACACGACAAAGAAATTTGGGCTTGGGGTGCTCAATCAAGGATCTAAACAGAGTTTGGGCTTGGGGTAGTAAATTAAAGAAGTAACAGGCTTATTTCTACAGGCTTCTTGGCTGGATTTCTGGTCTTTGGTGAGAAAGATGTCCTCTACCTCCAGAGGCAAGGAGAGGATTTATTTCCTGCTTTCAGGGCGACAGGAAAGGACAGCCAGAGCACCCCTCTTGGTTGGCCACGTCTTATGTAACTTTAATTCTAAGTAATCCATATGCCATGGAGGCACATTTTGGGGCTGCCTGCCCTGGACCCCAACACTAGATTCACGGCTCCCTGCCTGCCTTGTTCCCAGGTTAGCCATCTGAACCCCAGAACCATCTCAAAGGCTAGTTTCTTCAAATCTGATTCGTTCTGTTCCCTTCTCACCCTGTTTATTAACCATTCCTTAGGAGGGAGCAAGGGGCTTCCCAGGTGGCTCAGTGGTAAAGACTGCCTGCCAGTGCAGGAGACACAGGTGACGTGGGTTCGATCCCCAAGTTGGGAAGGTCCCCTGGAGAAGGAAATAGCAACCCACTCAAGTCTCCTTGCCTGGAAAATTCCATGGACAAAGAAGCCTAGCGGGGCTACGGTCCATGGGGTCGAAAAGAGTCAGACACCGTGTCACATGAGCTTGAGAAGGGGGAGAAGGCCCTTTTCCATCTTTCCCATTGCTTATTTAAATTCCACAGGAAAGTATTGGATCTACACGTGGAAAAGTTCTTTCACGCTGGGACGATCTGACCTGGGAGCCTGGGCAGCCTCCCCAGCCCTCTTCCTTCCCTGCCCTGTGACTAAAGACCCCGTCCCTGCTCAGCATCAAAGAAGGCAGGTGGGCCATGCCCGAGAGGAGTGGCCGTACATCGTCCGTCATCGGTGTGCCAACATCAGCGCCCTCTGGAAGTAACTGTCCACCCATTTTCAGGCAGGAAAGAAAAACGTCCGTGGTTTACTTTGCAGCGCATAATCTGTGTAGAAGGAGCTGAAAAGAGGCCATGGGGCATTTTGTCTGTTTTCTTTTCCATTTGATTTGGGTGATTCAGTGGGGTTCATAGGATTTCTATAATCCTCCTTTATACAAGAAACATCCACTCTTCAAAAATGCAGCCAAGACAACGAGAAGAGAAGAGGCTTCTGGTTCACATTGGACCTGCCAGTTGGCAATGGTGTTGGCACTGCTGCCAGAGCTGCCTCTGGAACCGACTTTTCCTTCCAGAATGGACACCACAGCTCGGAGCGGGTGGGGGTGCTGACCTACCACGTGATCACAGCTGCCTCAGATCCTTTTCACTCTGCTCCCCGAGGTGAGCCCCACTCTGGCAGAGCCCCGACCTGGCTTCTCGCCCCACCGAGCTGTTTTCCAGTTTCCGAGTTCCAGTTTGCCCTTTGATGTCCCCAAACATGTCAGAGCACACTGGTGTCTGCGGTGGAAATCAAAGTTCCAGGTGTAAAGGTCATTTAGCCTCCTCAAATTCACTTGCTTTGGGCTCCATGCCCCCCTCTTCCTGGATTCTGAGGAACTGGTCCCAGGAAGAAGCTGGTTGAAAGTGGTTAGCCCCACCATCTTTACAGTTGGGGAAATTGAGACTCAGGGCAATTGAGTAGAATACGTCTAAGGTCACACAACTGAAATGCAACAGAACTTGCTTCTAGGCCAAACCTTCCACATCCTGTGTGCTTAAGTCTTTTTTTTAAAAAACCTTTCTGATGCTTAAAACCTCTTTCTGCTCCACAGGGCACAGTGCTAGAATAATAGGAAAGTGGTGATTCATAACCAATTTCTGACTTATTTTATTGCACATACAAGGCTCTTGTTTTGTATACCAGTTCTTCCAAAGAATGTATTACATCTTTACAGATGCTCTTAAACTCTAACTGTAGCTGATAGCACTGCAGGGACCCTTGATACAGGAATGGAAAAACAAGACATGCCCCCAATACTCTAAAAATAAGTGATTCTATGAAACTAACAGTGCAAAAAGGAACTAAATACGTGTGTGTCAGCTGTTCTAATACAATCAACTGATTACCTAGAATGTTCTCAAAAATACACATGTGCTGGAGGGTGGCAGTGAGAGGAGTCTGCCCCAAAGGAGATGTATTTTATCACTGCTGTGGTTTAGAATTGCCACATCCGGTGATAATAAAAAGCGGGCTCATTAGCTTATTTCCCTTTTATTTGTTAACTCTCTATAGACAGTGCACCCCAGCTCCAACGCCCCTCCACCTTCCAGTACCCCACCAAGTGTAACCAGTGATTCATTGTACCCATTAGATCAGATTGTTTTGGAATTATTTTAATTGGTCTTTTTTTTTCTCTTAAATAAATAAATCTCATTTCCCCTGCTAGGTTGACAGATCCTGCCCTCTGTGGTCTGGTTTTCCCCAGCTGCCTGCAGGTTTTGTCAGCCAGGCCTGAGGCACTGAACCCCCTTCCCCCCAGTTAGGGACTAGCAGCTGGGGTCATCCGCACTTGAGCACAGTGTGGTGACCAGTTCACCACGACCTCTACCCTGAAATCCAGCTCTGGTACCGCAGTCCCTGTTCCTGCCACCTGCTTCCTCCCAGTCCCCAAATCCTCTGAATCCTCACTGGCTGGCCCCGACATCAACCTGGGGGCTTCCCTGGTGGCTCAACAGTAAAGAATCTGTCGATGCATGGGTTTGATCCCTGGGTCGGGAAGATCCCCTGGAGGAGGAAATGGTGATCCACTCCAGTATTCTTGCCTGGGAAATCCCATGGACAGAGGAGCCTGGCGGGCTACAGTCCAAAGGGTTGCAAAGAGTTGGACATGACTGAGCAACTTAACAGCAACAACATCAACCTGGAGAGAACTTTTTAGAAAAGTGACCCGAGCATCCCCCTGAAGCGAAGAACTATCCTTGTCTAATTCTTTCACGGTCAGCCCCTCTGCTACACCACAGTGCTTGGATCACTTGGATCACAGCGGCTGTGTGGCGCTGGAGCAGCCAGAGGCTGAGAGGAGATACCCCACGTCCAAGGTCAGGAGCAGCAGCTGTGCTTTGCTGGAGCAGCCGTGAAGAGATACCCCACATCCAAGGTAAGAGAAACCCCACTAAGACGGTAGGTGCTGAGAGAGGGCATCAGAGGGCAGACAGACTGAAACGACAATCAGAAAACTAGCCAATATGATCACATGGACCACAGCCTTGTCTAACTCAATGAAACTAAGTCATGCCGTGTAGGGCCACCCAAGACAGACGGGTCATGGTGGAGAGTTCTGACAGAATGTGGCCCACTGGAGAAGAGAATGGCAAACCACTTCAGTATGCTTGCCTTGAGAACCCCATGAACAGTATGAAAAGGCAAAAAGATAGAACAATGAAAGATGAACCCCCAGGTGGGTAGGTGCCCAATATGCTACTGGAGATCAGTGGAGAAATAACTCCAGAAAGAATGAAGGGATGGAGCTAAAGCAAAAACAATACCCAGTTGTGGATGTGACTGGTGATAGAAGCAAGGTCCGATGCTGTAAAGAGTAATATTGCATAGGAACCTGAAATGTTAGGTCCATGAGTCAAGGCAAATTGGAAGTGGTCAAACAGGAGATGGCAAGAGTGAACATTGACATTCTAGGAATCAGTGAACTAAAATGGACTGGAATGGGTGAATTTAACTCAGATGACTATTACATCTACTACTGTGGGCAGGAATTCCTTAGAAGAAATGGACTAGCCATCATAGTCAACAAAAGAGTCCAAAATGCAGTACTTGGATGCAGTATCAAAAACAACAGAATGATCTTGTTCGTTTCCAAATCAAACCATTCTATATCACTGTAATCCAAGTCTATGCCCCAACCAATAATGCTGAAGAAGCTGAAGTTGAACGGTTCTATGAAGACATACAAGACCTTCTAGAACTAACACTCAAAAAAGATGCCCTTTTCATTATAGGGGACTGGAATGCAAAAGTAGGAAGTTAAGAAACACCTGGAGTAACAGGCAAATTTGGCCTTAGAGTACAGAATGAAGCAGGGCAAAGGCTAACAGAGTTTTGCCAAGAAAACACACTGGTCATAGCAAACACCCTCTTCCAACAACACAAGAGAAGACTCTACACATGGACAACACTAGATAGCCAACACCGAAATCAGATTGATTATATTCTTTGCAGCCAAAGATGGAGAAGCTCTATACAGTCAGGAAAACAAGACCGGGAGCTGACTGTGGCTCAGATCCTGAACTCCTTATTGCCAAATTCAGACTGAAATTGAAGAAAGTAGGGAAAACCACTAGACCATTAAGGTATGACCTAAATCAAATCCCTTACAACTATACAGTGGAAGTGACAAATAGATTTAAGGGACTAGATCTGATAGAGTGCCTGATGAACTATGGACGGGGGTTCATGACATTGTACAGGAGACAGGGATCAAGACCGTCCCCAAGAAAAAGAAATGGAAAAAGGCAAAATGGTCATCTGGGGAGGCCTTACAAATAGTTGTGAAAAGAAGAGAAGCAAAAAGCAAAGGAGAAATGGAAAGATATACCCATTTGAAGGCAGAGTTCCAAAGAATAGCAAGGAGAGATAAGAAAGCCTTCCTCAGTGATCAGTGCAAAGAAATAAAGGAAAACAACAGAATGGGAAAGACTAGACATCTCTTCAAGAAAATTAGAGATGCCAAGGGAACAGTTCATGCAAAGACGGGCTCAATAAAGGACAGAAATGGTAGGGACCTAACAGAAGCAGAAGATATCAAGAAGAGGTGGCAAGAATACACAGGAGAACTGTACAAAGAAGATCCTCATGACCCAGATCATCACAATGGTGCAATCACTCACCTAGAGCCAGACATCCTGGAATGTGAAGTCAAGTGGGCCTTAGGAAGCATCACTATGAACAAAGCTAGTGGAGGTGATGGCATTCCAGTTGAGCTGTTTCAAATCCTAAAAGATGATGCTGTGAAAGTGCTGCACTCAGTATGCCAGCAAATTTGGAAAACTCAGCAGTGGCCACAGGACTGGAAAAGGGCAGTTTTCATTCCAATCCCAAAGAAAGGCAATGCCAAAGAATGCTCAAACTACCACACAATTGCACTCATCTCACATGCTAGTAAAGTAATGCTCAAAATTCTCCAAGCCAGGCTTCAGCAATACATGAACCATGAACTTCCGGATGTTCAAGCTGGTTTTAGAAAAGACAGAGGAACCAGAGATCAAATTGCCAACATCTGCTGGATCATTGAAAAAGCAAGAGAATTCCAGAAAAACATCTATTTCTGCTTTATTGACCATGCCAAAGCCTTTGACTGTGTGGATCACAATAAACTGCGGAAGATTCTGAAAGAGATGGGTATACCAGACCACCTGACCTGCCTCTTGAGAAACCTGAATGCAGATCAGGAAGCAACAGTTAGAAACAACAGACTGGTTCCAAATAGGAAAAGGAGTATGTCAAGGCTGTATATTGTTACCCTGCTTATTTAACTTATATGCAGAGTACATCATGAGAAATGCTGGGCTGGAGGAAGCACAAGCTGGAATCAAGATTGCCAGGAGAAATATCAATAACCTCAGATATGCAGATGACACCACCCTTATGGCAGAAAGTGAAGAACTAAAGAGCCTCTTGGCGAAAGTGAAAGAATAGAGTGAAAAAGTTGGCTTAAAGCTCAACATTCAGAAAACAAAGATTATGGCATCTAGTCCCATCACTTCATGGGAAATAGATGGGGAAACAGTGGAAACAGTGTCAGACTTTATTTTGGGGAGCTCCAAAATCACTGCAGATGGTGACTGCAGCCATGAAATTAAAAGATGCTTACTCTTTGAAAGCAAAGTTATAACCAACCTAGACAGCATATTCAAAAGCAGAGACATTACTTTGGCAACAAAGGTCTGTCTAGTGAAGGCTATGATTTTTCCAGTAGTCATGTATGGATGTGAGAGTTGGACTGTGAAGAAAGCTGAGTGCTGAAGAATTGATGCTTTTGCACTGTGGTGTTGGAGAAGACTTGTGAGAGTCCCTTGGTCTGCAAGGAGATCCAACCAGTCCATCCTAAAGGAAACCAGTCCTGGGTGTTCATTGGAAGGACTGATGTTGAAGCTGAAATTCCAATACTTTGGCCACCTATGGGAAGAGGTGACTCATTTGAAAAGACCCTGATGCTGGGAAAGATTGAAGGCAGGAGAAGGGGACAACAGAGGATGAGATGGTTGGATGGCATCACTGACCCAATGGACATGAGTTTGAGTAAACTCCGGGAGTTGGTGATGGACAGGGAGGCCTGGCGTGCTGCAGTCCATGGGGTCACAAGAGCTGGACTCGACTTAGGGACTAAACAAGAGCCCTGACACATAACATTTGTACCTGGTATAAATACTGCCACTGTGGCCAGTTTCAGTCCATCACCCCGATGGCCCTGGATGTGGGGGTGGGAAGAGATCTCCAGTATCACAGAATATTTCTGCCACACAGAGAGATAATAGATGTTAACAACCTTGACAGCTGAGGATACACTAAAAAGTAAATAATTAGGAAGTGATGAGTTGTAGGTGTTTATAACTGTTGTTCTTTGTATAATTTATTCAAATTTTCACATTTATATAATAATTTTTAAAAAAATAATGGCTATGTTTAACACCAGCTCTTAGAATTCCTGAAAGTGTAACAGTTGGTTCACTTGCTCCTCCCCGGGGCTGGCTCTGGCACAGCACTGCCCGGGATATCTCTCAGCCCCTACCCTCCCATGGCTTCAACTGTGTTTCATTTCACCCTGCCAGTGGTCTGCAGGATCTCTGTTCCTTCTAGCCAGGGCCGTATGACTTCTGTTCCCTTGGTTGCTAAATTCAGTGCATACATTCCAGCCTTTATTCTCCTTGGCCTTTCAGGGGCTTGTGACACCCCATCCGTCTTGAAACTCTGCAACACCATTCTTTCCTTTCTTGCCATTATTTTATTTTATTTTTTGGCCGTGCATTGTGGGATCCCAGTTCCCCAGCCAGGGATTGAACCCCTGCAGTAGAACAGCAGAGTTTTAACCACTGGACCACCAGGAAAGTCCCTTCGGTTATTAATTTTTAAAAGACATTTTTAGTTTCGGCATGGGAACTCTTTGTTGCAGCATATGGGATCTCATTCCCTGACAGGAATGAATGCAAGCTCTCTGCATTGGGAGCTTGGAGTCTCAGCCATTGGATCACCGGGGAAGTCCCCTGCCTTTACTTTTGAACCTTTTCTGAGGGCTCCTGTGCCTCTGCTGGCTCTTTAACTGTAGATGCGCCCCGGGATCTGACCATGGTTTCTTTGATCTTCCATCTCCTTCTTTTGAACGTAAATGTTTCCCACATCCATACCTTTGGTGACCCCATGGACTATATAGCCTGTCAGACTCCTCTGTCCATGAGATTGTCCAGGCGAGAATACTGGAGTGGGTTGCCATTTCCTTCTCCAGGGGATCTTCCGGACCCAGGGATCGAATCCAGGTCTCCCACATTGCAGGCAGACTCTTTACTGTCTGAGCCACCAGGAAGCCACCTTTGGCTCAGATCTCTGCTTTGACCTCCAGACCTACAGGTGTGACTGTCTTCAGCACATCTGTATCTGACCATTTCATTCGCATCTCACACTCAATATGTACCATCATTCCAATCCCACCCCCAACCTCTTGTTCTTCCTTTATATTCCTCAGCCAGGCATTTGTGCCATCGTTCGTTCCATAAATATTTACTGAACACCTACGACATCCTAGTCACCGTGCCACGTGCTAATTAAGCCAGAGTCCTCATGGAACTGACTCACAGGAAATGGCATCATCATCCACCCAGTGACCTAGGCCAGAACCCTGGAGTCATCTTTGAGCCTTGCCTCTCCCACATGACTTATTTCTAATCATTTGGTCAGTAAACTTGTCCTCCTCTACTTCCTAAACAACCCTGGAACCCATCTTCCTCTTCCACTCCCACCATGGCTGTCGTCTCAGGTCCTCATCGTTTTTCTCCTGGATTACGCAGGAAGCCCACCACTTTCCATCCAGAGACTCGCTGCGTTGGAATCCTTTCTTTACAACACTGGTCTAACAATATTTCTGAAACCACATTTATGATACAGCCATCGATTGCCCAGTATAACATCCTCCCCGACTCCCTCTTAGTCTGCAGAATGAAACATTGCTCCTTGGCTTCGTGGAAAGACCTTCTATGTGATCCGGGCCCTGTCTACCTCTTGGTCTGCTTGTCCTCATTCCTCTTGGGACTACTCTCAGGCGATTCCTTCTGTCTAGAATCCCTCTACTGGCCCGCGCTACCCCATCCCCATTCCCTTCTTTGCCTGTCTGCTCCTCCCACTCATCCTTCAAAACTTGTCCTGATGTGGAGGCTTCCCTGGTGGTCCAGGGGTTAAGACCTCGCCTTCCAATGGAGGGGTTGCAGGTCTGATCCCCTGGTGGGGGAACTAAGACCCCACACACTTCAGGGCCGAAAATCAAAACATAAACTACAAGCAACGTTGTAACAAATTCAATGAAGGCTTTTAAAATGGTCCACATGAAAACATCTTTAAAACAAACCAAAAAGTCTTGTGCTGATGCAAGTTTGCCACTGTGGCTGTGCCATAGGGCTGTTCCTGTCACGAACTCCTGGAGGTGGTTGCTGGCCCTCCCAGGCTGTGCTTGGTGATTTGTCTCTCTGTTGAAGTTGTGTCATGCTATACAGCAATCATCTGTTTATCAGTCTCCATGCCAGGTGGCGCAGTTGGTAGAGAATCCGCCTGCCAAAGCAGGAAACTCAAGAAACACGGGTTCAATCCCTGGGTCAGGAAGATCACCTGGAATAGGAAACGGCAACCCACTCCAGTATTCTTGCCTGGAGAATCCCATGGACGGAGGAGCCTGGTTGGCTACAGTCCATGGGATCACAAAGAGTTGGACACGACTGACAACTTAATCATGCTTCTTTGGAAAACCAGCTTGTAAAGGAGGAGACTGTGTCTTTTATCCCTGTGTCTTTTATATCTGTCAATAAACTCTTGTTGAATGAATGATTGTGTCCGTGGCGGCAGGCTGAGGCGGCCAAGGGCACCGGACCCCAAGTGAACCTTGGGGCTCCATGTAGAGTCGTGGGGCAACCACGCTGCACAAAGTCGCTACTTTAGACCATGAGTGCGTGACTTAGAGAGTGAAGTGGTGGCCAGGCTCTCCACACATAGGTCATAAGTGGTAACTATGGTAACGACTGAATATTTTTAGGCACTTAAAGTAGTTTCCGTGTTGTGCTTCACAGATTACTTTTCTGGACTCCCTTTGTTAACATGATTATTATTATCTTAATCTTCCTGATTGTCACTAGGAAGGGGCATAATTCTGGTGGTACAGGTATCTGGGGGGCTTCCCAGGTGGCTCAGTGATAAAGAATCTGCCTGACAATGCAGGAGATGCAGGTTCAGTCCCTGGGTCAGGAAGATCTCCTGGAGGAGGAAAGCGCAATCCACTCCAGTGTTCCTGCCTGAAAAATCCCATGGACAGAGGAACCTGGCAGGCAACAGTTCACACGGTCACAAAGAGTCGGACCCAGCTAAGCACGGATGGTAGTACAGGTATTTCTAACTGCTGGCTCTTAGGATGTGGATGGGATGGCGCTGTGGCTATGTGTGTGTGTAGGGGTGATTGGGTATAAAAGATCCGAGATCGTGGATCTTGTGTGGGGTAATGTGGCACACTTGCACACCCACCCTCCCCCCACCCCCGACACACACAACAGCTAGAATCCGAGGGAAATCCTGTCAAACCACCTGAATGATTCGATTGTTCCCAAGCTTTAGGGCTAGGAGCCTGGCCTCATTTGCATATTGGCACCAGTTCCCCGCTTGCTGAGATGCTCGCTCAGCCTCGTTGCCACTGCCCTCTGCTGTCTGCAGCCAGACCTTCTCAATGCATTTGACTATATTGCCAGGAGGAATCAGGTCCAAGTTTCCATAAATATTTCCTCATTGGCTGGAATATCTCCTACCTGTGCGCTGTTAGAACCTGTGGGAATTCCATCCTGTCTTTAAGGAACGATGTCCATGTTCAGAGAGCTAGAAACTGATAACGTGGGAAAAGCGTAAATCAGGACTGAAAACTGAAAGAACCTACCATACAATTAAGTTATTGTACCAAGTCAGAGATGGCATGAACCACACAAGGAATCATATTTATGTACAACTTTGTAATTAACAGAAAGAGTGAAAGAAAACAAAGTGAAAATGAGTCTCTCAGTCATGTCTGATTCTTTGAGACCCCATGGACTATACAGTCAATGGAATTCTCCAGGCCGGAATACTGGAGTGGGCAGCTGTTCCCTTCGCCATGGGATCTTCCCGATCCAGGGATTGAATCCAGGTCTCCCACATTGCAGGAAGATTCTTTACCAGCTGAGCCACAAGAACTGCAGCATATATTTTCTCATTTAAACCTGTCAACACACACTAATGAGGATGATATTGATAAAATATCATAGACTGACATGTTGGCATCAGATATGGCTATTGACCACTGTCTTGTCAGTCAGCTGATCTTATGTCTCATCCCAAAGGTCACACATGAAACAAAGTCTAGCTTCAGAGGGAAAAAAAAATCCCATGAGTATAACTCACCAGCGTTATCTTTCAGTAGCACCTGATCTTTCTATCCCGGCTCTACCAATAAACTCTGAGAAGATCAAAGCGTGGGATAGACAGATGCAATTACTGGAAAGGTTTCCTGGGGGTGGTGTTCAATTTCTGCTTTGCAACCAAGATCCTAGAAGTTATGAAAAGGGCTTTTTCAGGATGAAAAGCATTTAGCTTTGTTTTTCCCTACGAATGAAAAATTAAGATCATCCTGAAGTGTTTTTTTTTTAAGATGTGACACAAACTTTTTCAAGCAAGTGCTTTTAAATTCCTCACATTCAAGCTTAAATCACAGTGACATTTGTCACCTTATTATCTATTTAAGTTAAATTTGAGTTAAATTGAATAATGGGAAAGGGTCCGTTTCTTCCTTTAATCTTGGATGAAAAATGGCAAACTCCAAAATTATGCCGGTCTATCTGTAGTCTCTAGTGCTGCACACATTCAGAGAGAAAGCTCTACAAACTCTGAGCTGGTGTTTTTCTTTCTCAAATGCACTCTCTTTCCTACCAGGAATGACTAACATTCAGGAATATGGTGCCAAGGAAGGCCCCTAGGAAAGAGAGAAAATAGAATGTTTCCTTGGATATTGTGAAATAGTTTTTTCCCTGGAGCCCCCAGTTTCTCTTACATCTCAGTGGTTAGGGCTGGGTCATATGTCTATCTCATGTCTATTGCTAAACCACCCAGTAGCCTGGGGAAATGGGTTACCACGAACAGTTTGGACAATTCTTTTGAGGTAGAATGGATATTGGGGAGTTAACCAGCATTTTGGATACTGTGTGTGGAAACAGTGGTAGCCAGACCAGATGTTTTTTGTTTTTAGGCAGATCAGAGGGCTTGAAGCTCTTTGGTGATTAAGTGAAAGCAAAAAAAGAGACGTGATTACATTTGTACTCCAAATTTGAAGAGCAGGGCACATCTGTTATGTACTTGTGGACAATTCATGGTCTCATGGCTAAAATCTTCAATGCCAGGACTCTAAAAAATTTTATTTAGGCTGCACCGTGTCTTAGTTGGGGGTTTCCCTGGTGACTCAAATGGTAAAAGAGTCCGCCTGCCATGCAGGGACCCAGGGTCAATCCCTGGGTCAAAATATCCCCTGGAGAAGGGAAAGATCCTCTTTGGGTTTATGAGCGGCCCCTGGGGTTAATAATGACATTGTCTGAATAACTTCTTCAACTCAGATTTCAATTTACTTTTAGCCAAAATAAAAGTTCTCTGATGTGGGACCAGAAGCACCTTATAAGTAAAACGAACCTTTGACCTTACTTTCCAAGGGGCAGCCACCGAATGCAGGACAATTGGAGTTTGTTTTCTTCAGGATCCATTTGTCTCGTGAGACCAGCAGGGTCCCTGTGGTTCAGAAGAATCAGACCTAGGACAGTATTTCCTTTTCCTGAGAGTTTTCCTCTTTCCAGAAATGCCTTAGCTTCCTGAAATAGTTTCCCGGAAGTTGTAACTAAAGAACAGTCAGACCAGTGGAGGGCCAAAGTGAGGCATGTCAGGAGTCTAGTTGGGAGATGGGGAAGAGATCCCCTGGGGGTTGCCTCTGGATCTTTGCAGTTCTGCTGGTCTTGGGTTTCGGTCTATCAAGGGATGAGCCTTTAAAGCAGGTCTCTAGCAGTATGTCTACCTTCTTGGCTATGTCTCTGTTTGTCCCCTTGCACTCTTGTTCTGACTACAGCATTTGAAGTTTTGAGGTTCTGATGGCAGAGTTCTCATTTCGAAATTTTGCTACAGAAATTCAAAGGCATAGAGCAGAGTTACAATGTGCTAATGTCTAGGTATTTGCATGCCCATTTCACACAGTGCTATGTATATATAGGCCCTGTTTCAAGAAAGCATTCCAGAAAAACATCTACTTCTGCTTCACTGATTACGCTAAAGCCTTTGACTGTGTGGAGCACAACAAACTGTGGAAAATTCTTAGAGGAGATGGGAATACCAGACCACCTTACCTGCCTCCTTTGAAACCTGTATGCAGGTCAAGAAGCAACAGTTAGAACTTGACATGGAATAACAGACTGGGAAAGGAGTACGTCAAGGCTATATATTGTCATCCTTCTTATTTATCTTATATGCAGAGTACATCATGTGAAATGGCAGGCTGGATGAAGCACAAACTGGAATCAAGATTGCTGGGAGAAATATCAATAACCTCAGATACTCAGATGACACCATCCTTATGGTAGAAAGCAAAGAACTAAAGAGACTCTTGATGAAAGTGAAAGAGGAGAGTGAAAAAGTTGGCTTAAAACTCAGCATTCAGAAAATGAAGATCACGGCATCTGATCCCCTCACTTCATGGCAAATGGAGGGGGAAACAATGGAAATAGTGACAGACTTTATTTTCTTGGGCTCCAAAATCACTGCAGATGGTGACTGTAGCCATGAAATTAAAAGAAAAGCTATGACCAACATAGACAGCATGTTAAAAAGCAGAGACATTATTTTGTCAACAAAGGTCCATATAGTCAAAGCTATGGTTTTTCTAGTAGTCATGTATGAATGTGAGAGTTGGACCATAAAGAATGCTGAGCGCCGAAAGTTTAATGTTTTTGAACTGTGGTGTTGAAGAAGACTCTTGAAAGTCTCTTGGCTTGCAAGGAGATCAGATCAGTCCAACCTAAAGGAAATCAATCCTGAATATTCACTGGAAGGCCTGAAGCTGAAGCACCAATACTCTGGCCACCTGATGTGAAGAGCAGACTCATTTGAAAGGACCCTGATGCTGGGAAAGATTGAAGGCAGGAGGAGAAGGGGATGAGAGAGGATGAGATGGTTGGGTGGCTTCACCGACTAAATGGACATGAGTTTGAGTAGGCTCCAGGAGATGGTGAAGGACAGGGAGGCCTGGCATGCTGCGGTCCACGGGGTTGCAAAAAGTTGGACATAACTGAGCCACTGAACAACAACAACAAGAAGAAAGCATTTTTAGGCTTTAAGTCTTAGTAGGTACCCAGTAAGTGCAGATGTTGTTAGCAAGTATCCTCCCAACTGCCAACCCGACTTCCTCCTTGGCAGCAGAACTCTGATGTGTCCAGGTCTCTGTCCTTTGTTTCCCATTTCCAGCCATAGAAGCAGAATCTTGATGACTCTGGGACAATTGCAGTGATCCCAGTGACTGGGTTAGAGTGACTCTATGATTGGTTCTGGCCAGGAAGACATTGGGGAAAATCTGGAGGCTTCTGGGAAATGTTTCTTTGTTTCTTAAAAAATAGTCATAGAAAGAGATGGCTTCTCATCCTCTTCTGAATTTTGTCACATATCCGTTCTTTGTACTTTTAGGATGCGGCAATCGTCTGGTGAAGATAAAGGGAACCAGCCCGAGGGCAGAACCTATGAAATTTATATTTGGATATGAATTTATATTCAAATATAAGTCACTTGGATCCTCGAGAATTTTAAGTTGCTGAATTAACCAAGCAGTTCTACCTCTGAACCTCTTGTCATATGAGACTGTATCTCCTTGCTGAGACCAAATAGAGCTAAATCTGAAAGCATCTTAAAGTAATATTCATAACTAGCTCTCGTCTCTACTCACGGGTTACTGTGTCACTCTGCCCCATATCGGTTCTTCCACCCTCCACCTCAGCAGGAGTTCATGTAAGATGCGGGGGGTCTCGATGTCTGAAGCTCACCCTGAAGAACAGAAATACGCATGGGCACAGTTATCACCACTGACCCCCATTTCTTTAGTATATCCTTGGTGTGAGGCCAGCACCAAGCCCTTTGTACACACTATCTTTTTGAAATTCATTAATTAATTTTAACTGGAGGCTAATTACTTTACAATATTGTAGTGGTCTTTGCCACGTTGGCATGAATCAGCCACGGGTGTGTACACACTATCTTAATTATTGAAAGGGCTCCATGTTAGTAACTGTAGGGTAGGGACATGGTGAGGACTATACCTATTCTCATGTGACTGATGAGAAAACTGAAGGTCACAAAAGCTAAGTAGTTTTCTCAAGGTCTCAAAGCTAGTAAGTGGCAAAGTTAAGGGTCAAACCAGACTGGCCACATCCTAGTGCATCACTCTGAACCCTCCCCACTCACTAACTGTGGGGACAGCAGACTCGCTGAGGGCAGGGACCTCTGCACCCAATGGTTTCTTAGGATCAATACACAAGTTCCCCGAGAGATATGAAATCTAATTAGACTCTAAAGGTAACTGAGTAAACTTCATTGTTAGACACACATTCTCTTATGAGTTTTATTTAACCTGTCTGTAATTTAGAGCCTCTATTTGTGAGGTTGTGACAGAGACTTTCCACTGCCTACTTCCCCAGGATATGAGAAGATAAATGTGACAACATTTTATCTAAAAGCATTTTGTGATATTGAGAGGAAAAGTACTATGGAAAGTCAGGCCGCTGTTAATGGGATTTTAATAGCTCCTCCCAACTCTTAGGCTATTCATAGTGTAATGGAACATCTTAATTTGTTGAAAATTTTCCATATGGCTCCTTAAACTCTCAAGAGAAAAGGCTCTGTGAAAATGAAAATGAGAAAGCAGGTGTATTTTCAGCTTCTGGCCAAATATTCTTTAATGAATAAGATTTTGTACTGGACAGAAGATGAGGTTTGTGTGAAGACGCCGTTGTTCCTATTGTACAGAGGTGTTTGTAAAACAGGCAAAGGATGGACCCTTTCTTAGAGAAAATAGTTCTTACAGATATCCTATATCTGCACAAATTATTTTTATTATGTTACTTAAATATGAGCAAAGTTACCCTAGGTACAGAATCCTTATACTGGAAGATATAATTATAAAACAGATAAATTTACAAATTAGATAAAAACAAAATGGCCAAACCAAAAAACTTAGACTAATAACATTAATTTAATAGTTGGACAGTGTTGTTTCGTTGAAATAAAAGAAGTTGGATTTGACAAAGGAAAACTCTTGTTTGATTCTAGAAGTTTCTGAGTTCTGGTTCTAGACTCAGACTGGGTTAAAATCTCAACTTTTCTTCCTACCAGCTGTGTGACTCTGGGTAAGTTATTTAATCTCCCCGGGACTCTGTCGCTTAACAGAAAAATGGAGATAATAACAGTCATCTAAGAAAGACCCTATTTCCCCCCCGTCAGTCTCTCCCATCAGGAAGCTTCCATAAGCCTCTTATCCTTCTCTATCAGAGGGCAGACAGACTGAAAACCACAATCACAGAAAACTAACGAATCTGATCACATGGATAACAGCCCTGTCTAACTCAATGAAACTTTGAGCAATGCCATGTAGGGCCACACCAAGACAGATGGGTCATAGTGGAGAGTTCTGACAAAACATGGTCCACTAGAGAAGGGAATGGCAAGCCACTTGAGTATTCTTGCCTTGAGAACCCCATGAAGAGTATGTAAAGGCAAAAAGATAGAACACTGAAAGATGAACTCCCAGGTGGGTAGGTGCCCAATATGCTACTGGAGATCAGTGGAGAAATAACTCCAGAAAGAATGAAGAGCAAAAACAACACCCAGTTGTGGATGTGACTGGTGATAGACGTAAAGTCCAATGCTGTAAAGAGCAATATTTCATAGGAACCTGGAATGTTAAGTCCATGAATCAAGGCAAATTGGAAGTGGTCAAATAGGAGAAGGCAAGAGTGAACATCGACATTCTAGAAATCAGCAAACTAAAATGGACTGGAATGGTTGAATTTAACTTAGGTGACCATTATATCTACTACTGTGGGCAAGAATCCCTTAGAAGAAATGGAGTAGCCATCATAGTCAATAAAAGAGTTTGAAAGGCAGTTCTTGGATACAGTCTCAAAAATGACAGAATGATCTCTGTTCATTGCCAAGGTAAACTATTCATATCACAGTAATCCAAGTCTATGCCCCAACCAGTAATGCTGAAGAAGCTGAAGTTGAATGATTCTATGAAGACCTACAAGACCTTCTAGAATTAACACTCCCAAAAGATGTCCTTTTCATTATAGGAGACTGGAATGCAAAAATAGGAAGTCAAGAAATACCTGGAATAACAGGCAAATTTGGCCTTGGAGTACAGAATGAAGCAGGGCAAAGGCTAACAGGGTTTTGCCAAGAGAACACACTGTTAGTAGCAAACACCCTCTTCCAACAACATGAGAGAAGACTCTACACATGGACATCACCAGATGGTCAACACCGAAATCAGATTGATTATATTCTTTGCAGCCAAAGATGGAGAAGCTCTATACGGTCAGTCAAAACAAGACCGGGAGTTGACTGTGGTTCAGATCCTGAACTCCTTATTGCCAAATTCAGACTGAAATTGAAGAAAGTAGGGAAAACCACTAGACCATTCAGGTATGACCTAAATCAAATCCCTCACGATTATACAGAGAAAGTGAGAAATAGATTAAAGGGAGTAGATCTGATAGAGAGAGTGCCTGAAGAACTATGGACAGGGGGTTCGTGACATTGTACAGGAGACAGTGATCAAGACCGTCCCCAAGAAAAAGAAATGCAAAAAGGCAAAATGGTTGTCTAAGGAGCCCTTACAAAGAGCTATGGAAAGAAGAGAAGTGAACAGCAAAGGAGAAAAGGAAAGATATAAGCATCTGAATGTAGAGTTCCAAAGAATAGTAAGAAGAGATAAGAAAGCCTTCCTCAGTGATCAGTGCAAAGAAATAGAGGAAAATAATAGCATGGGAAAGACTAGAGATCTCTTCAAGAAAATTAGAGATACCAGGAGAACATTTCATGCATAGATGGGCTCAATAAAGGACAGAAATGGTATGGACCGAACAGATGCAGAAGCTATCAAGAAGAGGTGGCAAAAATACACAGAAGAACTGTACAAAAAAGATCATCATGACCCAGATAATCATGATGGTGTGATCACTCACCTGCTGCTGCTGCTAAGTTGCTTCAGTCGTGTCCAACTCTGTGCTACCCCATAGACGGCAGCCCACCAGGCTCCCTTGTCCCTGAGATTCTCCAAGCAAGAACACTGGAGTGGGTTGCCATTTCCTTCTCCAATGCATGAAAGTGAAAAGTGAAAGTGAAGTTGCTCAGTCGTGTCTGACTCTTAGCGACCCCATGGACTGCAGTCCACCAGGCTCCTCCATCCATGGGATTTTCCAGGCAAGAGTACTGGAGTGGGTTGCCATTGCCTTCTCCTGATCACTCACCTAGAGCCAGGCATCCTGGAATGTGAAGTCAAGTGGGCCTTAGGAAGCATCACTACGAACAAAGCTAGTGGAGGTGAAGGAATTCCAGTTGAGCTGTTTCAAATCCTGAAAGATGATGCTGTGAAAGTGCTACACTCAATATGTCAGCAAATTTGGAAAACTCAGCAGTGGCCACAGGCCTGGAAAAGGTCAGTTTTCATTCCAATCCCAAAGAAAGGCAATGCCAAAGAATGCTCCAACTACTGGACAATTGCACTCATCTCACATACCAGCAAAGTATGCTGAAAATTCTCCAAGCCAGGCTTCAGCAGTACGTGAACTATGAACTTCCAGATAGTCAAGATGAATTTAGAAAATGCAGAGGAACCAGAGATCAAATTGCCAACATCCATTGGATCATTAAAAAAGTAAGATAGTTCCAGAAAAATATCTACTTCTACTTTATTGATTATGCCAAAGCCTTTAACTGTGTGGATCACAATAAACTATGGAAAATTCTGAAAGAGATGGGAATATCAGACCACCTGACCTGCCTCCTGAGAAATCTGTATGCAGGTCAAGAAGCAACAGTTAGAACTGGGCCTGGAACAACAGACCGGTTCCAAATCGGGAAAGGAATATGTCACGGCTGTATATTCTCACCCTGCTTATTTAACTTATATGCAGAGTACATCATGAGAAACGCTGGGCTGGATGAAGCAGAAGCTGGAATTAAGATTGCCGGGAGAAATATCAATAACCTCAGATATGCCGATGACACCACCCTTATGGCAGAAAGCGAAGAAGTAAAGAGCCTCTTAATGAAAGTGAAAGAGGAAGTGAAAAAGTTGTCTTAAAGCTCAAGATTCAGAAAACTAAGATCATGGCATCTGGTCCCATCACTTTATGGCAAATAGATGGAGAAACAGTGGAAACAGTGACAGACTTTATTTTGAGGGGCTCCAAAATCACTACAGATGGTGACTGCAGCCATGAAATTAAAAAATGCTTGCTCCTTGGAAGAAAAGGTATGACCAACGTAGACAGCTTATTAAAAAACAGAGACATTACTTTGCCAGCAAAGGTCCATCTAGTCAAAGCTATGTTTTTTCCAGTAGAAATGTATGGATGTGAGAGTTGGACTATAAAGAAAACTGAGCATTGAAAAATTGATGCTTTTGAACTATGGTGTTGGAGAAGACTCTTGAGAGTCCCTTGGACTGCAAGGAGATCCAACCAGTTCATCCTAAAGGAAATCAGTCCTGAATATTCATTGAAAGGACTGATGCTGAAGCTGAAACTCCAGTATTCTGGCCACCTAATGCGAAGAACTGACTCATTGGAAAAGACCCTGATATTGAGAAAGATTGAAGGCAGAAGGAGAAGGGGATGACAGAGGATGGCCTCAGGATGACAGAGGATGAGATGGTCGGATGGCATCACTGACTCAATGGACATGAGTTTGAGTAAACTCCGGGAGTTGGTGATGGCCAGGGAGGCCTGGCGTGCTGCAGTCCATGGGGTCGAAAAGAGTCAGACCCAACTGAGCGACTGAAATGAACTGAACTGAACTGAAGAAAGGTCTAGTGAAGATGAAAGATGATAATGTTGGGGAGGGGAAATTTCCCTCTTTATCCTTCTTGAGTTCTGTGGTTAGACTAAGAATAAAATAGACGTCAGACAGATAACAGGAGAAAAAGAAACAAATGTTAATTTACGCACACAGAGGTCTCACAGAAATGGAACTGCAGGAGTGACCAAAGCAGGCAGCTTTTATAATTTTTAGACAAAGAAACAATAAGTTTGAGAGGAACTGACCAGACAAAGAAGTTGAGTTTGGATGCTTAATTAGTAAAGAATTTAAGAAATGTTTGGGTTTGAGTAGAAAATTAGTGAAGAAGCAACAAGGTTTGTTTATACAGTGTTCTCAGCTTTAAATTCCCTATCTCTGTTAATAAGGATGTCTTTCTACCTCCTGGTACAGGGAGGGCACCTTTCATGTGGGGCAAATACATGCTATTGAGGCATATTTGAGGGCTGCCTGCTCTGGGCCCTAACAGTAAATCAATTACTTGCACAGTGCCTAGTAAATAATACGGGCTCAGTAAATGTTAGCTGTTATTATTACTAATATTACTTGTTTTCCTTCATGAATGCGAGTTAAGTAGGTTCCTATTTTCCATCAGTGTGCTTTGTATAGAGTTAATAACTTTGAGACTTTTCAAATTCAAGATGATCAGCTCTGATATTCAAGCAAGCTTTGTTAGCAACTGACCCTTGGATGCAAGTGCTAATGCTGCTGCTGCTGCTGCTGCTGCTAAGTCGCTTCAGTCGTGTCCAACTCTGTGCGACCCCATAATGGCAGCCCACCAGGCTCCCCCGTCCCTGGGATTCTCCAGGCAAGAACACTGGAGTGCGTTGCCATTCCCTTCTCCAAAGCATGAAAGTGAAAAGTGAAAGTGAAGTTGCTCAGTCGTGTTAGACTCTTCGAGACCCCATGGACTGCAGCCTACCAGGCTCCTCCGTCCATGGGATTCTCCAGGCAAGAATATTGGAGTGGGTTGCCATTTCCTTCTCCAGGGAATCTTCCCAACCCAGGGATCGAACCCAGGTCTCTCACATTGGAGGCAGACACTTTAACCTCTGAGCCACCAGGGAAACCCTTAACGAGGTATCACTCAATAACAATATAAAACAGCCTTATCACTTGAAAATAAGCTAAAGTTGCTGCTGTACTGGGCTTCCCTGGTGTCTCAGACGGTATTAAAATTTGCCTTACCTGAGTAGTTAATATAATTATTTCTGAAATGAATGAATGAAAAACTTTTCATTACCTAATTACTCTTGAACTTAGCGCAAGCTGATAAAAGAAGATGGAATGAAAAAAACCCCTTGGGTACTTTCAAGGTTAGGGGCACCGACCACTGAATTCCACCCTGTGCTTATGAGGCGCAATTTGTTGACCACTTTTTTAAAAAATGTGAACTATTTCTAAAAGGCATTATTTGGTCAGGTATGGCTAAGAAATAGACGCTTTTGTTAGGGAAAAGCATGTGTGTAGGTGTGTGTGCGTTTTGTCCAGTTCCCTCAGATGTTTTCTGATCTGTGCTGGGACATCACTTTTTTGCAGGTTGGTCTTTATTTTGTGTTTTGGAGAATGTGCTTTCTCAGAGTTCAAATGTCAAGTGACAGTCTTTATCTGATCGCCAAGAAGCCTTTGGTTCCCTCCAGAAGCTCCATAGAAACATTTGCCACTGTTAGGGGTCTACCTGGAAAGGCTCCCTTGTCTCACTCTTGAGTTTCACTCTGGGCCCGGGATGGCAGGGTGTTTTGCTGTTCTCTGTTTGGCAGGAAGAGTAGCTTCCTGAAAACAGGTTATCCCAATGGGCAGAAACACAGCCCCTGGGTATTCAATATTTGAGGACAATATTCTGCCTGAAGACAGAAACCCAGGAGGGTGACTGTTAACTAGTTTATGCTGGAAATCTGTACGCAGGCAACTCAACTACCACAAATCACCTGTTTTACATACTAGCATCTCTAATACTTTCTTGTAGAAGGAGAAACAACCTGTGCCATAAATATATGCAAGTTCAATCTTAGAATACTTCAATTTGAGGTGAAATGCTCCTCACAGCTGTCAGGGTTTTACAGGCTTATGCGGGAAAAAAAAAAAAAAAAAAAAAGCACACAAGTAATTGCAAATTAAAAAGTAACTCCTGGTACACTGAATTTCTGGATCCCATTTGTTAATTCTGATATTTGGTGTATTTTTTATTGACTCCTGTTTGGAATTCTGTATCTATGTTTTTGTGCTCATGTGTATAGGAAAACCAATATTCCAGGGCTAGTGGGTTTTCACAAAGAATAACGAAGTATTTATGTAGTGGTATATTTAAGCAGCAAGATTGAAAATTCTTCTCTAAATTGATTTCTGTTTCCATGCTTTCAAAGGCATAATTGAAGAAAGAAAAAGCAATTTTGGATGCAAATGGCTGCCCACTCCAATACTCTTGCCTGGAAAATCCCATGGACAGAGGAGCCTGGTGGGCTGCATTCCATGGGGTCGCTAGGAGTGACTTCACTTTCACTTTTCACTTTCATGCATTGGAGAAGGAAACGGCGATTCTCCAGTATTTTTGCCTGGAGAATTCCATGGATGTGGGAGCCTGGTGGGCTTCTGTCTATGGGGTTGCACAGAGTCGGACACGACTGAAGCGACTTAGCAGCAGCAGCAGCAGCAGCAGCAGTACTTGAGAAACTGGTTAGGTTGGAATGGTTCAAAATGTAAAAAGCCTTACATACGATCCACCCAAGATATGCATCTGACCTGGGATAAGCATCCGACCTGGGACATGCTCTCTCTCATACACTTGCTGCCCACTCTCTCCTCCCTGTAAGTAAATCTTTCATATTCTTGTTTAAAAGAAGAAAAACACATGCTCTCTCAGGGACTTGCCCTTCCTCAGCTCAGGCAAGCAAAACGTCAGCTAAAACCACTGCAGGCAGAATGGAAATGCCAAACTTGCAAGTTAACTTTTCCGGAGTTAAAATCAAGGGGCTGTGAAGGATTAAGTCCTCTTTTCTTGGCTCAGCGAATCCTAGAGGGATTAACATCAGTGCCACTTAATGGCAAGGGGTCCCTGCCTGCAGAGTTTACTAGGTTTGCATGAGAGAGAAGAAAAGGAAGAAAAGTTTCTGAAGCCAAATATAAAAATCCAGGACTTTCAGGTTAGCCAAAAATGGCCTTTTTACTTCTAGTGCCACAGCGTTCATTGGCATCTGGCTGTGCTATAATAATTGCTGCTATTAGCTGTGCACTAACTGTACGCCAGGCTTTTGACATATATAATTTCGACTCCCCACAATAACCCAGCAAAAAAGGTAAAGTGAAAGTCGCTCAGTCGTGTCTGACTTTTTGCGCCCCATGGAATTCTCCAGGCCAGAATACTGGAGTGGGTAGCCTTTCCCTTTTCCAGGGGATCTCTCTTCTCAACCCAGGGATCCAACCCAAGTCTCCTGCATTGCAGGCGGATTCTTTACCAGCTGAGCCACAAGGGAAGCCCAGCAAGAAAGGTAATCTTATCCTTATTACATAGATGAAGGAGACAGGGTCAGAGAAGCTTGAAACTTGTCTAAGTCACATACCCAGTAAATAGTGAAATTGGGCTTTGACCTTAGCTCTGCTTGACTCAAAACTTGTTCTCTTTCTATTTTCTGCTCCATATTTGCTTATTGCAGAGACAGAGCCCAGATGGTGCCAAGAGAGTGACATTGGTAGCAGGTAGTAAAGAAACTCTAAGAGGGTAGGCTAGAATGCAGCTTTCTCTGTGACACCACCCAGAAGAGCACGGAGTCCGTGACCCTGGAGAGACGATATCAGTACTAATAACCTGCTGTCTACTGGACATCTCTCCAAGGCTGTCTCTTGGGACCTAAGTTGTTAAGTCACTCAGTCATGTCTGACTCTTTGCGATTCCATGGATTGTGGTACACCAGGCTTCCCTGTCCTTCACCATCTCCCAGAGTTTGCTCAAACTCATGTCCATCGAGTCAGTGAGTGATGCCAGCTAACCATCTCATCCTCTGTCATCCCCTTCTCTTCCTGCCCTCAATCTTTCCCAGCATCAGGGTCTTTTCCAATGAGTTGGTTCTTTGCATCAGGTGGCCAAAGTATTGGAGCTTCAATTTCACCATCAGTTCTGCTAATGAGTAGGTCACCTATTCAGAACTCATGCTGCCTTCTGCCTGGGGTGCCCTTTCCCCCAGGAGGACTCAGCCCGGAGAGAGTCTGACGTCTCTTCTGACCCCTTACAGAGAATTTGACAGTGCCCCCCTATATTCCCTCACACTGTCCCCCATCCAGAGTCCTACTGCCCGCATCTCATCCCTATCCAAGAAAGGAACAATATATCTCTCAAATCGTGTTTTCTTCTTCCTTGTTTTTCATTTTATTCTATCTGTGTGTCTTGGTTAGATAGTAAGTTTCCCATTTCTAACAAACCTTCAGTCATGCATGCCAATAGTTACAGATCCCATGAAATCAATTCCTGTTGTGAACATTCTATGACATGCTTTGAAAATATAATGAATCAATAGATGCTGGCCAAAACCACTTGATCAGTGAGCTCCATCTGTTACTGCTTTCAGTGAGTCTTGACTTCTCTCCATTTTTAGGCCTATCTTTTGCCCAGGCTGTAGGCCTCTGATACCAGCTCCCCTGAGTCTTGCGCAATATTGAAAGTAGTCTTGTGCAATATAGAAAGTAATAGCTGTCCAAGGAGGCGTGTGTGCTCAGAAGCCATCTAGTGTATCCTCCTCGGGCAATGGAAAGAGTCCGGAGTTCGGAATCACAAGATCTAGCTTAGTGGCCATGTGATTGTAGAGAAGTCACTTTGTGTGGTTTATCTCATCTCCAAAGCAGTATTACCTCATGGAGTTTTTGTTGGCTGTGTTTGGCTCACTAGACACCACTGGAACAGGACCTAGGACTCATACAGAGGCCCTCAAAAGTAATTATCTGGCACAGATAATTAGACCCAAATTATTAAAATAAAACTGCAAAATGAAATTTAATAAGAAAACAACTAAACACCTAAAAAGATACATTAGATCCACTTTTTTAGTAGTTTAGTGTTTTTGAAGCTCTCACTACATTAGAAAATTAGCTGTGGGTTAATTTTTTTTTTTTACTTTGCAAAAATTCCTGAGAAACTAGATGAGCTCCAAGGAATGATTGCTGACCCTAAGTTATATAACTTGAGCAAAGCAAGCAATTTTAAATTACTACGATAAAATTCTATTTAAAGTGAGTTATGGGTACATTTCAGTATGTTTGTTATGATGCGGGAAGCTCCAAAACTTAGTCTGAGGACCCAGAGTGATCTTCAAATAATGTGAGTTATGAGGCTTAAGGGCTTTACATACGTGTTTAGTGAACAGGCTTCCCAGATGGCTCAGTGGTAAAGAATCCGTCTGCCAGTGCAGGAGACACAAGAGACATGAGTTTGATCTCTGGGTAGGGAAGATCCCCTGGAACAGGAAATGGCAACCCACTCCAGTATTCTTGCCTGGAAAATCCCATGGACAGAGGATCCTGGGGGGTGGGGTAGGGATGTGGGGGGGGGCAGGTACACTCCATAGGGTCACAAAGACTTGGACAGGACTCAGCATGCATGCATTTACCATCATCTGCATTTACCACCTGGAAAGATCTACGGAAGAAGTGTCATTGCCCCCAAAGTCCACCAGCCAGGAACCTCTGGGAGCCGTTAACCCGGCGGTTCTCAAATCTACCCAATTATTCAAAACTACTCAATTATTCAAAACTGGAATGGGAGTCCGGGTGATGCCTGGGGATGGGTGTTTTAACCAGCACTCCAGATGATTTTAACAGACCAGATTTGGGAATGACTGGACTTTAACCAGAGTTCCTCCCCCATCTCAGTTCATTTCATTTTGTCCTAGGTTTGCCCTTTTGGAAAAGAACAGCTGATTGCTCTCATCTTCATGAACTTGACTGCTGCCAAGTCTTTCTCAGCCAGGCAGGATGAGCCCAATGCCGTTCATGACACAGTGAAACATGGCTTTGTCTCCAGCCCTTTTCCACCTCAAGCCCTCCCAGTCCCTAAGAACTTATTTCCCTACGTGCTCTTCCCCTTCCAAATCTCATGCTTTGCACTGTCCTTAAATTTCCTCTACTCTCAGATGCTGGCTGGCCTGTCTCTACTCTTCCCTGCAATATGTTTTCTCTTCTCATTTTGCAATAATGGGCAGTAGCAGGGGCTTCAGGGTAAGAGCTCTATTGTTGCTGGAGGTCAAGAGAGGGGAAATAGGAAAGAAGCAGTGGTATATCCTGAGACGTCAGCAGGGCCAGATTTGCTGGGGGTGTGGGGATGGGAAGAGAGGGAGGGAGAGGTTGACCCTTGCCCTTACCAGGACTTTCCCCTTCCTGGGTCAGGAAGTGAATTGGACAACAGAATTTTAGAGCCAGGTGGGGCCTGAATCTACTAATCCAGACCGGAGTTTGGAAAGAGGTTGTCTGCTGGAAATGTGATGTTTGGTAATTTTAGTAAGAGTTTTATTTTGGCTGCAAAGGTCGAGGTGGTTGCCCTTCTCCCCTGGGAGAGGCCTTCCGCCCTTGAGGTCCTTGCGCACAGTTGATATGTGCAAGAAGAACACCACCAGAATTATTCAGCATTTACCTACAGGCCCAGGGCATACCTCAAAAACTGCAGATTTAATTATTTTTAATGGGATGCAGCTAATTTAATGGCGGTATAGATAATTAAAATTAAGATAAATTTTCTTATTACATTAGCTCCTCGGCACACTCAGTTTTGCCTTATAACTGTGCAAATAATACTACCAGCAACTGCTGTGTGCCAGTGATTCAGTTACATCAGAATCCCCGCCCCCGCCCCGGGGAAGGGGGTGGTGGGTTGCTGAAAATGCAGATTCCTGGGCCCAGGTGCCTGAAGTCGGAATATCTGAGGTGTGAGGCCCAGGAATTTGCATGCTTAGATAGACTTTCAGGTGACCCTTAAGAATTGCAGGGACTTCCCTGGCAGTCCAGTGGTTAAGACTTCACCTTCCAATGCAGGATGTGTGGGTTTGATCCCTGGTCAGGCAGCTAAGATCCCACTTGCTGCATGGCCTAAAAATCAAAGCAGTGTTGTAACAGATTCAATAAAAACTTTAAAAATGGTCCAAAAGAAAATCTTGAAAAAAAAAAAAAAAGACTTCCAAAGAGGCCTTTAATGAGTATCTATTATGGGTTAGAGACATTATCTTACTAGAAAAAAATTTTCTCAACCATCTTATAAGGCTCACTTCAGTTCAGTCACTCAGTCGTGTCTGACTCTTTGCAACTCCATGAACTGTAGCACACCAGGCCTCCCTGTTCATCACCAACTCCCGGAGTCCACCCAAACCCATGTCCATTGAGTCGGTGATGCCATCCAGCCATCTCATCCTCTGTCGTCCCCTTCTCCTCATACCTTCAATCTTTCCCAGCATCAGGGTTTTTTCAAATGAGTCAGCTCTTCACATCAGGTGGCCAAAGTGTTGTAGTTTCAGCTTCAACATCAGTCCTACCAATGAACACCCAGGACTGATCTCCTTTAGGATGGACTGGTTGGATCTCCTTGCAGTCCAAAGGATTCTCAAGAGTCTTCTCCAGCACCAAGTTCAAAAGCATCAATTCTTCAGCGCTCAGCTTTCTTTATAGTCCAACTCTCACATACATATATGACCACAGGAAAAACCATAGCCTTATAAGGTAGATATTATCATTTCTGCTTTTAAACTGTCGACTAAAAAAAGATGTACAACTTGAAAGTTATGAGTTAAGTTTTATTTGGGGCAAAATGAGGACTGCAGCCCAGGAGGCAGTATCTCAGATGATAGCTCTGAGACACTGCTCCAAAGTGGCAGTGGGGGAAAGTCAGTATATAAGGTTTTGGTGAAGGGGGAGTTCAATACCATTAAGCATTCATTTTACAAAAAGTTTATTGCTAGTCACAGGACCTGATGTCACCATGAAGGGATTTAGTGCTTTTCTAGATATGAGGAGATGCAAGGACTGGGATCATAAAATCTGTTCCTAAAACATCTATCTAACATCACTTCTTGGGAAATAGATGGGCAAATGGTGGAAATAGTGTCAGACTTTATTTTTTTGGGCTCCAAAATCACTGCAGATGGTGACTGCAGCCATGGAATTAAAAGACGCTTACTCCTTGGAAGAAAAGTTTTGACCAACCTAGATAGCATATTCAAAAGCAGAGACATTACTTTGCCAACAAAGGTCCGTCTAGTCAAGGCTGTTTTTTCTAGTGGTCATGTATGGATGTGAGAGTTGGACTGTGAAGAAAGCTGAGCGCCAAAGAATTAATGTTTTTGAACTGTGGTGTTGGAGGAGACAGTTGAGTCCCTTGGACTGCAAGGAGATCCAACCAGTCCATCCTAAAGGAGATCAGTCCTGGGTGTTCATTGGAAGGAATGATGGTAAAGCTGAAGGCCACCTCATGCGAAGAGTTGACTCATTGGAAAAGACTTTGATGCTGGGAGGGATTGGGGGCAGGAGGAGAAAGGGATGACAGAGGATGAGATGGCTGGATGGCATCACCAACTTGATGGACATGAGTTTGAGTGAACTCCGGGAGTTGATGATGGACAGGGAGGCCTGGTGTGCTGCAATTCATGGGGTCACAAAGCGTCAGACACGACTGAGTGACTGAACTGAACTGAACTGAAAACATCTACCTAAAGACCTGTCTCACCAGATTGCCTGGAGCACAGAGTGCCTTACTCCACCCTGAAATCCCTCAGGGGTGTTGAAGGTCAACAGGTTCGAAAGTGAAGAGTTTAGTCACCACAGAGCCAGATGGCAAATGCCGTTTGTTGTTCAGTCGCTGACAACCATCTTGGCAAGTGCCAATTTGTAGTTGACAAAACCAAAGCTTGGAAAGTTGAATAACATCTCTAAAATCACATAGCTAGTAAATGGCAAGGCCAGGATTCAAATCCAGGTCCACCTAATTCTAAATTTTTGTCCCCTTTGCAAATTGCCCCCACATTCCGACAGAGGTCTCAGGGTGCCTGGGCCTTGGAAGATGCCCATATGTCGTCATGGAGATAGCAGGGAATAGGGGCAGGACAGCCTCCTACCTTTGTGGGAGGTGGATGACAATTGTGACCTCTCCCTTATATTATTTTGTATTTATCCTCCTTTTAACCATGGGAGGTGCCTCACACCTCTGGGGAGTCCATGCTCCCTACTGGACAGGGCGCTTTAGCTGACCCCGGCACCCATCTTTTAGAAAATTCTGATGAGAAGCAACGTGTGAGAGGCTGTTGGGAACCACCCGACCCCCATCTGCCCCCTTCCCAGGGCCAGGGGACTGTGTGCTGACCAGAGGGACTGGGTCCCGACACCCCCCGGGTGTGTGACTCCTCCTAATTAGCTCAATTATACTGGGAATGCCATCCTGCTTGTCAGCGATTCAGCCGTGGGCAAGTGACCCAGCTCTTGTCGATGAGAGAGAGAAAACCCCTTGGCAGGTTCCTGAGAGGGATTTCTGGGGGTTCCCTTGCCAAGAGCTGTCCCAGCAGCTCCCTTGGAAGAGGCTGGGCTGTCGCACAACGCTGTGGTTGGGGGGGACCAGCACACAGGCTTCTAGGTGGACAGAGCCCCTCGGGAAGGTGGGAAGGCTGCTACTGTTCAGGCCGAAAGGCGGGGAAGGGCACCCCCCCACTCCGCCCCCAGAGTCAGGCAGCTTGGCTGTGCATGGAGAATGGGTTTTCCTGAACCAGGGCACCGCCTGGTACTGCCAGCCCCAGGTTCACTCAGTAGCACCAACCGAAAACAGATTTGGAAACACTGAACCGCCTAGGCACAGTCAGCAGGCTTTCTGGTTAGATTCCGCTGCTCTCTTTATTTAACAAAAGCCCGATTCTGGAGCCTCCTGTAGTTAGTTTAGTCCTGGTTAGTCCAACCAGTCCATCCTAAAGGAAATCAGTCCTGAATATTCACTGGAAGGACTGATGATGAAGCTGAAACTCCAATACTTTGGCCATCTGATGCGAAGAACTGACTCGTTGGAAAAGACCTTGATGTTGGGAAAGATTGAAGCCAGGAGGAGAAGTGCACCCCATTCCAGTACTCTTGCCTGGAAAATCCCACAGATGGAGGAGGCTGGTGGGCTGCAGTCCATGGGGTCGCACAGAGTCGGACACGACTGAAGCGACTTAGCAGCAGCATCAGGAGAAGGGGATGACAGAGGATGAGATGGTTGGATGGCATCACTGATGTGATGGACGTGAGTCTGAGCAAGCTCCTGGAGCTGGTGATGGAGGGGGAAGCCTGGCGTGCTGCAGTCCATGGGGTCGCAAAGAGTCGGACATGACTGAGCGGCTAAACTGAACTGAAGTTAGTTTACCCTGAAGCTCTCCTGAGAGGATAAACCTTGTAGGTTTGGAATCTTTGGGAGAATCGCTCAGGCAGGACCTTGGCTGCCCAGCGAGGAGCAGTTCCAGCTGCAAGGCCCCAAGGGAGAGGCAGGCCCCTGCTGGGAGCAAACTCGGCTCCTGCCCGCCCCCCAATCCCACCCCCACCCCCAGTCTTGCAAAACCAAGGCTCTGAGCTTTCATTTCCCCTGGGCCTTTAACTGTCCGCTTCCTCAGGATGCTTGTCTGTCTAGAAACTTCCTGGTCTGACCGGAGTTCTGCTAGTCTCTGTCCCTCCACTTCGAGAACCTTCCCTGACTCCTGACCCTCCACTTCCTGGCAGGCCTCTGCCAAACTGCTCAGCTTGAATCCATGGTAGAAATTCTTCTGCAAGATGCTGGTTGTTTTCCTTGAATATCATACAATGGAGTAAACGATGTTTCAGTGGTTTTTAAAAATACAGACTTCCTCTCCCATGA
Organism: Oryx dammah; assembly: GCF_014754425.2. Classification (NCBI taxonomy): domain Eukaryota; kingdom Metazoa; phylum Chordata; class Mammalia; order Artiodactyla; family Bovidae; genus Oryx; species Oryx dammah. Next base: position 81,007,270 of record NW_024070188.1, on the reverse strand, counting down.
GTGCAATTACACATGCTGAGTGCAGAGAACAAGCAGATCATCAGAGAGGTCACACACTGCAAAGCAAGTCCCAAACCGAAGTAATCTTGACACCCAGAGGAGAGGGCAGCTAAGTGTTCATTTATTTTCCATCTCCTCGGTTTAATATTTTATCACCGTTAAACTGTTACCACCTACGTCATGATGATCACATGACTATTATTGCTGTTATTCATCATTATTTTTATTCTTGTTGTTCTTGTCATAGATGATAAAGTTGTTGTTATGCCACATTAGGCAGAGTTTCTCTGTGCCAAATTGGTACCTGATTTAACGAAGATGACTAGGAGGGTTCACCTAAGATGTAGCTACCTATTGCTGTACTGGCTGGTGTCTCTTTGAAAGCTGAGACCACTCAAATATTCCAGATCCCTCTGGAGACAGGGACTATCTCATGCTTGCAGAAGAGACTTGGTGGATGCTCTGTCCCTTCCTGAACCTATGAACAAATTCAGAAGCACCCCTCCAACTTTGTTCATGATCCTAGCTACTGTATTGTCAAACAACAACAGAAAACATAGGCCCCAAATGGTATCGCTTGTGCTAAAACCCATGACACCAAGCCTAGATTTAATATCTAACCCAACTGCAGTTTTGACTGTCACCAGAAATGTCATCTTAATCAGCTGGTCTGGAATTTTCTGGTCAGCACTGATAGAGGGAGAAGAGGCATGTGTATGGTAAAATCCTCGATGTCCCCACCAATCCCCTCTGCTCCCCACCATCCTGAGCTAAAAACAATCCTTTTCCTTCGATAACAGCTCCCCTGCTCCTCCCTTCTTCCCATGAAAACCTTCCATTTTGTACAATCCCTTGGAGAGCTTTCTAGTTGCTAGATGGGATGACGCCCAATCGATTCATGAATCACCCTAATAAAGCCAATTAGAGCTTCAATTTTACTCGGTTGAATTTTTTTTTTTTTAATAGAATACGCAGGGCCTCCCTGGTGGCTCAGTGGTAAAGAATCTGCCTGCCAATGCAGGAGACACAGGTTCCGTCCCTGGTCTGAGAAGATCCCACACGCTGTGGAGCAAGCAGGCCCATATGCCACAGCTATTGAGCCTGTGCTCTCGAGCCAGGAACCGCAACTCCTGAGCCCACGGGCTGCAACTACTGAGGCTCAGGCACCCGAGAGCTTGTACTCCTCAATGAGAGAAGCCACCACACTGAGGGCCACTTGTTGCAACTAGAGAAAGCTTGTGTGCAATGGTGAAGACCCAGTGAAACCAGAAATAAATAAAACTATAAAACAGAATATGCAGGCCTACAAGCCAAAGTGAGGGCCTCTAAAACACAGAGACCTTACTTTGGCAACAAAGGTCCATCTAGTCAAGGCTATGGTTTTTCCAGTGGTCACGTATGGATGTGAGAGTTGGACTATAAAGAAAGCTGAGCGCCAAAGAATTGATGCTTTTGAACTGTGGTGTTGGAGAAGACTCTTCAGAGTCCCTTGGACTGCAAGGAGATCCAACCAGTCCATCCTAAAGGAGATCAGTCCTGGGTGTTCATTGGTAGGACTGATGTTGAAGCTGAAACTCCAACACTTTGGCCACCTGATGTGAAGAGCTGACTCATTTGAAAAAACCCTGATGCTGGGAAAGATTGAGGGCAGGAGGAGAAGGGGACGACAGAGGATGAGATGGCTGGATGGCATCACCGACTCAATGGACATGGGTTTGGGTGGACTCCGGGAGATGGTGATGGACAGGGAGGCCTGGCGTGCTGTGGTTCATGGGGTTGCAAAGAGTCAGACACAACTGAGCGACTGAACCGAACTGAACTTGGGACAGATCTTCCCAACACAGATTTCCTAAGTGCACTGGACCTGCTGCCAAAGCTTTGGAGGGGGTGCCCTGATCATGTTTATTTTTTAGCTAAATAAGCCTGGCATAAGGAATATTACCCTTTGGCAGAGCCTTCAAATATTTTCCCAAGTCAACTTAGAAGCCTGGGAGCAGCCATTGCCTGCAAAGGTGCACGGAGGCTGTCTGAAGACAACTTTGTCTTGGGAAACTTCCTAAGTCCCCTCAGGGGGCCACACAGGGCTGGAGCTGAGCAAGGCAGAGGGAGGGCATTGCCCACTTGCCCAATCTCAGAATTTTTTAAGTCCTGGAATTTAAAAAATGTTTTATTTTTTAATTGGAGGATAATTGCTTTCCAAAATTATGATGATTTCTGCCATATATTGACATGAATCATGTCCCCTCCCTCTTAAACCTCCCTCCCACCTCCCCCTGCACCCCACCCCTCTAGGTTTTCAGCACCCCATTTGGGCAGCAAGGCCCTGACCCCCTCCTCTAGGAAGTAAGAGCCTCAGGCAAGCAGGTGGCACAGGCCTACAGCCACTGAAGGCGCTGTAAAGACAGTGCAGTATAGAATCTTTGGGGCTTCCCAGGTAGCCTGAAGGGCAAGAGCCTCAGGAGACACCAGTTCAATCCCTGCGTCAGAAAGATCCCTCGGAAGAAGGCATGGCAACGCACTCCTGTATTCTTTCCTGGAGAATCCCATGGACAGAGGAGCCTGGTGGGCTACAGTCCATGGGGTCGCAAAGAGTCAGACACGACTGAGCGACTTAGCACGCGTACACAGAATCTTGGAAGGTGCTAAATGCTATGAGAACTCCTTTGGGACAGCTTCCTTGCTGCTGAAAGGAACTGGTGACCTGCAGCTGGTGAGTATGTGTTGCTTTCATAGCAATCGACCTCAGTGCTGGAATTTCTAAGTGACCTCCCTCTCTCCCTGCCCCTCCCTTGCCTACCGGCTCACCTGACACCAATCCAACTCTCTACTCAGGAGTCAAGGAGGTCTTTTCAAACATAAACAGGATGTCTCTGCCTGAGACCCTTTGGCAGGGCCCTTCTAGTCTGGTTGACAAAGAATGACGTCCACATGTTCCCTTTGGCGCTTGCAGGTTTTGGTGATTGGGTTTCTGTCTCCCTAACCTGCTGTCTCCACCACACCATGAGTTCCTTGAGGATAAGGATCACAGCTGATTAGATTTCCACCCACAGGACAGAGGTGTCCACTAGGAAACCTACTTGGGCTCCCAGCCGGAAGGGCCCAGGTAAACCGTGGGCAAAGGAAGCAAATAATCTCTGTGAGGGAAGGATATCCTTTCTAGAATTTAATAACAGATGAGTAAAACCTTACACGTAGAAGCGGGGGAGGATTTTGCATTGTGTCTTCTGTGCTGGGATTCGAAACTATGTCCTACTTCAGCATTAAGGCGGCGAGAGGCACAGCTGCCCTTGACTTTGTAGATTTTTCAAGGCTCAGTGAACACTGGAGTAACTGAACATTTTAACCTCAGGCCTCTCATAGAGCCTTTTAAAGAAATCAACTTTGGAAGAGGTGTGAAGATTAGCAGGCAAGAGGAGATAGCCTCAACACCCTTCATCTTTACCAGGGAAAATAACCAACCAGTTGAAAATGTGTTCCCAAGATCACTGAATGACAGGCAGGAAGGTCTTTAAAACCTGCCTGAAGCCCCGTATCAGCTGTCTTCCTTAGAGCAAGGGGCTGTGGGGAAGATAAGGGAGATAGATCCCTTTTAGAAGAAACCATTCTGCCTTCTATAAACAGCCATGCACATTCTCAGCGAATCCAAGAGTCAGACTGGAGTGAGGAATCACAGGAACAATCTAACCTTGAGGGGGAAAAGGTAATATTGCTGAGCAGATATCATATTTGCTGTGGAGAACAGATAACATCGTGAATTTATATACTGTGAATACTGGGAAGTTATTCTCAGGGCAGAAGCAAAGGCAAAGGCAGAATGTAGTTCAGACAGAAATTCAGGCAGCCAGACTATGTCACAGCGACAGACTCTGCTTTGAGCTTTGACCACTCCTTGTTGATGCCAGTAATTTGAGAATTAATTATGTTTAACTTACAGGTCAACTGGAAATGACTTTGTCCGTAAGGGTTTGCGTGAAATTGACTTGTACTTCCCATCACGTACTTGGAGACCTAGTAACCCTTTCAGGCTTTTTGAGGAATTCACAGGGTGAGGGCTGTAAGTATTACATTTCCCCTGGTCACCCTCCAACTTTGAAATCTCAATTCCAAAAAATCAATTCAGTTTATGAAACATCTCTTCATTCTAACTTGCGCCTCACTGCCTTAACTGGCCATGATTTGGGCAATTTTGTTTTCCAAAATGCCATTGACCAAGGCTGTATGTGTAGCTGACTTTTGCTGACAGTTTGAGGTCATTGACAGGTTTATATCAGCCTTGAGGGTTTTATATCAGCATCTGAATCTAAGTTTGAAGTCAAATCTGAATTAAATCTCAGTTCAGTTCAGTTCAGTCGCTCAGTCGTGTCCGACTCTTTGCGACCCCATGAATCGCAGCACGCCAGGCCTCCCTGTCCATCACCATCTCCCGGAGTTCACTCAGACTCACGTCCATTGAGTCCGTGATGCCATCCAGCCATCTCATCCTGGGTCGTCCCCTTCTCCTCCTGCCCCCAATCTCTTCCAGCATCAGAGTCTTTTCCAATGAGTCAATTCTTCACATGAGGTGGCCAAAGTACTGGAGCTTCAGCTTTAGCATCATTCCTTCCAAAGAAATCCCAGGGTTGATCTCCTTCAGAATGGACTGGTTGGATCTCCTTGCAGTCCAAGGGACTCTGAAGAGTCTTCTCCAACACCACAGTTCAAATGCATCAATTCTTCAGTGCTCAGCCTTCTTCACAGTCCAACTCTCACATCCATACATGACCACAGGAAAAACCATAGCCTTGACTAGACGGACCTTAGTTGGCAAAGTAATGTCTCTGCTTTTGAATATACTATATAGGTTGGTCATAACTTTTCTTCCAAGGAGTAAGCATCTTTTAATTTCATGGCTGCAGTCACCATCTGCAGTGATTTTGGAGCCCAGAAAAATAAAGTCTGACACTGTCTCTGTTTCCCCAGCTACTTCTCATGAAGTGATGGGACCAGATGCCATGATCTTCGTTTTCTGAATGTTGAGCTTTAAGCCAACTTTTTCACTCTCCTCTTTCACTTGCATCAAGAGGCTTTTTAGTTCCTCTTCACTTTCTGCCATAAGGGTGGTGTCATCTGCATATCTGAGGTGATTGATATTTCTCCCGGCAATCTTGATTCCAGCTTGTGTTTCTTCCAGTCCAGCGTTTCTCATGATGTACTCTGCATATAAGTTAAATAAGCAGGGTGACAATGTACAGCCTTGACATACTCCTTTTCCTATTTGGAACCAGTCTGTTGTTCCATGTCCAGTTGTAACTGTTGCTTCTTGACCTGCATACAGGTTTCTCAAGAGGCAGGTCAGGTGGTCTGGTATTCCCATCTCTTTCAGAATTTTCCACAGTTTATTATGATCCACACAGTCAAAGGCTTTGGCGTAGTCAATAAAGCAGAAATAGATGTTTTTCTGGAACTCTCTTGCTTTTTCCAGATCCAGCGGATGTTGGCAATTTGATCTCTGGTTCCTCTGCCTTTTCTAAAACCAGCTTGAACATCAGGGAGTTCACAGTTCACGTATTGCTGAAGTCTGCCTTGGAGAATTTTGAGCATTACTTTATTAGCATGTGAGATGAGTGCAATTGTGCGGTAGTTTGAGCATTCTTTTGCGTTGCCTTTCTTTGGAATTGGAATGAAAACTGAACTTTTCCAGTCCTGTGGCCACTGCTGAGTTTTCCAAACTTGCTGGCATTGGACATCCCAGCACTTGTATTTTGTCTGTTTCATCAAGAGTTCTATGGGCTGTCTTACCACCAATATTTCTCCCCACTTCTGTGCCCTCACCCCTTTCTGACCTTCTGTTGTTACTTAGTCACGAAGTCGTGTCTGACTCTTTGCTACCCCATGGACTGTAGCCCACCAGGCTCCTCTGTCCACGGGATTTCCTGGGCAAGAACACTGCAGTGGGTTCCCATTTCCTCCTCCAGGGGGATCTTCCCGACCCAAGGATCAAACCCATGTCTCCAGTGTCTCCTGCATTGAAGGTGGGTTCTTTACCACTGAGCTACCTGGGAAACCCTCCCTGACCTTTTCTCTGTGCTCAATTCAATTCTCTCTACTTTACCCAAATTTCCCCTAACCTCTCATACACAGCATTTTGGCTGTTTCTTTACACTGCCTCTTCCAGACAAACAACTGAAGCCTCACTTCCCAACTAGAGAAATCTCTCAAAGTATTTTTTTTAAAACAAAGGCAGTTCTTTTTTTCTGAGCAGAACTCTTGTGTTAGTGGGTAAATATTGTTTTATTTTGGATACATGGATAATTCCTGTAACTTCATGGTATTTCTGAATTTCATTTAACTCCTGTGCTTTATTTTTAAAAATATGGTAGTTAAACAGTGAGGTGGGGCCAGGAATAGCATGTTGCTGTGAATGATAGAGAGATGAAACTTGTCTTCATAAAGCTGACAGTCCAGGACGGCCAGAAGCGTAACAATGATTATACATCGCAGTACTGTATCATCAGTTTAAAGTTGGATGATAACAAGCTCTGGCTGCGTCTGCCCCAACTTCTTTTGTCCCTGTTGCATGGTTATCCAGTTACTGATTAAAAAATTCGAGGCAGCACTGCTGAGAATTGATGGGACGCAAAGCGTATGGCTTCTAAGACCAGCTGGAGACTGTCAGCATCCTGGCAGCATCCAGGGCTTTGATCAGTCAGGCAGGGACCTGGACCCTGTCCCCAAGGGGGATGTCCAACGGGCACTTGTCCCTGATGAGGTCTGAGCCTCCTGAAGGCCACAGAAGTCCTTGCTATTGGGTTGTATTGGGAGTTAAATCTCCTTTCTCAGTCGACTTTGAGTCCTTGGGCTCAGCGTATATAAGATGCTCAGAGTCTTTGTATGAAATGTTCATTCAAACGCAAACAGGAAAAGCCTGCCTGGCTGCTGGCAGCCTCTGAGAGGCTGGTTTTCTCGGTTCCTGGAGGACACCTCCCAGGCTGAACTGAATGAAAGATGAGGCTCAGGGGGTGGGAATCCAGAGTGTGAGGAAATGAAATGACAAGAAACCAGGTTTGCTGCACAGCAGACCTGAAGTTAGGAGCTCACAGGGAGAGTTTCGCTCTCCTGGGGATTTTGTGAAAATGTGATTCTGAACCACTCTTTTAAGAGAATGTGGTTTTGTAAGATTAAGGAAACTTTTAATATTAAGGGAAAAAAGAATTTTTATCATTTATGCCCTGTCGACTTTAAAAAGGGTTTTTTGAGGTGGCTTAAAATATTAAAGCCAGTCTAAAGTAGGGCAGTGGAAGTAGAGATAAGAAGCAGCTCAGAAACCAGGGGCTAAGGGCGACGTGGATAAATTTAGTGCTTGTTCTAGAAGCTTCTAATTCAGGACACAAAGGTGGTCATGACAGGTTGTGCAGTTTATGTAGCCTGGTTAGAGAAAACCTTCTAGAGAAATGGATATTTTTTCAGGTACTGAATTTTTCTGAGGTTATTCTTCACATGTGTGCGTGTGTGTGCTAAGTCACTTCAGTCGTGTCTGACTCTTTGTGACCCCATCGACTGTAGCCCACCAGGCTCCTCTGTCCATGGGGTTTCCCAGGCAAGAACAGGAGAGCAGGGTGCCATTTCCTCCTCCAGGGGATCTTCCAGAACCAGGGATCGACCCGGCATCTCTTACAGCTCCTGCATTGGAAGGCGGGCTCTTTGCCACTAGCACCACCTGGGAAGCCCGTTATTCCTCATAGGAGGGGCACTGGAGAGTAACTTGAATAATCTCTTTGCAGTGATTTGGTAAAAGGTATAAAACCAACAGGGCTTCCCTGGTGGCTCAGCAGTAAAGAATCTGCCTGCAGTGCAGGAGACCTGGGTTTGGTCCCTGGGTCGGGAAGATCCCCTGGAGGAGGGCATGGCAACCCACTCCAGTATTCTTGCCTAGAAAATCCTATGGACAGAGGAGCCTGGCGGGCTGCAGTCCATGGGGTTGCCCAGAGTCGGACATGACCAAGCAGCAGCAGCAGCGTAAAAGCAACAATAAAGAGAAAAGGCCAAGAAAACGTGAGTAAGCCTTGGTGTTCATTTGCAGGATGACCAGATTCTTGCTTTCTCTCCCGCCACCTGCCAATCTCACTAGGTAACTAAAGGCAAAGAGAAAGCCTTTGCTAAAATTGCTGGATGAGAGCAAAAAGACAAAAAAGGGGGGCGTAGGAGGAGCTGCCGGTAACCACTGGAGTTAAGAGAACAAGAAGAGAAAAGTGAATTTGCAACAAAAATAATTATAGAGGATGTGAAACCCCGTTACTCACAGAATACAGATTTAAGATGGCGACCCCAGACTCAGGCAAGACTTCAAAGTCTTTTGTCTAGAGCACCGACACGGATTTCTCTAAAGGAATCCCGGTTAGGGAGCTCATTAGCCAACGGAGGTAACAAAAGAAATGATTTTACCTTCAGTTACACCAGCCAAAAATAGGAGGTAATTATTGGAGAAAGAGATTTGACCTTTGGATAACGAAAAGTAGAAGAAAAAATTGCTCTTTGCAGCTTAGGTTATAGGAAGAAAACATCACGATACTTTAACTCCTGGGCCTCAAGCATCGTATGAGTTTGGATGGTTGTAAAGGATTTCCACCGGCACCCTGTTTGCTGCAGGTGAGGCTTTGAAAGTGTGCGCTTGTGGGCACTGCTTCCTGGGAGAGAGCCTTAGCACCCAGGGTCACAGCCGTGATCGGGGAGAGCTGGTCTGTCCTCCTGGAGAATTCGGAAAGGCTCTGCTGACCAGGGCAGGGACCACTTTGAACTCTGAAGGTGAGTCTTTCAGGATTTCTGCCACTGCCTCAGTCTTTGCATTCCTGCTGCTGCTAAGTCGCTTCAGTCGTGTCCGACTCTGTGCGGCCCCATAAATGGCAGCCCACCAGGCTCCTCTGTCGCTGGGATTCTCCAGGCAAGAACACTGGAGTGGGTTGCCATTTCCTTCTCCAATGCATGAAAGTGAAAAGTGAAAGTGAAGTCGCTCAGTCGTGTTCGATTCTTCAAGACCCCATGGTCTGCAGCCTACCAGGCTCCTTGGTCCATGGGATTTTCCAGGCAAGAGTATTGGAGTGGGGTGCCATCGCCTCCTCTGCTTTGCATTCCTAGGACTCCTTAATTTAATCAACACGTGTGTTTTGAGTAGCTCTCTGAGGCCAGCCATCGCTCAAGGGGCTCGCGTCACACCAAGAACAAGAACAGACACATCCCTGCTCTCTGTAATGAAGCGAAGAGCCAAGAGAGGCACCTGAAAGGGCAAGAACGGTGTCCGCCAGGGTCTACAAGAGAGGAACCTGAACTGGCTGGGCTGGGGCGGAGGTTGGAGGGTGATGGGCGGACTGCCCCAGGGATGAGGCGCTGGAGCAGGAGGGTGGCTGGTAAGTCAAGGGCAGGTGAGGGAGGGAGGGATGGCACTTCCTGCAGAGCAGAGGATGGAGATGAAAGAGGCCCCACAGGCTCTAAGTCTTCATCCCAAGAGGAATGGGACACTGTAATAGTGTTGTAAGTCAGGAAGGGAATTAAAAAGATCACTTTGGCTAAGGTCTGGTGGCTCAGATGGTAAAGAATCTGCTTGCAGTGCAGGAGACCCGGGTTCGATCCCTGGGTTGGGAAAATCCCCTGGAAGAGGGCATGGCAACCCACTCCAGTATTCCTGCCTGGAGAATCCCATAGACAGAGGAGTCTGGCCGGCTACAATCCATGGGGTCACAGTCGGACACGACTGAGTGACTAACTTGGAGGATGAATTAGAGAAGAGCCTGAGTCAAGTTGCTTTATTCCTTTGAATAACTCTTATTTTACTTCTTCAAGCTTAGGTGATTTATGTGGATAATGCTACAGCTTGGATTAGTTAAGGTTACAATGACCCTGCATCCCAGTTTGCCTGGAGCAGCCCTCATTTAGATCTATGGTCTTGATATGATTATTAATAGTGCCCATCCACCCTCAAAAGTGGCTGAGTTTGGGCAACGAATTATACGCTTGCTCTTGCTAGAATATCTTTCCTCACTGTGACAGAACACCCAACAGACTGGCTTGCGGGCGAGGGTGACTCCTGACTGTCCTTCCGAGAGAGGCCAGAGCGAGGGCAGCCTCAGGGTTGGCTGCTTATCTGGTGCAAGGTGTCTTCACCAGTCTTGTTCTCTACTCGGCCTCCCAGGGTGTCAGCCCTGCCACAGCCTGGCTTCACACCGTGCAGAGAGACGTTCTCCTCCAGTAAGTCTCTGCTCATGTCTCACTCGCCCAGACTGGGTCACAGGCCACCAGCGACCTGACGCCACGTCTGGTTGAATGCTGCTCTGCACCTGAACCCACAACTGCAGGGCAAGATAGAATTAGCCCCTTTTCTGTCTTAGACTGATCCAGGCGCTCCTGATTTGGGGGTCCACCTCCCCCCAAAGTCTATGGGCTGCATGACAGGTAGGGGAGGGGACTTAGGTGAAAGTCTGAATTCCTTTGGGAAAGCAACAAGGGAGGATGGATTCCAGGTGCAGTCAATGAAGGTGGACAACACAGGACGCGAGGACGGGAGGGTTCCTCTGTTGCTGAGGGGTGTGGGGAGCTATTTGGCAGTTCTAGCATATACCTTTCCCCCTCTTTGGGGGAAGACTGTCTTCTTCGACTGAGCACTCAGCCTCAGGAGGAAGCACCTGGAGCAGTGGGGAGGGAGGGGTTCTGCTAACCAGCCAGTTCAGGGGACCCACGCCTGGCGACCAACAGGGAGGCAGATGTGGTCAGATCACCCTCCAACCACTGTAACCTTTTAGAAAGGGAGAGCCCTTTGCCTTTAAGGGACAACAAGATTCCTCACGACATACCTCATTAGCAAATCTGCGACCAGACACACTCAAGGGAATTCGAGAACATCCAAGAAACCAGGAGACTTAAGAACTGACTCTTTCAGATTCATTTGGAAGCTGAAATTCACTTCTCTGTTTTCCTTTCTGTTTGTTTTGATGTCACTGAGCTCCTGATATGGTATATTATATACTTTATCCCTAGTACTGACTCAGCCTTCACAACTTTATCTTCCACGAATTGCTTTTTCTCAGTCCCAGGAGTCACTGAGACTGGGTCAGGAAAAGACAAACCGGAATCAGCATCTGAATGTGTTTACCTCTAACTTGGCATCCTTAATTCAAATCTTTGAATTAAAATGTAAGCACTTTAAAACTGACCATTATTTTGTATTTTCTGACTTTTGGCTCTTGTGCATTAATACAGTAGCTAACCTCATAATCTGGGGGAAGAATTAGATGATTTTACCCTGAGCTTGGAGAAGAGTGAAGTTGATCTTTTTTTCTTGATCCTGGAGCCACTTCTGGAAAGCCAGGTCTTATCCTTCCAGCCATGCCCACCTGACATGAAGTATGGAGGAGAGGTCAGCAATGGGGTCACTGCTCTCTAGCCAGTAGGTGAGCATTTTTGTTGGGTCAAGGGATACCAGGGGAGAGGCAGCCAGACGTGAGCCCTTTGGCTGTTGCCCCCCAAAGCTGGAGGCTGCAGGATGTGCCCTGGGGGTGGGGCCCCGGGTGAGGAGGCCCTGAGCACAGAGGGAGCACCATCACCCAGTGGCACCGACAGTCAAGGTGGGTTGGGGGGGCATGATGGCTGCTCTGCTTCCTTCCCTTCACAGCACGTTGGAAGAAGACGGGCAAGGCAGGCAGGATGGGGAGAGAGTCAGCCCTGCCCGTCCTCACCTCGAATCTCTGAAGCGAGGGCCTTGTCATTGCTGGCAAAAGAGCAGGTGGTTGGCCGGGTACCCCACGCCTTGGCTGTTACTGGTCAGTCAATACAAACGCACGGATGGGCCATGGGCGTGCTGAGCAAAATCACAAAGATATGGACACTGACTGAGCTTTGTGTTGATGTTCTTTTTTTTCTCTCCTTCCAAAAAGAGGCAATAATGGAAGCATGGCATAAATCACTTACGGGCAAACCGAGACAAATTTCTAAAATGGGCGGCAGCACACAACCAATTTCACATCGAAAGCCGCTCCTTCTAAATGCTGAAAAGTTATAAATCAACAAGCCGAATGGATTTCGTCCTGTCTCTGCAGGATCTTCTAGGGCACTGAATTGAAAAGGTAATACATCAGCCGGGGAAATCCCTCCCGCAAAGCGCACAAGCTTGAACATTTTTGAAGCAAAATGCTCCAAGCTGAAAGCTCTCCTTCCTTCTCATCAGGGGACCTTGAGAGTCTGGCTGGCCTCTCCACCAGACGCAGAGCTCACTTCCAAGTGTGGCGGAAAGGACACACTTGGACCCACCTCTGTCCCTCTGGCTGTGGGACCTCAGGCAAATAATACCAATTACGGAGCCTCAGTTTCCTCATCTGTTCAGTGGACACATACAGTGCAATTGTAATTAGAAATGAGAAACCATTACAAAGGACTGAAGACAGCCCTTGCCTGAAAACTTGACAGCCAGCATTGAAGGAAAGTTACACGGCTCAAAATAACCTGGAGTTAAAACTCCCCTCCAGATCCTCCCCACCATTCTATGCAAAACAAATAACTCACTCACCTGAAGCAAAAAAAAAAAAAGGACATTAAGGTTGATTACACCCAGTTCCCAGCTGGTCCACCCTCTGGCTGATCTCCAGAATTCCTTGCCCCAGCCGTTTAAGAGACAACTACTCCAAACAATCTTGGAGAACAGGCCCCCTTAAGATAGTAGATTTCCACATATATGCCTATATATACTTCCTCTTTTCTTGGGTTAGTGCAGCAGCTCACTAATCTGACTGCTGCCCCTTCTCGCCTCATTAAAGGTGACCTGTTCCTCTAACGTGCTGGTCTCGTTCTTTTTCCTAACCTCGGCTTCTCTAACTCCTTTACCCTACAAGTATGATGGTTGTGGGGTGTTTTTTGGATAGTAAATAACCTGTTTACTCTTACCTTTGCCTGTGAACAATTTACTCTTGAAAGTACATTTAGTAGGAAACGAACAAACAATACTTCTACAGTTTATGTGTTTTCTTTTGCAATAATGAACTCTAGAAAAGAGCAAAGCGCTATTATGCTGTTCTTTAGGCAAAATTCAGGAGTTTAGAAGGCAGTTGGTTTTTTTCCCAGTTTTTACATGTAGTACTTGTTTTTGCCTTGAGGTCAAAGATGTATAGGTGTCAAGGAGGAAAATAACATTTTAGGGCAATAAAGTGATTACTGACTGACTGGTAATTTGTTGATCAATTTCGTCAAAGCACCGAGCTTATTTTTCCTCTTCTGGGGGAGTTTCTGAATATTTTCTGATGGTTATCGCCTCCTTCCCTGCCATGATGGTTGTTTTAATTTTTTTGTAATTTTTATAATTTTATTTATTTTTGGCTGTGCTGGGATCTTCGTTGCTGTGTGCGGGCTTCTAATTGCAGTGGTTGTTCCCGCTGTGGAGCACAGGCTCTAGGGCACACAGGTTTCAGTAACTGTGGCGTGTGGGCTCAGCAGTTGCAGTTCCTGGGCTCTAGAGCACAGGCTCAGTAGCTGTGCTACACAGGCTTAGTTGTGTCTCTGCATGTGGGATCTTCCCGCACCAGGGGTCGAACCTGTGTCTCCCGCATTGGCAAGTGGATTCTTTACCACTAAGCCACCAGGGCAGCCCCAAGAGTTGTTTTTAAATTTAGATTCCCTGTTTCCTTACCTGCTGCCTCTCTGATCTGGCTGAGAAAACGGGGTGGACATGCTGCCTTATTCTCACCTTGCCTTCCCTCCTTTCTGTGAAAGGGGCAAAACCCATGAAGGAATGTCTCTGCTTCATTAAATAACAAGACACATGATGACTTCCTGTCATTTGAGGAGATATTCCTGGTGGGTGGGGTCCACTTAGCTCTGGTTTCTGTTAAGCTTTGGACAGGGGATGGGTTCCCAGCATTCCACTCTCTTTTTTTGGGAATAGCTGCCTGTTCCCCCTGCTGGGTGGGGCTACGGGTCGGGACTGAGACAGCAGAGGTCAGCCTTTTGCTGCCCAGAGCCCAGGGTTCTCCCCCAAGTGCCTGGAGGCAGGTCAGCCAGGATTCCAGGGCCTGGGCCAGTTTGGTCATGAGGGTTGTTCTAATTCACAGTTTGGAAACTCAACTCTGGAAAACAAAGCTATGTTGCAAAATTTCTTCATTCCTTGGTCGCACACCATCAAGTTACTCATAAATTTAATATAATTGGAGTTTTTCTCCCAGATGAGTCACATGGCAAGAACACATAAGAGTTGACCAAAACCAGCCAGAAGGCTTGTTTTTCAGACTATCTTTTTTTTTTTTTTTCCTGTTTGTGGGTCATTTATCCCATAACCTTGACAAAGGAGGATAATAAAAACAGACACAGACAGGGTTGTTTTATATGGCAGTCGTACCTTAGGGCTTAGAAAGAGGTTTAATGCAGAAAAGCCCTGGATGCAGACACTGAGCAGGAGAAAAGCATAGAGAAGTATGAGAAAAGAAAAGTTCTCTCCACTGCCCCCGTTCCTTCAGTTTGGGCCAGAGAGGTTTCAGCGGAAATGACAGGATCACCTATTTCCTTTACCTTAGAATGTACAGTGAGGCCCACTGAAGGTGGCAGGCTAGACTAGGCATATCAGGTCCATGGTGAATGCACTGTTCCTATGCTTTGCTCGTGGCACACAGCCCTCTTTCTTGTGCAGCCTCAGCATCCTTCTCAACCTGATGCTCTGGACTGTCACCAACAATCGCTCCATGTAGACATCAGGGGTGAGTTTTAGTCACCATGCTGAAGGTCAGACCATCATGTGAGTTTGGATTGATGAGATGTTTCAGCTACCTTGGGGTAGACAATGACCTATTCTCTTCCAAAACATAAACCATTGGCTGCTTCTCACATAGTAGTTGACCCAGAAAACCATTTTAGAGAGATGAGTCAATGAAATTGTTTTCTGAAGTTATGTATTCCCGATTAGTTAGGCCACTATAATTCCAAAGATAATGCGATCAAAGCAAGGCTCATTCAGGTAAGAAGCAGGCATCTGCTGTCATTTGGGATGATGGTAGTTTAGGGCCCCCACATTTGGACACCTCTGTCCCCTGGCACCTTTTTTTTAGATTGAGTGTGATCTGATGGAGCCCTTGGCAGGCAGAAGTTCTCTTCTAGGTCTGAGCTATTGCAAGCAGTAAGAGGTGAAGAGGAGGTTGAAGGGGGCCTCGAGGATGAGAGAGAGGGAAAGGTGAGCAGGTCCAGGGCACATCTGATTCTTTGCTCCTCCTGGCACAGTAAGGATTTTCCACAGTGCAGGTGATGATGAGCTTAGTCCCAAGAGCCTGCCAAACCAGTTCCTGACCTTGACATTGCATTCCCCACCATGAGTACAAATAACCCGGACCTGACTGCACTTCTCCTGCATCCAGACCACCCTAGCACAAGGGGTCTCCTCTGGACACTACAAACCCCTGCCCATGGCAGGCAACTCCCTTCAGCTTTGAAGCGGCTTCCTTGATTGGGTGACAGACACTGTCATTTAATCTGTCCAGCAGCCAGGATCCCTCCCTCCTTCTTAACAGAATCCTGCCTTAGAGGAGGATTTTGATAGGCCTAACCAGTCATGGTAACTCCAGCTGCTCGTCAGTGATTGGTTTCTCAATCCATTAAGCCAATCAGAGTGCACCATCCAGTCCAATTCTCCTCTAGGGAAGGGATGGTTTCAGCTCAGTTGCTCAGCCATGTCCCACTATTTACGACCCCACGGACTGCAGCACGCCAGGCTTTCCTGTCCATCACCAACTCCCAGAGCTTGCTCAAACTCATTTCCATTGAGTTGGTGATGCCAGCCAACCATCTTATTCTCTGTCAGCCCCTTCTCCTCCTGTGTTCAATCTTCCCCAGCATCAGGGTCTTTTCCAATAAGTCAGTTTTTCACATCAGTTGCCCAAAGTATTGGAGCTTGGGCATCGGTTCTTCTCATGAACATTCAGGACTGATATCCTCTAGGACTGACTGGTTTGGTCTCCTTCCAGTCCAAGGGACTCTCAAGAGTCTTCTCCAACACTTTAGTTCAAAAACATCAATTCTTTGGCGCTCAGCTTTCTTTGTGGTCCAACTCTCACGTCTATACATCACTACTAGAAAAACCATAGCTTTGACTAGATGGAACTTTGCTAGTGAAGTAATGTCTCTGCTTTTTAATATCCTGGCTAGGTTGGTCAGAGCTTTTCTTCCAAGGAGGAAGCATCTTTTAATTTCTTGGCTGCAGTCACCATCTGCAGCGATTTTGGAGCCCAAGAAGATACAGTCTGTCACTGTTTCCATCGTCTCCCCATCTATTTGCCATGAAGTGACAGTACTGGATGCAATGATCTTAGTTTTTTGAATGTTGAGTTTTAAGCCAGCTTTTCACTCTCCTCTTCGCTTTCTGCAGATGGTATCATCTGCCTATCTGAGGTTATTGGTATTTCTCCTGGCAATCTTGATTCCAGCCTGTGCTTCATCCCCCCAGCATTTCTCATGATGTGCTCTGCATAGAAGTTAAATAAGCAGGGTGACAATACACAGCCTTGATGTACTCCTTTTCCAATTTGAAACCAGTCTGTTATTCCATGTCCAGTTCAAACTGCTGCTTCCTGACCTGCATACAGATTTCTCGGGAAGCAGGTAAGGTGGTCTGGTATACCCATCTCTTGAATTTTCCACAGTTTGATCCACACAGTCAAAAGCTTTGGCATAGTCAATAAAGCAGAAGTAGATGTTTTTTTGGAATTTGGGGTGAGCTACTTTGAACAAGTTTTCCCCAATATGCCTCATACTTGCTTTGTCTTTCTTTCCCTTTCCATCGATGAGCCAGAAATGGCCACTAGACAACCTCTTTCTGGTGGCCGTGGTATGGGCAACCCCTTCTTGAAAGGTTGTTGCTGAATGAAAAGTCCCTGGGATTCTCGGCCTCTGGAGGAGAAGAATTCAATCCAGGGTTAGAGACAAGGCTTGATCGCTCAGAGCTTTGTGTAATAAAGTTTTATTAAAGTATAAAGGAGATAGAGAAAGCTTCTGACATAAGCATCAGAAGGGGGCAGAAAGAGTACCCCTCCTGCAGCCTTCAGCTGGATATTATATAGTCACTAACAGTCTGTTAATGAAAGAAAGGAATGTCTTAAAATTCAGAATGGCACCAGGCCCCTCACCCATAAGATGCATTTTGGGATAATCTCTGCACCAGACGATTCATGCTGGGCCATAAAATGATTAACTTGAATCTTGTAGAAGGCAGATTACCAAACAAATAGTTTTGTTTACATAGAGGAGGGGAACACTATCTGAGTATAACATACTGGTTTGTCAAGTACATTCTGAGCCATTAGGCAGACTTGAAGACAGAGTCTGGGGTAAATGCATAGCACATAAGCATGCTCAGTTGCTTCAGTTGTGTCCGACTCTGTGCGACCCCATAGACGGCAGCCCACCAGGCTCCACCGTCCCTGGGATTCTCCAGGCAAGAACACTGGAGTGGGTTGCCATTTCCTTCTCCAATGCATGAAAGTGAAAAGTGAAAGTGAAGTCGCTCAGTCGTGTCCGACTCCTATCGACCCCATGGACTGCAGCCCACCAGGCTCCTCTATCCCTGGGATTTTCCAGGCAAGAGTACTGGAGTGGGGTGCCATTGCCTTCTCCGAGCACATAAGCATAGCTTAAGACAAACATTCCCATAAGAAAAATGCATTGGTTATCTCAAGGTTTGGGAATAGTTAACTTCAGGTGAAACCAGGTGTCATTATGGCAACAGTATTTTAAGAGAAACCTCCTTTTAAATTTGTGTAGAGAAGAAAAAAATATCACTAGTTTGTTTCCTCCTGCTGCTTAAGAGATAGAAATGTCTGACACTTGCAGGCTATTTCCTCCGTTTGGAGACCCCTGGCCTTCCTGCCTGTTACCCTCTCATGCTCTAACCTAGTCTCAAGGTCTCAGAAGCTCCTTTGCATGTGTGCGTGCTAAGTTGCTTCAGTCGTGTCCAACTCTTTGAGACCCGATGGACTATAGCCCACCAAACTCCTCTGGTGGGATTCTCCAGGCAAGAAGACTGGAGTGGGTTGCCATGTCCTCCTCCAGGGGATCTTCCTGACCCAGGGATCAAACCTGCATCTCATGTCTCCTACATTGGCAGACGGGTTCTTTACAATTAGCACCACCTGGGAAGCCCCAGAGGTTTCTTTAGAGTCTTTTAAATCTAAAGGCATTAGGGAGAAATTGTGGAGCCCAGCAGAGGTCGAGAAGGGGTGAGTAAAAGAAACACCTCCTTACCTGGGTTACACCTCATGTACAACTGCTTGTTCTCTGGTGAGGAGTCAGCAAAGGACATTATGATGCTGGAAATTTCCATCTTCCTACTGAGGGAAACATACTAACCACAAAAGGGAAACCTTATCACGGAAGGGAAAGCCAATGAGTTGCCTTGTTGACCTGTTCTGAGTCTGTGATCAGGAATCTCAGGATGAGGGTCCTCTGTTGGAGAGGACGCCATCCACAGGGGCTAGGAGATGCCAGCTCAGAGCGGCTATGGACCGGGTGTGCTGGTCCTCCTCTTTAGCCTGAAATCCTGCGGCATTCCCAGGGACCAGGCTTTAGTTCTTTTCACACCTGGCAGCCCACCTCCTTATGAAATCACCTTTCTCTACTGATAAGCCTGAACATCAAATGCCTGGGCTGCTCAGGTGAGTGTGATTCTACCTAGAAGGAGACACGCAAAGCCTGGATGCTTCACCTGCCCCCAGGTGGTAGCTTTCAAGGGGATGCACGAAAAGTGCAATGATTTTTGCTATGAACTTAATTGTGTTCTTCAGATTCATATGTTGAAGCCCCAAACCCCAATATGATAGCATTTGGAGAAAGGACCTTGAAGGAGGTAATCAAGGTTAAATGAGGTCATCATGGCAGGCCTTAAACCTGTAGGACTGGAGTCCTTAGAAGAAGAGAGAAAGATACCAGCTAGTTCCTGTCTGTCTGTCTTTCACAACTTTGCACACACACAGAAGAGGCCATGTGAAGACACAGCAAGAAAGCAGCCATCTACAAGCCAGGCAAAGAGACCTTACCAGAAACCAGCCCAGGTGCCACCTTGATCTTGGACTTCTAGCCTCCAGAACTCTGAGAAAAGAAGTCTCTGTTCAGGCCGCCCAGCCTATAGCATTCTGGCACGGCAGCCTGAGCAGACTAATGCAGTTTTCTTTAGAGCCCCTCAAAATCTACATTCCAACACAGTGCTGGGGCTAGAGCACAGGCTCTGCAGTCAGGGCATCTAAGCTTCAGCTTGGCTTCCTATTTAGCAGGGACCTGGGTTTCACTGTACTTCCATGAGCCTGGCTATGATATTTCACTGAGAAAAATGCATAGAAAATGCTTATCATGACGGCTGAAATACATAGGGATATGATATTGTCCTTCAGAGGTTAACCTTAGTGGAGAGGAGCTTTGGTGGTATTTTCTTATTGGTCAAGGGACATTTGGGTTGAATTGCTCTGGGTCTTTCCAGCTGTAGTCCATTGGTTCCCAAGTACGTATTTCTTGACTCTAGGGCATCATGTGTATAAGTCCACAGGAGGCCATGGCTTATTTTCAACATATCACAAAGTTTGTGGGAAATTACCCTCTTGCTCACAATGACGCCACACATGCTAACACGTGTTTTGTTTTTGGCTAGAATTAAACAAACTCACGGTGGAAACACTGCTTCATGCTGGAAGCAAGATCTGTAGATATACACGTCCTTGATTTATAAGAAAATAGGAACATGAACTAATTATGATCTCATTATGGATCCCCATAGGATCTCTGGAGAGAAAATTAAGTAAAGCAGTCTTAGTGGGTGAAAAGGAGAGGAACCCTTGCTGAAACTGCTGCAGTAGTTTTGGGTACCTTTCCCCCAGACATTTTATAGCAATATTGTACTGCTGGATTGAGGGCACATTTGCTCTTTAGTTACTAAATATGATTCAAATATATAATATTCTTTTGCTGCACTGTTCAGATTGATCTAAACCCAAGGCACGTAAAGAACCCATGTGAGCCCTGAACACAGTCCTCATGCCTGCCACGGGCAGTCAGCCACACCTGGGTTCAAGGTCTGGTGTGGACACCACCTCTCACTCTCCAAGTGCTGACTCTACCCTTCAAAGCTGAGTGCTGAAGAATTGATGGTTTCCAACTGTGGTGCTGGAGAAGACTCTTGAGAGTCCCTTGGACTGCAAGGAGGTCAAACCTGTCAATCCTAAAGGAAATCAACCCTGAGTATTCATTAGAAGGACTGATGCTGAAGCTGAAGCTCCAATACTTTGGCCACCTGATGGGAAGAGCTATCTCATTGGAAAAGCCCCTGATGCTGGGAAAGATCAAAGGCAAAAGGAGAAAAGGGCAGCGGAGGATGAGATGGTTTGATGGCATCACTGACTCAATGGACATGAGTCTGAGCAAACTCTGGGAGATAGTGAAGGACAGGGAAGCCTGGTGTGCTGCAGTCCATGGGGTAGCAAAGAGTCAGAGATGACTGACCAGCTGAAGCACAAATGATGTAAACAGGGCCCTCATATCAAGCTGGGGTGATGCTAGATAATCCTTGTGAAGCAGTAAAGCTTTTCATTTTGCTTAAGCAACTTTGACTTTGGTTTCTGTCATTTGCAACCAATGAGTCTTAACGTCCTGGTTAATGTGCTTACCTTGCTGGGTACTTGTACTCATAACTGGAGGAAAGAATTGAACATTCTGGAGCCCTCTTTTGGGTTCTTTCCCATCCCTCTGGTTGTCTCCTGCCCAGCCCTGGGGAAGGCAGGGTCCACCTGAAGGAATTTGCTGGAATGACAGTTCACCTTGTGGAGGCCTTGTTTCTTCCTCACAATTTTTCTGTTACTCTGCACAATCATTTAACCTTTTGAAATCAGAGACACTGAATTGGAAATTGAGGCACACAGAATGAATATCCCTCCACACTTGTGGGTGGTGGTGAATGCAGGGCCGGAACCCGGTGCCTGAGCCCCGCTTTGAGCGTGGTCTTTTCACCCTGCCTCCGCCTCTGAGAAGCAGAGACTTTTAGGTCACGATGAGGGGAGCCCAGAGCACCCTAGGAAGTCTTACTCCCTTGCAGGGTCTTGGGAAAATCCAGTCGTTTGTAGAAGAGAATGCATGTTGGTAACTACAGAGGTTCTAGAAAAACTCTCATAAGGAGGTGAAAATTGCAAAGGGGCAGGAAGGCCGTCATTTCCTCGAAGTCTTCGGAGGTCAGCACACACATGGCTGAAGCCTCGGCTGAGTTCCTTCTTCCTCTCGATCAGTAGAATCGTTCTGTTTTTTCACACATTTCCTCTTAGGATGTCCTTAAGATCAGGCACTTGGACGTGCACAGGGCTGAACAGAGCTTTTACTCTGCAAAGGAAGCCAAGTGCCAGAGAGGGAGCCTAAAATAGCCTCAACCAGGGAAATCCTGAGTTGATTCTGCTGACTGCCGCTTATACTGCGAACACTCTCGGCTTCCCAGAGAGACAGACGGACTTCAACATCCCATCCAGCGTCCCGGCCAGGGAGGAGGGGCTGACCCATGCCAAAGAGAGCCTGGTGGCACTGCCACCAAGGGCATCTCACGGGACCCTCGTACCTGCTGTGACCTTGCCTGGAGGGACTTGGGAATGTCCTCTGTTGATTTCATGATTTATCCACTATGTGTATATTTTCTTTGATCATTAGGATTCTATCATTATTTCCTTGAAGATGTGGTCAGTGTTTATCCTTTGTGTGTGTGTGTTTTTACTTGCTGGACTAATTTTTAGAGGGCTTTTCAGTTCATAGCCCAACTGAGCAGAAAATGCCGAGAGTTTTTGCATCCCCGCCCCCACTATCAACAGCTGGCACCACGTGCTGCCTTTGATACAGCACATGAACCTACACACTGTGCGCCTATGAGCTCAGTCAAGTCTGACTCTTTGCGACCCCATGGACTGTCCCACCAGACTCCTCTAGCCATGGAATTCTCCAGGCGGAACACTGGAGTGAGCTGCCACTTCCTTCTCCAGGGGAGGTTCCTGGCCCAGAGTCGAACCCTCGTCTCCTGCATCTCATGCTTTGGCAGGCGGGTTCTTTACCTCTCTGCCACCGGGTAATTACTAACACCCAAAATCCATAGTTACCTTAGGGTTCATTCTTTGTGTTGTACCCTATGGGTTTGTACAAATGCATAATGTCACAGATCCATCATTATAATATTGTACAGAGTATTTTCACTGTGGGGACGTCCTTGGTTGTCCAGGGGTTAAGAATCCGCCTGCCGATGCAGAGGACACAGGTTCTGTCCCTGCCCAGGGAAGATCCCACGTGTCCAGGTATAACAGCCCATGTACCACAGCTACTGAAACCTGCGCCCTAGAGCCTCTGTTCCACAGCAAGAGAAGACTGCATGATGAGAAGCCCGTGCCCCACAGCTAGAGAGTCGCCCCTGCTTATCGCAACTAAGGAAAGCCCGCACGCAGCAGCGAAAACTTGGCACAGCCCATGATAAACAATCAAAATTTAGAAAAATTTAAAAAAAAAACAAAAAAACCTCTGTATTCTCTCTATTTATCCCTTCCTCTCTCAAACCCTTGGCAATCACTGATTCTTTTATTGTCTCCATAGTTTGGCCTTTCCCAGAACGTCATGTAGTTGAAATCATACAGCCTTTTCAGGTTAGCTTCTTTGGCTTAATGTGCATTGAAATTTCCTCTTTGTCTTTTCACGGCTTGAGAGCTCGTGTGTTTTTAGTGCCAAATAACAATTTGGTAGGTGTGGATAAAGATGCTATCCGCGTATGTGTAAAGGAATTTCTACGGACGTAAGTTGTAAATTCATTCCTCGGTAAATCCCGAGGAGCATAGTTGCTGAAATCCCATGGTAAGAGTATGTTTAGTTTTGTAAGAAATCACCAGATTGTCTCCCAGAGTGGCTGTACCATTTTGCCTTCTATCAGCGATGAACAAGAGTTCCTATTGTTCCACACCCTTTCCAGCTCTTGTTGGTGTCAGTGTTTTGGATATTGGCCATCTTAATAGGTATGAAGGGGAAGCCAGTGTTTCCTCTTAGTTACATTTGGGGCGATATTTCAAGTTCTGACTTTGGAGGCTGTAGTTAGATCCTCTTGAATAAAAGTGTAAGAGAACCAACTCAGACATTCTTCATTCACTTCCTACTCAAATGTGGGAGTTTTTTGCTGTTGCTGGTTTTTTTCTGTTTGTTTTTCACCATATGTGTTGTTGCTCCTCAGACCCTAAGTCGTGTCCGACTCTTTGTGACCCCATGCCCTGCAGCACGCCAGGCTTGCCTGTCCTTCGCTATCTCCCTAAGTTTGCTCAGATTCATGTCCATTGAATCAGTGATGCCATCCAACCAGCTCACCCTCTGTCATCCCCTTCTCCTTTTGCTTTCAATCTTTCCCAGCATCAGGGCCTTTTCCAAAGAGTCAGCTCTTCACTTCAGGTGGCAAAGTATTGGAGATTCAGCTTCAGCCTCAGTATTTGCAGTGAAATTCAGGTCTGATTTCCTTTAGGATTGACTGGTTTGGTCGCCTTGCTGTCCAAGGGACTCTCAAGGGTCTTCTCCAGCACCACAATTTTTACTGTATAGATGTCACTAAAATCATTCTTCTAAAAAAATTTTTATTGGAGTATATTTGCTTTATAATATTTTTGGCTGTACATCAAAGCGAATCAGCCACACATGTACATATATTCCCTCTGTTTTGGGTTTTCTTCCCATTTAGGTCACCACAGAGCCCTGAGTAGAGTTCCCTGTGCACCGAGCAGATTCTCAGTCATCATCTACTTTACACATAGAAGTGCATGCTGTCAGTCTCCAGATCCCAGTTCATCCCAACGCCCCCTTCTCCCCTTGGTGTCCATACGTTTGTTCTCTGAGTCTGTGTCTGTTTTTGGCATGGGAATCCTCAAATAAAGGATGCTTTCTGGGTCCTCAAGGAGCTCACAGCCCAGTGGGGTAGAAAGACCAGAATGGAGTGACAGTTAGCACCTGAGAGGTATGTGGCATAGGGTACTGTGCTGGAGGGAAGCCTCAAAAAGGGGCTGCAAGCTAAGACGGAGAGGGGACGGGCAGGCCGGCCCAGAAGGCGACCCAGAGCCTCATCAGAGGGTGGGGGTTAGAGGCTAGAGGTTGCAGTTTGCTATTTCAGGGCTGTTGGAGTTTCCGCTCCAAGGATGAGGAAGCAAACAGGCAAGGGACGCGATGGGGTCTGCTTTTCCTGGGCCAGAAGGCAGGGAACTGCAAATGTGGAGGTGGGGTCTGCAGATCGCCCCTGAACGGTGTTCCTGCTCCAAATGCTTACGAAGCAGTGGTCCCTGCCCTGGGAGGGCCTCTGGTCTAGCAGCAGATTATCCAAACCCTGGCTTTAGGGAGAGTTTAGACCTCACCTCTACTCCTCAGAGCGGGGCCCAGAGCTGCTGACAAGCTATTTCGGAAGAGGCTGGGTTCAGGTTATTGATTCCTCTCTCCTTGACTCACGCTCAGGTGGAGGCTCAATGAGTCATGAAATGACCATAAGCAGACGTCAGGAGGGACCCACACATACTGCCACTGCCCTTGAGTCCCTTGAAGACAGCTGTTATCACCCCGGCTCCCTCCCCTGCCCACTCTAACCGCCGAGCATCTCCCAACTCAGCATCTCTGTGAGTGTCTATGCAAAGGTCACCGACTGGGAGGCAGGGACGATGGGGAAGCTTCGACCCGCTTTAGGATGGGCGATGGCCCCCAGAGCCTCCTTGTTTTTGTCTTTTAAACTCAAACCAGCAGCACTCACACACCATTAATCCCACCAATTAGGACGACTGTGCTAAAAATCCATAAAGGAGAGAAATGTAAAATCTTTTCCACAAATGCAGGATATTGGTATTTCTGAAGTCAGTAGGGGAATCACACACCTTCTGAAGTCAGAGCCAAGGCCTGCAGGACAAACACAGCGAGTGCAGCCTCTGAAGGACAGGCTTTTGGGGGTGGGGTGTGCTCCTGTGGCTGTGACGTGGAGTTTCCTCTGCGTGAAGACCCTTCATCCATTTAAAAACACTGAGGGCCTACTACGCATTAGGCACTACTCCAGGCAGTAGGTACACGGTAATGGGCAAGACAGTGCATGCTCAGTTGCTCAGTCGTGTCCGACTCCTTGTGACCCCATGGACTGTAGCCCACCAGGCTCCTCTGCCCATGCGATTTTCCAGGCAAGGATACTGGAGTGGGTTGCCATTTCCGTTTCCAAGGGATCTTCCCAACTCAGGGATCAAGTCTGCATCTCCTGTGTCTTCTGCCTTGCAAGCAGGTTCTTTGCCGCTGAGCCACCTGGGAAGCCTGTTTTTATGGAATTTATGTTCTATTGAGGGAAACAGGATATAAACAACTTCAACATCACATATAATGTAATTTCAGGAAGCAAAAGCAGCAGTGAAAAATTTATAGCAGGCTAAGGGGCTGGAGGTGGATGGAGGGGGTGAGTGTTTTAGAGACAGTGATTCGAGCTATTGGGGTGGGGTTCCGAGCCCAGGGACCAAGCTTGGGAAACAGCGTGTGTGAAGGGCAGAGACTGGCATCACGGAAAACAACCAGGAGGCAGGGGGTGGGGATAGAGGGCCAATTCCTCCCTGGTTGCCCTGGAGACCAGTGAGGCAGACACTCCACGTGGGTGGGAAACCAAGCACCTGTCCGTGGTGGTACAAAAGCCACAGTCACACACCAGGGTGTAAAAGAGTGAATTTCTGACTTTGAGCACCCTCCCCCCACACCACCAGCTACAAAACTAAAAGCACCTGGGTCTTCTCTACAGCCTGCCTGGTTTCAGTCGAGGTGTCCTTTGGGACCAAGGTTCTGGTCCTGGATCATGCCTCTGCAGAGATGTGACCCCCTCTTGACGTGTCTTCTGGGTCTCCATCAGCAGCAGTAAGGCTGTAGCGCTGGCGTCCAGCCGCATCCACTCACAGCCATCCACCTGACTACATGGAGCACCACTCCAGCCTAGTGCCATTTTCACACCATAAACATGACAGATCTGTGTGTTTGCTTAGAAAAATCTGTGGCATATGGTGGTAAAGTGCTGTCTTCCTATGATACCCAGGTTCTCAGGAATTTCCCCAACAGATGGAAGTCATGGGTCTTAAGGTCCTTTCCCTCATCCATGCGCAGGTGCTCCATCTGGCTGGGGGTGCTGGACACACCTGGCTGATCCAGTCTGCTCTTGTGGGGCTGTGGGGTGAGGGGATGGGCATCTCTCTATCTTGCTGCTTTTACAGACCCACTGCTGAAGCTGAAACTCCAATCCTTTGGCCACCTGATGCGAAAAACCGACTCATTGGAATAAGACCCTGATGCTAGGAAAGATTGAAGGTGGGAGGAGAAGGGGATGACAGAGGATGAGATGGTCAGATGGTATCACCGATGCGATGGACATGAGTTTGAGCAAGCTCTGGGAGTTGGTGATGGACAGGGAGGCCCGGCGTGCTGCAGACCATGGGGTCACAAAGAGTCAGACACAAGTGAGCGATTGAAATGAACTGGGAGTTTTGCTCGCTGCTCTAATGCCGGCTGGCAGAGACCAACTCTCTCCTTAGATGTGACCCAAAGAGCGAGGTCTCGTCACCTCTGCCCTCAGATTTCCCCCAAAAGCCGCGGGCGGGGGCAAGCTTTCCATGCTGAGACCCCACCAAGAGCTGTCTTCCACTGCTCAAAAATCTCCTGCCTTTAGTCCAGACAGAATTCTAAACTCTTTTCATTGTGGTGGAAGAAAGTAGCCAGTTTGATATCCTCCCAAACGTTTGTTTACACCCAGACTCAAAGGGTCTTTTTCTTCAAGTGATTGTCTCTGCCTGGCCTTACAAAAGTCTGTGTAGAAGCTCCAGGGTAAGGGTTGACTTCTGTCTTCTGGGCTCTTCCAGGACCCCCTCAAGGGGCCACGGGCTCAAGGTGTGGAGGGCGCTGGCACGACAAAGAATCAACAGGAAACCACTTTGTTTTCCACCCTGTAGATCATCTTTGATGTGGCTGTGAATTCTTCCCAGAATGAGTGGGGCACAAAGACGTGACTGCGAAGTGTAAGTCCTGCTCACCCAGCACGTGTTGACGCCTGATCCGTGAAGACACCGTCTCCGCAAAGTGGCCCCTTGCTGGAAATTGCGTTGGTGGTGGCTGTGAGTGCCGTAGGAGCCCGGCCTCTTTGGCCCCTTCTCTCCTGTGGACTCTTCATCACTCTGATTCCTGGCATCCCTCTCCCCTTCCCCAGAAACATACCAACCAGCCAGACTTTTGCATCATGGTTCTAAAAGTGCGATCCTGAGTCAGAGCCTCAACATCACCTGGAAATTTACTGGAAATGCACTGCCTCCGGCCCCACACCAGACCCACTGAGTCAGAAACTCTGCAGGTGAGCCCAGCAAGCTGTGTTCTGCCCAGCCCTCCAGGTAACTCTAGTGCTCCCTGAAATTTGAGACATGCCTCTTTAAAAGGGCTCGAGCACCCAGACCCTCAAGAAGTCTGAGCGCCAAAGAACTGATGTTTTTGAATGGTGGTGCTGAAGAAGATTCTTGAGAGTCCCTTGGACATCAAGGAGATCAAACCAGTCAATCCTAAAGGAAATCAACCCTGAATATTCATTGGCAGGACTGATGCTGAAGCTTCAATACTTTGGCCACCTGATGTGAAAATCCAACTCATTGGAAAGACCCTGATGCTGGGAAAGATCGAGGCCAGGAGGAGAAGGGGATGATAGAGGATGAGATGGTTGGATGGCATCATTGACTCAGTGGACCCGAGTTTGAGCAAATTCTGGAAGATAGTGAAGGACAGGGAGACCTGGTGTGCTGCAGTCCATGGAGTCGCAGAGAGTTGGACACAACTGAGCGACTGAACAACGGCAGCAGCATCTCCGGCTCGGCTGGCTGCCATTAGGGTTGGGCAGAGGGATGACGGGAGGCAGTTATACTGAACCAAGCTGAAGGAGGCCACGTCTTCTCCTTCGTGGGGAGTTCCGAAAATGTCCGGTGCATTCCTGCCTCACCTGCCTTTACGCTCTGGGTGTCACCTGTTCCTTGTTGGCAATGTGACCTTTAGACAGAAGTTTTCAGTTCTCAAAGGAGATCTTCAGAATTAGAGCAGTTCCCTATGTGAGCAGACCACACAGGTGACACATAGGTCTTCTCCACGTGCGCCCTGCGAGGTTCTGAGTCGTCATCTACTGAGTGTGGCCCAGCCATAAGTTTACAGCCAAGCAAGCCACCATGTTTCAGCAGCAGGAGGAAGACAGGTGTGATTCTCAAAAAATGGCATCAAGGGAACCGACACGGGGCCCTGGCTGCAGAGACACTCCCTCTGCCTGGATCCAGGCCCCTCTGCTTCTTCGTCTCAGCTGACATCTTAAAATGCCAAGGCCTGCAACACCTCTTGATATTTTAAGCAACAATTAATTTTTTAAAGAGGATTTTTATCATTTACTTTAGAAAACCGGGAGGAAGAAAATCCCAAATTATTGCCTTTATCTCCCCTTATCTTTTTTATTTCTAAATGTTAAGCTTGACAGTTATTAAGAGCAAAACAAGGTATATGTAATGTTTTTGTGCATATTTTTTAAGCTAACAAATTAGCCTAGCTGTATAAAGGCTTGTAGAGTCAGCATTATGTTACATTTGCTCCAGATTTATTTTTTAAATGTTTTCCTTCAGAAAACTCCCAAATCCCTAACGTCTTATACCTCCAAAACAGTTTATCTTGCCAGGTTTTTCGGACTAAAACTTCCTTGCCCTCAGCATCTTGTTCTTTGCCAGTTAACGTAATTTAATGAAAGGTTTGCTAAAATGTTTGTGATCCCTATCATAGTCATAATTTTAATACGTTTGCTCCATGAGAAAGGCCTTCAGTGTCGGCAACACAGACTTTTAGGTGCTGTGACCTGCGGGTGGGAGACGTGGTGGATTTGTGGAGTCTTTATGGGGCCAATGGTAAGAAAATATTTGTATCAATGTATAGACCCAGATCCAGTACAGCGTCTATTCTTGTTACAGGCAAAGATTTGACACTTCCTAGTCTACCCTTTTGGTCTCGGCTGTTCCACCTAAAAAGAATCTGAGTCTGGATCTCTTATCGAACCAGGTTTGTTTTGCCCCACCCACAGCAAGCTAAACCCCTGAGATGCCAAGGTTTGTGGCAAAAAGAGGGTTTATTCAAAAGGCAGCCAAGTGCAGAGACAGGAAACAGACCTCAGATGAATGTCTCCGAAGACAAAGGGACGGGGATATTTATGTGATGGAGCATAACGCAGCAGGGTGGTCTGAGGCGTGGGGAAGGTGGGGAGCGTTGGGAAAGCTGATTGGAAAAACACGCAGTAATTGTCATCCTGTGCAGGTGTGACCAAGCTACGGGACCTCTGACATCACAAGGTTATCAAGCGGACACTCACGCATGCCCATTTAGAGGGGGGGTGGTCCTAACCAATCCTAACCAGCTCAGCTCGAACTAGACGCAGCTGACACCAAGTAACTGGGAAAGGACTCAGGCAAACATTATGTTGTTTAGGACCACGTGCTACTTGAAGAACATGCAAGTACATCTTTTGTAGCAACAATTAACGTGACCTTGATCAGTGCAGGCGGGATACAGTTAGAATGGATTTTCCTAAGGCTTACCCACAGTTTCAGATCCACTAAACTTATTCCATGACCTGCTCGTGGACCCCAACCTGCGGTGAGAAACACTCTGTTTGGTGGCCTTTAAAGTGACTTCCTGCCACCACAGGACCCTTGAACAAGATTCCCTTGAGTCTGAGCCTGGGACCGAGTGAGCCGAGAGGCAAGAAGGGGCTTCCTGGGGTACGGCTGGGAAGTTCTGAGGACTAAGATGCTCATAGCCAATCACAAGCACTCTATGACCACGCTGCTTGGGCATCTTTTTCCTTTATGCCTTACCTTAGAACAAAAAGTTAAAAACCCAAATATTCACATGAGAGTTTCACTGCTTATCACCATGGTATGTGTGTCAGGGACGTCCCAGTTCTGTGAATTGAGAGGAACTGTCAACGCTAGATTCTCTCCAAGTGTGCACCCGAGTTTCACTTAGAAAAGGGTTTTCAGCTTGGGATGACTTGAGGCCCGGTCCTTGCTTTGTGGGTAACCCAGTCCCCTCAAATGCATCTTCTTCCTTTCTCACCACTGTGGATCATCTCAGAATCGAGTCTGCTGTCAAATGGCTTCTGACGGCTTGTGGATTATCTGTATGCTCAATGGATTTTCTATAAAACACTGAGAATTGAATATAGTTCATCTGGTTACTGTGGGTTACAAAAACATAGACTCCGTGGGTTTTTTTTTTTTTTTTTAAGTTTTAGAAAAGAAAAAGATCTGCTCTCCTTTTAGAATAAAGCACTGCTCTCCTACACAGCTTGAAGTGGTTGGGTCTCCTTCCTGGCAGGGAAACGGTGCTCAGAAAAGGGTTTAAGGAATTTTTCTCAGCAACAGGTACCACCTGATACTGAACACATAAGGGCATGTTTGGCAGAAACGTACACCAGCCCCTTCCTTGGATGATATGGAACCTAAAAATGATCAGTTACAGAAGGTGGAAGTTTACAGGTGAATTCCTGAAAATGATAGAGGTCCACTAGTCACAAGGAGGGGCCAAGTCACAGGGAGCTGGTGTGTCCAGAGGTGACCAGGTCTGTTTTATGAGGCCCCTTGTTTATATCCTGTACGTGACAGATTCAAGTGGGTGTCCTCGTGAAGAGGAGGGGGCATGCAGGGAGCTTCAACCGGTGTAACAGGTAAAGTTGCAGTGGTTCTGGGTTTCATAAATGGGCTCTCCCTTGATGTCTTTTAAACTTCAAATCTCTAGCCTAGACAAACTGAGAGTGGTAAGCCTGTAGCTTGATCATGAAAGAAACTATGAAACTAAACTTTCAGAAGGTCATTGTCATCCATAACACTGACCCCAAGAATGGGATGGGACTTGCTTGGTGGTCCAGCAGTTAAGATTCTGAGCTTCCACTGCAGGGGGTACAGGTTCGATCCCAGATCAGGGAACTAAGATCCCACATGCCATGTGGCAAAAAATAATAAAAAATTAAAACAAAAAAACAAAATTTAGAAAAAGAGTGAGATGGAAGGATCTTACATTTCTAGTTACCTTCTATCATGTTCTAATTTAGGTTTTACACAGGAAGTTAATTTTTACTGAGGTCTTAGAAAGCTGACTTGCCTCAGGCAAGACATCCAAGATTTCAGGAAATAATAGAGCATCAGGGCACAGGCCCTTGCTGTGGCTTCAATACAGCTGATCCGAAGCTGTTATTTAGGGACATGGAGAACCCCTTTTGGCATTCCCATGAGAACAGTGGGTTTGGGCTCTGAAGCTATCTGTTTTCATTATCCCCAGAAATTGTGTTTTCCAGTGAAGCTTCCAGACTGACCTAACAAATTAATTACACTTAATTTTCAGACTAGATATCAATCAGAAAACACAGATGCTGCCAACAGATATGTTTTCTGGCCAGATTTCTCCAAAAAGGACATTAAGAAGAACTTTTGCATCTCCTTTGTACCTTTCCAGAGTGTGTTGATTAGGTCAAGGAAATCTTTTTAAAAGGCTTTACAAAATAATGTCTTTTTAAACATGATTTCAGTGTCAGCTAGACGTTCCTCAAAGAACATTGTATGTTTTGATTCAGGATATCAGGAAAAAAACAAATTTTCGATCTCTGTGAGTTGTCCATGTTTGGTCAAGTTGGATTTAGCCAGAATTTTTACCAGAAAATCATCTCAGCTGAAATTCCTGAAGGCTTTGAAGAAAAAGAAAAAGCTTATTTTCAAGAGATACCTTGATGCATAACTTGTGAAGGTGAATTTAACTTTTTTGAATCTCTGGAAATAGAAAACTTAAGGATTTCTTCCAGTTTTTTAGGTTTGAGTTGCAATTTTAAAGAAATCCAGCGAGTTCTGTGTGTTTCTTAAAATGGATTTGGATCTACTTGGTGGTGAGGTAGAAAGAGCAGCAGAGGGGGAGTCCACTCTCCACGGGCAGGCAGGGTTCCCAGGGTTGTGGAACCAGGCTCAGGGGCCAGAACTTAGAGAAGTTTGGGGTTCATGAGTGCCTTGGGGAGATTAGACTCTAGGATAGTCATTTGTATGACTTCAGATCAATTATGGACTGTTTTGTGGACTGACTGAGGGCCTAAATACTCTTTTAAAATTTTGTTTCCATGAAAAAATATATTTGGAGTTTCAAGCCAATTTATGGAATGACTTTTTACTCTATTGGTAAAATGTGTATATGATATGTATTATAAAAAAAGTAGTATACAACAAAATGCAGTAGTCTAGACAGCGTATTTAAAAGCAGAGACATCACTTGGCCAACAAAGGTCCATCTAGTCAAAGCTATGACTTTCCAGTAGTCATGTATGTATGTAAGAGCATAAATGAGGCTGAGCACTGAAGAATTGATGCTTTTGAACTGTGGTGCTGGAGAAGACTCTTGAGAGTCCCTTGGACATCAAGGAGATCAAACCAGTCGATTCTAAAGGAAATCAACCCTGATTATTCATTGGAAGGACTGATGCTGAAACTGAAACTTCAATACTTTGGCCACCTGATGTGAGAGCCAACTCACTGGAAAACACCCTGATGCTGGGAAAGACTGAGGGCAGGAGGAGAAGCGGGTAATGATAGTTGGATGGCATCACCAACTCAATGGACATGAGTCTGAGCAAACTCTGGGAGAGAGTGAAGGACAGGGAAGGCATGCTGCAGTCCACGGGGTGGCAATGAGTCAGACACGACTTAGCCACCGAACATCACGGCACAGAAAGCGATGAGCACCAGTCAATGACTCACACTGTGCTGTGTGTCCAATAAGTGTTTGTCAATGGAACTGGCTCATGGATTTTTATTTTAAAACTTTTTTTTAGAAATCATGCAATCCACAAATAATCCGAGTTATTTTCCTATTGATCACAGATTTTATATTTTCAAAGTTCTTTCATTTTTTTTCTGTTGGAATTATTTGAGACAATTAACTTAAGGCACCAATTTTATCCTGAATTAGAATAAATGCCTTGCCACAAGACGTGAAGTAGGGGCCTTGGGTGGACTTGTGGAGGGGAGCTGGCAGTCCTCTGAGCACCCAGCAGGACTTGCTCCTAGTTCAAGCTGATCTCTGCACAGGAACTTGCATTTTCCAACAATTCATTTCCTTACCACTGGGACACATAAGAGGGTAAGAAGGCAAAATGACTTTTCTCTGAGGCCCTCACATCTTAGGTTAGGGTCCCCTTAGGAGTTTGGACTTTATTTCTTGAACTGTTGTCACGTGTCCTCATCATTTCTGCCTCTGCCTTCCTGAGCCTTCGAGTGTCGCCTCGGGCTGAGGTATTCTGCCTGGAAAGGCCCTCATGTTTTACTGGGAAAGAGGACATTCACGTGAAAATAGAAATACCAGGAGGTCTGGAAGGAGGATCAAATATGTGATGGAAATGTGGAATTCATGGTGATGGTAGGAAATGTACTTCCAAGTATACTTGAGACCCCCACATGAATTCCTCAAAGGATGCGTTCATGGTATGTGAGCTGTATCTCAGTTAAAGAAAATATGTGACAGACCTAGTATTTGAGGAATAGAGAGGAATTTAGGAAAACAGGGGATCCCTCCAGCAGCCAGCTATCTCATGGAGGTGTTGGTCCCTGAGCACAGCCTTGAAAGTTAGGAAGGAGTGAGGGAAGAGGAGAGATTCAGGAGGAGCAGAGTGAAGGTGGGGTGGGGGGAAGCACATGGGTCCTGCCAGAAGAGGAAGAGGCCAGGTGGTCAGAGAGGGACGCCCAGGAAGGGAGGGACAGTAGGCAGGAATACCAGCTGGGGCTAGATTACAGAGATCAAGCAGCATATGGACAAGAAAAGCCTTGGTAATCTTACACCTGGGATCTGACACATGCCTAGCAATGGCTTGGGAAGATTAAATTCCCTGTTGTATTGGATGGACAAGCATAGGAAAAGATTTAAGAGGAGGAGATCTTGGCAGCCAAGAGATTTGATGGATACTGTATGGGAAGAGCCAACAGGACTTGATACCTGACTGGATGGAGAAGAAGGCTCAAAGGCCACTCAAGAGTCTTCAGCTTAGGACTCCACTAGGAGAGCAGCAACTAAAATAAGCACTGGTTTGGGGCAAGGATGTTGAATTCAATCTTAGGCATGCTGGGTTTGGGGTGATGATGCGATGTTAAGAGGACATTGAGCCAGTAGTGAAGTGATGACCCCTGAAGCAGCTCATTCACGGGTACAGAAACTGGGTGCAGAGACTCTCACCCTTGCCTGAGGTTACAGAGCATGCTGTAGACAAGCTGGAGCCAGAATCCTGGGTTCTGAAACTCCTCCTCCTACCAGGCAGCTGTCAGATTTGGGGCTAGTGCTTGGAGAGGTGAGGAGACAAGGAGTTCGAATCCACAGGAAGGTGAGAGTAGAAGGCGTGGGAGTAGGGAAGGTTTTGCAGGGGGATGATAGGAGAAGAGCAAAGGGCAGAGGGCAAGGACCGAGCCTTGCCACGTGTCCTCGCGTAGGGGACACGCAAAGAAAGCAGAGAGCAAGGAGATGCCAACTGAAATAAACAGAGTCCTGCTACCAAGTGGGAGCCCCTTGGAAAAGCACAGAGGGCTTGTGAGAGAAGGACCCTCAGGACCACCCCCCGCCCCGTGTGCCTGCCTCTCTCCTGCAGTTCATCCCACTGATGGCCGCACCACAGTTCAGGGGCCTCTGAGGTGCTAGAGGACGCAGACTGAGGCCACTGGGTGTGACCACTGGTGACTCTGGAGAGACCATCCCAGAAATGTGCCAGGCAGGGAAACTGGGCATGAGGGACAAGGAAGAGCTTCTTGGGTGTTTTTTTTTTTGTTTGTTTTAAAAAAGAGATAATTTTTTTAAGGAGATTATTTGATGGCATAGAAAAAGGAACTAATGGAAAGACAAAAATTGAAGATGCAAGACAGAAGGGCATGGATCCTAGAGGTCATGGGAGAGAGGGGTCAAGCCTACTTTAGGAAATAGGAACTTTCTAAAGGGAGAGCAAAGTGGATAAAAACAGAGCTTTTTTTTTTTTTTTTGGTGGAGAAGGGTTGAGAGAGCTCATAAGAAGGAGGTGAAGTTATCTATTGTGGTTATTTAGCAAATACTCATTTCACCTTCTTCCATACTAACAGAACCCCGATATTATTTGGGGCAGCAAAGTGCCCCGCTGAAACACCGCATTCCCCAGCCTCTTTTGCACCCAGGGATGGTCATTTGATTCAACTTTGGCCATGAAGAAATCAGAGTGAGTTTCTAGTAAAGTTCTCTAGAAGGAGCCGTCTAAAGTCTCATGTGTCCATCTTACTCCTCCCACTCTCTCCTTTCCAGCATCGATGGCTGGAGCTGCAGCAGAAATTCTGACATGAAGTGACCTTGAGGATGAAAGCTGGTGCTAGGAATGGCAAGACAGAAAGAGAAAGAAGTCTGGACATTGATGACCTGTGGACTCTGGATTGCCTGTCTCTGGACTTACTTCTCAAAATTCTCCAAGCAGGCTTCAGCAATACGTGAACCGTGAACTTCCTGATGTTCAAGCTGGTTTTAGAAAAGGCAGAGGAACCAGAGATCAAATTGCCAACATCCGCTGGATCATGGAAAAAGCAAGAGAGTTCTAGAAAAACATCTATTTCTGCTTTATTGACTATGCCAAAGCCTTTGACTGTGTGGATCACAATAAACTGTGGAAAATTCTGAGAGAGATGGGAATACCAGATCACCTGACCTGCCTCTTGAGAAATCTGTATGCAGGTCAGGAAGCAACAGTTAGAACTGGACATGGAACAACAGACTGGTTCCAAATAGGAAAAGGAGTACGTCAAGGCTGTATACTGTCACCCTGCTTATTTAACTTATATGCAGAGTACATCATGAGAAACGCTGGACTGGAAGAAACACAAGCTGGAATCAAGATTGCCGGGAGAAATATCAATAACCTCAGATATGCAGATGACACCACCCTATGGCAGAAAGTGAAGAGGAACTAAAAAGCCTCTTGATGAAAGTGAAAGAGGAGAGTGAAAAAGTTGGCTTAAAGCTCAACATTCAGAAAATGAAGATCATGGCATCTGGTCCCATCACTCCATGGGAAATAGATGGAGAAACAGTGGAAACAGTGTCAGACTTTATTTTGGGGGGCTCCAAAATCACTGCAGATGGTGATTGCAGCCATGAAATTAAAAGACGCTTACTTCTTGGAAGAAAAGTTATGACCAACCTAGATAGCATATTCAAAAGCAGAGACATTACTTTGCCGACTAAGGTCCGTCTAGTCAAGGCTATGGTTTTTCCAGTAGTCATGTATTGATGTAAGAGTTGGACTGTGAAGAAGGCTGAGTGCCAAAGAATTGATGCTTTTGAACTGTGGTGTTGGAGAAGACTCTTGAGAGTCCCTTGGACTGCAAGGAGATCCAACCAGTCCATTCTGAAGGAGATCAGCCCTGGGATTTCTTTGGAAGGAATGATGCTAAAGCTGAAACTCCAGTACTCTGGCCACCTCATGTGAAGAGTTGACTCATTGGAAAAGACTTTGATGCTGGGAGGGATTGAGGGCAGGAGGAAAAGGGGAGGGCAGGAGGAAAAGGGGACGACAGAGGATGAGATGGCTGAATGGCATCACTGACTCAATGGACTCCGGGAGTTGGTGATGGACAGGGAGGCCTGGCGTGCTGCGATTCATGGGTTCGCAAAGAGTTGGACACAACTGAGCGACTGAACTGAACTGAAAGACATCCTCTGGTCTAAGGCACTGTGTGTGTGTGTTCTGGGGGGGCGGTTTGTTCCTAGTAGCCAAACATGATTCCTATATGGTGAGACTGCAAGTTGGTGTGTGTGTCTGTTAGAAAGTGGAACACAGAACAAGTGGATTGGGGGATATGAAGTTCTGCGTTGTTTTAAAGTCTTCCGCATCGCAGGCAGGGCTTCCCAGGTGGCGCTAATGGTAAAGAATCTGCCTGTCAGTGCAGGAGACGTATGAGACGCGGGTTCGATCCCTGGGTCAGGAAGATCCCCTGGAGGAGGGCGTGGCAACCCACTCCAGTATTCTTGCCTGGAGAATCCCATGGACAGAGGAGCCTGGCAGGCTGTGTTCCTTGGGGGTCACATAGAGTCGGACATAACTGAGTGACTAACACTTCCACTTCCCTCTTCTTTACCATCTGAGCCACCAAGGAAGCTCTAAAGTCATCAGTAAACATAAAAAGTTAAGAATCAAAGCAGCAAGAAACCAGTCAGGCCATCCATGATCGGAAAGCCCCGTTATTATCCAGATGGGTATCTCCACAGTGCAGATTCAGTACTGCAAGTCACTTCTCTCCTGTACACTTTTTAAGGAATATCATTCTATTTATTTATTTTTGACTATGCGGGGTCTTTGCTGTGGCTCGGGCTTTTCTCTAGTTACGGGGCACGGGCTTCTCATTGCAGTGGCTTCTCTTGTTGCAGAACACGGTCTCCAGGGCCCACAGGCTTCCGTAGTCGCAGCTCCCGGGCTCTAGAGCACAGGCTCAATTGTTGTGGTGCACAGGCTTAGCTGCTCCATGGCACATGGGATCTTCCTGGATCAGGGATCAAACCCGTGTCTCCTGCATTGGTAGGTGGATTCTTTATCACTGAGCCACTAGGAAAGCCCCTGAACACCTTTTGGATTACCCGGTGTCTAGCCTATGAGGTTTATATTTGATACCATTAGCATTTTTTATTAAAGGAGGAAAATACTTTCTTGTTTCATTTCAGATTTAAGATCAATTCTGCAAACATTGAGTAAAACATGAAAGGCATGTAAATAAGCATAATTTCTCTGAAAACATGCAATATTATATGTTGTTTGATCACCATGGTTCAGATATAGGGCTTTGAAACCACTTAAGTTTAAAATGCTTTTTTTCCCTTCTATGCCAAAATGTTTGACTATTGTGAAATACTAACCCAGGATGCCCTGGACAAACAGTCAGCAAGACTTCAACATTTGTTTTTTTTTTAGCTGCACGCCAAAACTATCTCCATTCATGTAAACCTAGAAAATAGGTCTCTGGATATGCCATACAGCCTCTTGGTTTAACAATCCCCCTTAAAAGACCAAGGGCAATTAGAGTTTTTCATTTACATCTTCAGAAGCAATACCAAGTATCTTTTTAAAAAATCAGCAATTGATGGAGGAAAAGTCTGCATTAGCACAAGATGCTCATTTCCAACCCATTCTGTATGTAATTCCTGGGGTTTATGAGATTGAAAAAATAATTTCAGTGGAGGCCGTTTATCTAGTTTTGTGGCAGCTGCAAATTCGGTTGCTCCAGAAACAATCTACTCTCTGACCTCCCTATTATTTTGAATGGCTGGATTAATGTACTAACTACTTGTATTTGAAAATCCATCTTGGCTGTATTATCAGGACCACATACAAAGGGCAAGTAGACAGGATTTACTGATTTACGAAACTGTTAGCATCTTTGACGTTTATTTGCAAGAAAACGGCGCTTCGGCTTATTTAATATTTCAATGATAACTTAATCTTATAAGACAGAGTGAGACACATTTCAAGAGAACAAATGAGAGGCAGTTTTGTTTTGTTTTGTTTTTTAACGAGGTAACATGGGAAACAACATTCAGTGACACGTGCACGTCTCCGGGGCAGGTGCAGGGGCCAGAAGGATTAAGAATTCATCTGAAAGGCTCTCTCATTTGACACATGCAAGACACATAGGTACTTAATACAAAATGTAAACATTGATTTGATTTAGGCTCAGCTTCAAAACAGTGGTAAGGCATTAATCAGAAAAGTATATTTAACATTTATTCCCTTTATCCTCTATCTCTTACCTGTCAAGAACTAAGTGGGCTAACCAGTGTGGAAAAATGAAAGGCAACTAACTTTGGAAATATCCTGTATACTATTATCCCAAACCCCTGATGCCTTTCAGCTAACTTAAAAAACTGTAAGCCAAGGCAGAGAAACACAGGGTTCCAGGTGAAGAGGGTGGTTTGTGGACTGAGCTCTGGAATGGGGCAGTGATGTTACAGAATCATTTGTTGGGTGGAGGGCTTGGAGGCTCTGAGACCCGCAGAGGGGCAGGTCACGGTCACCAGCTCTGTACCCCCAAAAGGCTACACCAGGGACCCCAAGTAGCTTGAGTTCCAGTGCTTCCCTGGAGATGCCGTTGCATGCCTCAGCATCAAGGCACCACTGCCAGTGTTGGCAAACCCATTTTTCTTGGGGTTGAATCAGGGCATGAAGAGTTAAGGGGCTTTCAAAGCCACAGAAAGGGCTTGAGCCACTCATGCCTCCTAACATGGGGTTTGCCTCTCGTTTTGAACCCCAGTCAGCATCCTAAACGCAGCAGGGGAAGATGGCAGTGCACTTGGAGGAGCTGGGAAGAGCTCTGAGAACATCCTTCCTTGGTCCTATTCTGGACCAGAACAGGTATCTGGCTTTTTTGCTGGCTCAGGGTGAGAATGTGCCATCCTTCTCACAGGCTGAAATGATTACATCTGAAAGCTGGAATGAGCATTTTTGAGTGAGCGCAGCACAAGCGCTGGGCTGATTCTCCCCAGGCACAGAGCGACATGTGACCATGCCCTTTCAGTTGCAGGCTGTTAGCTGCTCTGGTATTCCATCCCATGGCCTTCCTGGGAACCAGGGCATTCAGGCTAAATCCAGCCTTCACATGCCTGAGAAAGCCTGAAGCACCCACGCCCTCCTGGAAGGATGGAAGCAGATGAATTTTTAAACAACAAAATGAGTGTGTATATGAGTGTTTTTGAGAACGGTCCAAGCTTTAATAGCATGGTAAAATATTTATCCTATATTTTATAGCTAGTGTGCAATCAATCCATAACCCACTGACAGAATGTAGAAAGATCAAGGTCTATTCAGCCACAACTAGATGGAACTACTCAATATTAAATAGATTTATATGCAATCAGGTGATGGGAAATGCAGACCCATAACCGGGGAAATCAGTCTGCTAAAGATCAACCCTCCACCCACAGGGAAGAAGGCAGCTCCTGGGAGCACAACTGTTCAACCTGTAGACACTCCATTCTTTTTCAAGCCACAGAGTGAAGGACTATGGGCATCCCTCTGGTTTGGGGGTTTTAAGAGGTTAATTGTCTTAGCAAATCGGCCCACTCAAGTTCATCTTCCTCTTGGATCCTGAAGATCCTAGCTGGGTGTCACCAATATCCCCAATCCCTTCTTTGACAAGTGGTATCAAGCGTGTTTAGGGGACAGACTTGAAGGTGGGATGGAGGGTTGACATTAAATATTCAGCAAACATGCCTTATGTAGAGAAAAGTGAGTAAGGATCCTTGCTCCGTGGACTTTTTCCCAGTGAGGTGGGAAGAGGACTGGTCATGGGAAATTGCAATCACTGAATCAGAGGATGTTAGAGGTAGAGAGGTCATTGTATTTTCCTCCAGGTGAAGAAGCCGAGAATGGACTTGTCCACACAGGGAGCAGTGAGAACTGAGCCACCTTGCTCTTCTCACCCGGTCCAACTCTCTCCTGGGTCTCTGGGGAGCAGACGGAAGGAGGCAAAGAACAGGGAGAATTTGGGAAGTCAAGGAAGACACTTTGAGGGGTTGCCACTTTTTGCTCACAAGCAGCGTCTGCAAGGAGAATTTTGTGTGTGTATATGACAGTGGGTGTGTGTGGCTGCGTAAGGAAGGACTCTGTCCCTGTCAGTATAAATTCCAAATGTGAAGTATAAATTCACAAGTTGTGAAGCGGCCTAGGAAATAAAAAATGGCTGCACATAATTACCTTTCCCACTTTCTATTCATGTACAGAATATGAAACATAAGGATGGTTCAAAGATTCGCTGCAGAAAATTACTGCTTCATTTGGGCTCATGTATCATCTAGAAGGGAACTCACTGACTGCAGCTATTTTCAGCACAGATTATTTTTTTACCTACGAACAAATGACCTTATTCCAAAGAAGATTTGAAATTGTGTTCTCTATTTCTTTCTTCTTTTCTGCTTTTCTTCTATAAAAGGGCAACTCTTTCTCAGGAGAAACAGCCCTTTTCCATCAGTGCCGATCATCCAGGGTTTCCGGTGTCACCGATCAGTGCTCCTTGCTTCCATGTGGCTGTGAGGAGCAAGCGCACAGCTTTGAACTTGAGTGAGTTTGCTTGCTGGGTTTATCATCTGGAAAGCACAGAAGGGGGTTTAGTCCCTGCAGCTGCCTCCAAAGTGGCTTCCCTCCTAAATGCAGAGCTGGTGAGTTCCCTTCTAGATGATACACAAACCTGAGTGAAGCGGTAATTTTCTTAATTCCATTCTGATTACTGTCTGGATAAGAATGACAATCGACATGATCCCCGCCTAAAATAAGCCAGTTTCTCCTCCTCTCTGTTGACACCTGTACCAGGATCTCAAGTTACCCTTGAGCTCTGGCAACACTCAAAACACAGCCCAAGGCAGAGCAGACGCCCCCAGCCCAGCTTCTCCCTGAGCCCTCTCCCCACAACTGGCCACAGATCCGCAATCATGGCCCAATCTGTAAAAAGGGAACAAAGTCCACTACAGCGTTAGTCACTCAGTCGTGTCCAACTTTTTGTGACCCCAACAACTGTAGCCCGCCAGGCTCCACTGTCCATGGAATTCTCCAGGCAACAGTACTGGAGTGGGTGGCCATTTCCTCCTCCAGGGGATTTTTCCAACCCAGGGATCAAATCCAGGTATCCCGAATTGCAGGCAGATTCTTTACCG
The DNA here is from genome assembly GCF_014754425.2 of Oryx dammah. Classification (NCBI taxonomy): domain Eukaryota; kingdom Metazoa; phylum Chordata; class Mammalia; order Artiodactyla; family Bovidae; genus Oryx; species Oryx dammah. The sequence goes on along the minus strand of NW_024070188.1, from coordinate 80,965,528 downwards.
TCTGAGCCACCAGGGAAGCCCCATCATCCCATGAATCCCCCACAATTCAAAGAGCTGGTTTTTTGACTGGGGACCATTCCTCACTAGAGCTGCTTTAGTAAAACCGAACTCTCTGCAGGCCGTCTGGGTGGCGGTGGTGTCATGTCAGCTGAGAAGGATAACTGTACACGGATCTGAAATAACAGAGGACGTCATTTTATTGGCTGTCCACAGGAATTTGGTCACACAAGGAGGTGAAGATTGAGGCGGTGGGTGTGTGCAACACAACACCTCAGGTTAACTACTAAACAGAAGGTTAACTGATACTGGATAGGATAAAACCCGCCCTTCCGCAGCCCAGGCGCCACCTACTCGTGTAGAATTAAGCTGAAGAAGCTGGCGAGGATGGCAAAGTCCATTAGCCTTGGTCTGTTGCACCGTCTTCCCATAAAACAGCACTTGAGAATTCATGAAATTAAAAAAAAAGAAGAAAAAAAAAAAGCAGCAGCAGTTCCTTTCCAATACCATCACCACCGTGCACAGACTGGAGCGTGGCATGCAGTCCACATCTGGTTTTGTTTTTTTTTTCCCTTTTTTAAATTAACAAATGGAATGGCATGTCTATTTCAAATATTAGTAGCGTAACACTTAAGTGCAACCTCAGTCCGGCCACAAGGGTCCTAAACCTTCTGTTACCTGGTCCAGAGCAGCAAGAGGAGCCCCCCAGGTGGCCCCCTCTCCTCCCAGATTCTGCTGGGGGGCCTCCCCAGGCTGTCTCCCTCCCCCACGGCCCACCTTTCATATTCCAAACACCTGAAAATAGTCAGGTCTCTATTTTCATTGTTAGCAAAGCCGGTCAGGGTGGGGAAGAAAAATTAAATGAAACCAAGCTGTCAGCCTTTGAAGTCCTGCCCCTCTGGGCCCTCCGATTTCTCTCCCAAGGAGGGGTCTTCCTACCCCAGGGTTTAGAGCTGTGCTGGCCACCCGCGCATGTGTCACACGGTGGGGGATCGCGGTGAGGGCACCGCGCCTGCCGCTCCCACGGCGGGCCGCACCCCCTGGGCGGGCCGGGGCCCCGCGATCACACGGAGCTGAGCTTCACCAGGCCACGCACCGAGTCCTCGTGCAGGGAGTCCTGGCTGGCGAGGCCCAGCACGTGCATGGTGCGGCTGTGAGCCAGCGGGCTGCCTGCCAGCATCGTGGGCGGCGAGGGCGCCTCGTCCGGGGTCAGGAACTGGTGGCCCACGTGCTCGTCTTTCAGGGGCAGGATGTCCGTGAGCGCGGCCTCGGCGGCTAGGTTGGGCATGGAGGAGGGCGGCGTGGGCGGCCCGAGCGTCAGGCTGGCGCAGGGTGTGCCCAGGCCCGGCTTTCCGGGCAGGTGCAGCTCGTCGCTGGTGAGGCTGGGCTCGCTCTGCAGCAGGGGCGTGGCCGCGGCCTGCAAAACGAATTTGGTGCTCTGAATGCACTGGTCTTGGTCGCACTGGAGAGTGGCAGGGAGCCAGCAAAGAGGAGGAGACAGATGGCAAGGGGGTTGGGGGCGGGGGTAGGAAAGGGGACACAAAGGGCAGGAGGGGGCGGGATGCGAGAGAGAGAGAAACCCGTTAGTGACATCTGGGTCGGACAGGGCAGAGAGCGTGCGCGGCAGCCCAGCTCCACTTGGAGACACCTGGAGTCTGAATAGCTGCTCAAACCAACAGTCACCCATGGGGACCTGGGGTGGAGGGTCCCAGCCGCCATACGCTGGATTCTCCAGCCCCTGTTTGCAGACAGGCCTTAACTTAAAAACAATCCCGGGGACAGAGGCACAGGCTTTGGCACCTGCCCTGGGCTGAGGTCGATGTGGCTCCTATGCTGAAAACCACCTTTACGCACACTGTTTTACAAATACAGGCACCAGGGACTTCCCCTGTGGTCCAGTGCTTAAGACTCTGTGCTCGCTCACAATGCAGGGGACCTAGGTTCTATCCCTGGTCAGGAAACTAGATCCGGCATGCTCAGCTAAACCCCAGCACAGCAACAAACAAACAAACAAACAAAAAACCCAAAATAAAACACCAAAACACAACAGCAAAAAACCAAAAAACACAACAGAAAAAAAACCCCAAAAACCAACCCCACCTGCCCCCAGGGCGTGTACACCCATGTTCCCAGCAGCGTTATTCACAGTAGCCAAAAGGTGGAAGTAAGCATCCATCGACTGACCAACTGATATAGACATTTATCTGTAAAAAGGAAGGACACCCTGACACACGCTGTGACGTGGATGAACCTTGAAGACATCATGCTCAGTGACAAAAGCCAGACACAAAGGAAAACTACTTTTTGAATCCACTTATAGGAGGCACGCCGAGGAGTCTAGTAGGATGGGGGCTTCTGGGGTCCACAGGGAAAGGGTTGGGGAGTTACCCTTTGGTGTATGGAGTGTTGCTTTGCAAGAAGAAAGCGTTCTGGAGATGAATGGCAGTGAGGGTTGGATAACAATGTGAATGTGCTTAATGCCACTGAATCGCACACTTGAACATGGTTCAAATGGTACATTTTATGTATGTGGGTTTCAGAAGTTCAAAGACTTCCAGACAAGAATAGGGCTCACGATGGAGCTTTAAGAAGGGAAAGCAAATCTCAGGGAAGATCCTGGCTTTTCTACATGGCTTCATCCCAGCCAAGGGAACTTTATGAAGAGGGGTGGAGGAGCCACTTGAATGAGACAGAAATGCCACTAAAAAGTGCTAGAAAGGGGCTGACTATCAGGCATTGAGTCCTTTAGTGTCTGCATTTTCCAAATCATCACCTGAAACTTTTGCTACAGCAGTGCTTATGCAGTGGGTGCAGCTTTCTCTGCTCCTGCAGGGAACTGCAGCTCGGGGCAGGGACCCTGGCCGCTGGGGAGTGCTGAGACGTGGGGGTACTGGGGGAGGCAGGCAGGAGACCTCACGGTCTCCAGCGCCGTCAGTTCTGTTCAGCACATGGGCTCACTCTTGACAGAACAGAGGTGGGGAAGGGCAACCTTCTTTATTAAACATTCATCTCCTGGAAACTATGCCAGGGTTCTGGATATATTGTGCTTTGCAAAGAACATGTTATGAAAATCCCATTAGTGTCCTGGCTGATGGTGATGGCTCAACTTCCGTGCTGCCTTCATTTCCTAGAGCTCAAACTCAGCCTCTGAGCTGGCCTGCAACCCCCAGGCTGAGATGCTGCTCGAGTCAGGCCACTTTCTGGATGATGGAATCTGGTTCTCAACTTTTCTTTCTGGAAAGCCCTCATTCATCCTAAAACCTCTGTCCCCACAACACCCCCAAATCTTGAGAAAGATGAAATTCCAACTAGATTTGCTAGTCTCTGCGGACCTGAAGAAAGCCTCTTATTAAAACATTGAAAACTGATTGGCAAGTTCTGTTTCAGGGATCAGCCCAAGTACTTGTGACTACCTCTTCCAGACTCACAGGAAAATATGTCAGAGGTCTGAGCTGGAGGAAATTTCCAAGGTCAAGTGGCACAAGGGGAGAGGCGGGCTCCCCAATCTCCAATCTCTTTATCTCTTCCTTCCTGTCTCTCCCGTCAAGCACCTTTTCCCTTCCCTGGTCATGCCTTTCCAGCCATGCTGTGCAGCAGAGCTCATGGACATCCATCAGAAAACCCTGGGATAAAAGGGCTGCCAACCGTGGTCTGTTAAGTTCTGGAGAGTTCATATGCACTGGGAAGTTGATGTGAAGTTTGAGGGGTCCTCTGAGAGTTTAACTAAAGCACCCCTGTGCTGACTTAGACGAGACACCTACGAAACAGCACCAACTTAAACTGGTTTTGCCTGCTTAAATAGATTGTTGATTTAATCAAAGAAAATATTTACAGAGACAGCACTGCGCATATGCAAGATGGGAATCCATGTCTCCGGGATGACCCTGGAACCAGGAATCTTCAGTTTATGGAACCCACAGAAGTGTTGGCACTGGAGCCCTACAGGAATCGAGAAGTCCTTCAACAAGGAAAACCTGGTTTCTGGCAGCACTCGCAATTTGTATGGGCTGACTCGAGACCAGTCGACCAGCTTCCAAGTTTGAAATTCCCCCAACCCCTTTCATTTTAGCCCCCAAACTGGATGGAGGAGACAGCTGAGTCCTGTCTCCTTGAGGGTCAACCTTTCAATAAAGTTCTTTCTCGCTTCAAAAACCGGTGCCACAGTCTTGGCTTCTTTTCTACCTTGGGCAGCGATCCCTTGCTAGGCAACGCCTGGAGGTGGTTTACTCTGAAGCTATGAGTTTAATTCAGGGCCTCTTGCTTGCTTGTTTTCCAAGGCCTTACTTGCTTTGTTTTGCAAGTTGGTTTCTTTTCCTTCAAAAGAGCTTCCGATTGCATGACTCAGGTACCTCCAAACCTGGGTCCCTTCCTGCATATGTCTATTGATGCTTTCCTGTGGCCAGACCCACAACATGCTACAACTGTAGCCAGTCTGTGCTCAGCCTCATGCTGAAAGTGCTGATTCTCCAGGGGCGAAGCTTAAGGACTTAAATATGTGAAAGAAAACATGTAGCCTAAACCGTTTAATTTTTTTCAAAAATGAAAATGTCACAAGTCTTTTCAAAATGACTGTTTTGAATGCCGACATATTATCTGACATGATCACCTCTTCTACAGGGATTTGTTTAAATATTTTAAAAGATGACTGTCTCCCGGAGCCTGGCTGTGGCTACCTCCCCCGCTATGGGGACTGCTTTCATGTTGATGATGAACTTACCCTCTGGCCGCTTCCCCAGTTTCCCTTGTGGCCAGCTTCTATCAGTGAGCACACACACTCATTGCTGGGACCAGCTTGAACCTTAGTGTCAAAATCCTGCTGTAACCCATGACTTTGAAAACTGTTTGCCACATTCAAACTGATTTCTGTTTAGAAGACCAGCTCCCATTTGGGGATGCCCAGGGACCAGGCTTTCTTCCACAGGATATTGTCCGTATAAATTTCCTACCAGCATGGAACAGGATACTAATGTGGGTTCCAACCAAGGAGAGTGTGATGCCTCTCCCCAGTGGAATTCATAATTCTCATGATATTAACTTTGCATGTTTTGAGCATCTTCTTAGAAGAAACTGGATGAGTAGGGGATATCTGATTGAAAAAGGAAAAAGTCTAGCCTTTTCCTCATTTTGCACAGTGCCAGAATTCCAAGGAGAGTGGGCTGGTAAACCTTTCTGGCTGTAATTCCTGTGTGAGAACTTCCAGGGAGAAAATGGCCAATATTTTTAGGGTTACTGTGAAGATGACCCATGAAAAAATGTCCTTTCACCTCTGCCTTTTTAAACCTTTGTTTCTAATCCTTATTGGCCCATTTCTTGTTGATTTTTCTATTTAATTTTCTTTCTCTCTGATGTTGCCAACTCTCTTCCTCCTCTTTCCTTCTCCACTTTTCCTTTGTTGACTTCCCTCCCACTTCATTCCCCCTCTCCTCTCTTTCTTCTGGTTTTCCTCCCCTCCCTCTGGCATCACCAACGGAACGGACATGAGTTTGAGCAAGCTCCAGGAGTTGGCTATGGACAGGGAGGCCTGGCGTGCTGCAGTCCACGGGGTCACAAAGAGTTGGACACGCCTGAGCCACTGAACTCAACAACCCTTCTCTGACCTTTTTACTCTACCAACCTGCCTTGCTGGCTGTTTATCTGAGGACTCTTATCCTCAACCAGTAGAGGGAGCCATCCCTGCTCACTTTGTTCTCTCACTCCTTGGAAAAGGGCTGATAGTCCAGCATTAACACCAAGAAGCCAGGAGGTATATTTCAATGTATCTAACCAGTTATATAATCTTAAGGAAAAACAACCAAGCAGCTAGAGATTGGACAGTGAGAATCCATCACCAAGAAGAGGAAATTGAGAAACTCCTGCTTTCATTCCAAAGCAACATTTATGAAATACTAGGTTGAACCCTATGAAATTGCCTTTTTATTTTAGGCCAAAAATCATCCAAACGCTGACTACAATAGAATAGAAACCGGACTGCTTGTGAGAATGTCTATGGGCAGACCCTTCTGTCGGCACCATAAAACTAATCCTGTCTGGAGTGCTGGAACATTTGCGGTGGTTGCAGGAAGTCCCTGACAGCTGGCTGACTTACTGTCTAACCGAAGCGCTGGCATTTAACTTGCAAAGAACTGTATCATTTCAGATGTTCGGATGTCACACACATTATCACTTAATGTTACAGTTTAAAATGCCATAAAGATAAGTTATTTTTGTTTCTGCAGCTTTTCAAATAAAATTGTTCTTGCTGGCATACATGTTATTCTTTTTTCTTGTCTGAAATAAACCTAGCAAACAGATTAAATGCTGCCAAACCCAAAGCTAGAAGTTTTCTAGATGGTCTCCTATACAAATTAAGAATACAGGAAATTATTTACTTCTTTTGCTCCAGTTCTGTCAAAAGTATTAGCATCAGGCACTGCTTATCTCTGCTTGTCTGTGAAGCTGTGTTCTGGGGTCTTATGAATGCTTATTTACTTTAATAAAAATACTATCAGTTTCTAAAATTTACCTAAAATGTAAGTTAGAAGGAGTTCTTCATTTTTATTCTCTTTTAAAACATTATCATTTAAGTTTGTTCAAGTTATTTTTCTCTATCGTATTTGAACTTTCAGACTATGCATGGAGAGGACTCCTGTGAGACCAGTTTAATAAATCTTGCAACTGCCAGCTTTAATTTGTTTTGATATTGGACAGAGGTGATTTAACAATGAGGTTAATTATGGCTGATTCATGTTGAGGTTTGACAGAAAAACAACAAAATTCTGTAAAGCAATTATCCTTCAATTAAAAAAATAAATAAATTTATAAAAAAATAAAAATGAATTTAAGTAAATATAGCAAATAATTTAAAAAAAATAGCCCAACAGTTATGTACTGTTGCTATCTTTGTGTTTAGCACATGATCTGAAAGGATCTTTGTAGCTACGATTGCCAGCTTTAAACAAGCTATGACCCTGATGTAACACAGAACTTAAATTATTTGACAGTCAAATGAGATATGCATAGTAAAATAAGGTAATAATAAATGCCAATAATAAGGAAAGTAGGAATAATGAAAATATGATCTTCAGTTGGCCCTGGGGTTATGTGCACGAAATTCTAGTGTGAGCTCCTCAGAAATTCACAGGTATTCATATGACAAGGACTATACTTGGGTCACATACATCATTTTAATACTTTCGATGTCACTTCATTACTTCTCTAATGTTTTCTTCCTTGGGAATCTGTAGTAGAGGGAAGATCACTTAGGTACTAACTAACCATCTCCATTCCCCAATTATGTGAGATGGTAAGTTAAGAGTGAATTGTCCCATTTTTGAGATGCTAAGTAAGACCTCAGTGGGTACTTTGATGACAGCTATCTATCAATATTTACCTGATTCTCCGGCCCTGCAATATCAGTATGTATTTCTAAGACTTAAAGCCTTTACCTTCACCTTCTGAAATAGTGCAATTTCCCTAGGAGCACTTTTCCTATCATTTGCGAAATGCCTTTCTGATCTAGACTTTAATAATAAAACACCGGCAAAAATTTGGCCTGAGATACCTAGACTCTCTCTGCAAAGGAACATGCCAAGTCTGGTGCTAAATATAAAGTCTCCAAATGTTCCTCCTTTCTAGGTGAGCACTAGAAATACTTCCAGGTCAGAGGAATCATGTTCCACAGCTAAATCAGTATTTACTGTTGATGGAGTGGGCAGCAAAATTGTGTGTCTGGGGAATATGGCAGTGTTGGTTGCAAAGTGTCCTCTGATCACAGAGATAAGGCTTCTATTCCCAGGAGTGGTAACCTCTACTGGGCTAGTATTCCCTCTGTGTACAGGACATATACGAAACTGGCCAAAATATGTGAGGCAAACATTTTTCAATAGGGCACAACAGACAATGCAAGGCCGCGATCCCTGAAAGGGAAGAAACTCACAGGCAAGCCCCACAGTCAAGCAGCCCTTTCCTCGGGGAGAATTTCCCCACCGTGGTATAGGCTGAACACAATACAGAAGTTTTTCCGAGTAGAGAAAGCAGAGATCAGAGGATCAGAAGATTAAGCGGCTGGATCTGTAGGGCAGGGCATTGCAGAAGAGGATGCTGTGCAGAGAAGGGGGCCAGAGATGCCAGTGAGGGCCAACCCCCCAAGTCTGTAGCCAACAGCTGTGCTGCCCACGTGCAGGATGAGTCCCCTCTCCTGTCCCCCTTCCCCTGAAGCCAATGAGACGGCAGCTGTAATAAGGCTGAGAGAGGCACACAGACAGTGGAAGTTGAGAAAAAGAGTGTTAGGGACGACTGATCATATTAACATCCCCCAAACCTTGTTAACATGCCTGGCATCCAGCTAGGGCATTCAGAAGGCTGAACCTTAGGAGAAAGACTCATGCCCTAAACAGAGACCCCGGACCGCCCCTAATGATGGAGAAGTCAAACCCTGACCAGGTATTTGGAAGAGACAGAATTTGGAGGCTGAGTTCCCTCAAACTAGAGGGCCTGAGAAACATCTTGGACTGCCCATAAATCTGCATTAACAAAATATAAATCATACCTGTACAAGTTCAAGAAGATTAGCCACTAATTGAACTGCCTGCTAAAACAAGGATCAATACTCTTTAGAAGATAACAAAATCTAGTCTCTACAAATATACTATCCAAAATGTATTCAATAAAATATCAATACACATATAAATAAATAGAAAAATGTAATCTAGAGTTAAGGGGAAAAGTGGACACCAAACCCAAGGTAGCCCAGATATGTTTAACAGATATAGACTTCAAGCAGTATAATAATGTTCAAATACTATACAAAAATATGGCTTCAATGAGTAAACAGATAAGGAATCTCAGTACAGAAATAAAATTCAGCAGAGAAATTAAAAGAACCAAAAGAAAATTCTAGAACTAAAAAGCATACTAACCAAAGTGAAAAATTCTCTGCATTCACTTAACAGTAGTTGGAGGGGGCAGGAGAAAGAATCAGTGAACATGAAGACAGATCAAAAGAAATTATCTAATTTGAAGAACTGAGATAGAAAGTTTGAAGAAAAATGCACAGAGCCTCAGGGACTTATCCTTTGGGGCAATGTCATCAAAAGGGTTAACATATGAGTAATTGGAGTCCCAGGAGGAGAGAAAATGAGATAAGGAAAAATAAATAAATTAATAAATTGAAGACATAATAGGCAAAATGTCCCAGTTTGATGAAAAACGGTAATTTTCAGATCCAAGAAACTGAATGAACTCTGAGCAGTTTAACAGTGGAGATCACCCTTGGACTAGGTCAATAACTCATTTGGTACTGATGTTTCTGCCTGGACAAACTGTCAACACTTAAACTAAAGTGCTGTGAAATGGTTCGTGCTTAGGGGAGCAAGTGAAGAGGGAAAAAAGAGCTAATGTGTCATTGGTTAAGACTGTCATTTGTAACAGAGGAGAGGCTGAAGCTTCATAGATTTTTGCTTGGTCAAGGTTAGATTATGGAGAGGTTGCCTTCAGTCCCCCGCTGGTTTTGTGACCAACCACAGTAGATTTATCATCCTTCTGCACAGAAGGCCTGGGCAGAGTGGTTTCCCTGCCCTGGGAGAAGACTTCATGTCACTCTGTCCCATAAGACCATGCACCTGGGATACTTTGGAACACAGTTAAGAAGAGTACTTTCCTTAGAGTCGGACTTCTAAGGACGAAATAGTAGCTTAGCCACTGGTTAGCTATTTCACGAACTTAGCATCCCCGAATCTCAGTCTCTTCAAAGGGGCGATTAGAATACTCACATCAGGTAATTCTGTAAGGATTCGATGAGATGATAATGCATGCAAAGTATTTAACCCAGTGCCTGGCACATCGCAATCCATCTCTCTCTCTATTTCCTTCTCTCATTTAACCAACACTTCTGAATTCAACTACCATAGGAACTAGTCTAGACAATGGGGATATAGCACTGAACAAACAGTATTAAACATTCAGTTATGATTATTGCTTGAAATGCTTTTAGTAAGTAAGTGTTTGTCGCTCAGTTGTATCCGACTCTTTGCGATCCCATAAATGGTAGCCTGCCAGGTTCCTCTGTCTGTGGAATTCTCCAGGCAAGAATACTGGAGTGGGTTGCCATTCCCTTCTTCAGGGGATCTTCTTGACCCAGGGATCAAACCTGGGTCTCCTGCAGGCAGATTCTTTACTGTCTGAGCCACCAGGGAAGTCTATTAAAATGCTTTTAATAGAGGACAAAATCTTTCATCCACAATTAAAATTCATATATCCCTGAAAATTTGACTTAAATTCCGTTCGATGCATAGATGATTAAAAACAGATCTTTCCCTAGGAGCAGATATTGACAGAGGAGAGAGGGTGAGGATAATGGGATGTGGAGATGGTAAGCGTATGGGGAGCACGAACTGTTGGGGTCAAAGTGTGGCGTCTGATTTGGGCAAGTTTACCGAAGTCCTCTGTGCCTCTGTTTATTGGTCTGTAAAATGGGGATAAAATCAGTAGTAGTCTCGGAGGGCCAGTGTGAGTTATATAAAAGCCTTGGTAGGGTGCATGGTAATACTCCGTGCCGCTGAGGTGTGGGGTTCGGTACACACTATGCCGTGTGAACATGAAGGAACCGGAGGGAGGAGGGTGAGGCAGAGACTCGTCAGCCTTCGTGTTCTGCTTGGGGCCAGCCCTGCCCATTCAGAGCTGTCTCCTCTCCCCTTACTCCCGTTAACATGGTCCATACACCACAGAAGCCATAAAGAAGAACGAAAATAATAAAAAGACTCATGCTCTAGTGCCTGAATGGCCTATAAATGCACAGAGGAACGGAAGGTTATCTGGCGCAGTGATGTGGCCAGGCTCTGCACCAGAAGGAACCCTGAGCCCTTCCACCAACGCTGAGTCCTCTGTTTCCCATCGCGGGGGTGCTGACTGCCCCAGCCTGAGCGCCTCTAGGGGGTGGGGGGGCTCCCGCCAGGAGCTCTGGGTGTTGGGCATTTCCCTTGGGCTGAGCACAGGGTGCCTCCTGGCCCACCTTCTGGTCCCGGTTTCCGACCTGTGGGGCCTTGAACAGCATATCTCGTCTTAGTCCCCTAAAGACCTTTCAGATCCAGCCTCCCCCTGAACACGTTCTGACATACTGTGGCACTCCCTGCAGCGGGTAGGAGCCTTAGGGGCCAAAAAGACTTCTCCCAGCCTTAAGACCAGTGGAAGCCTGGGTTTCTCTGAACACAGGGGCCATGGCGAGACAGGAAGTGCAGGGGGCCCCAAGGCAGTTAATATTTAAATGTATCAGTCTATAAGCAACTCGCTCTATAATTGGTAATGATTTCTCTGTAATTACATGTGTGCTGGGGAATTCTTATGAAGTGAGAAAAACCCAACCTACAAATCATTTCTAAGAGGTAATGAAATTTTAATGAAAGCTAGATTTAACAATTAATGAAGTTGACATATTCATGGGTCTTGCAGACATTAAACATTTATTAATTTTGATTTTGCTGTTTTCATGTTTCGGAGCTTATAAGTTCTTTCAGGTCTTAAGACTTTTCATAGTCCTCAGAAAAGTACACAGGTGCTTTGCTTACAGTGTCTAGTGGGCAAAATGCACGAGTCCTGTTTCTTGGCCCTGTGGGTTAATTTGAGCCTACCGAAGCCATCACTGCATGAAGCCGTGTGGCCGTGTCACGGCACCAAAGAGAACTCCTTTCCTCTTAGTTCCTGCTTCCACATTCTGGGTGGAGCCTTTTCTAGATATGATGGAATTGAGGGAAGGAAGGAATGAGGAAAAGAAGACAGGAAGAAACTAAATATTTGTTTAGAACTTCCCTTAAAGCAATCCCCTGCAGGGGAATGTTTAACCAGCTCCAACCTATTGCGTGCCAGGCCCTTTGTTATAAAGTGGTGATAGGAGGGAGGTGAACATCATTGTATGGTTTGCTAACTTAAGGCTCTCTGGATAAATCGACTCGCTGACATCACGCAGCCCTGACTCAGTCACTGTGACCCCGGCTCTCTGATCCTACACCCCACACTCTTGCCTTTTCCCGCCGTGTCCAGTATTACTTAAATCTGCCTGTTTGCAAAGTTTTTCCTTCCACTGTCTTTCAGAATCATCCTATTCTATTATTCCCCCCACCTCCCCGTGGTTATTTTTTATAATTAAATTTATTTATTTTTTAATTGAAGGATAACTGTTTTTACAATATTGTGTTGGTTTCTGGGAAGCTATTCTCTTATTCTATTAGGTCAAGAAACTTGATTTGATCTGGTGGGGGCAGAACTGGCAGGGGCAGGTAGAGAGAAAGTTAGCAAAGGATAATAAATGTTGATTTAAAAAAATAATCTTCGCTTCTCGCCGAACGCCGCCAACATGGTGTTCAGGCGCTTCGTAGAGGTTGGCCGGGTGGCCTACGTCTCCTTTGGGCCTCATGCCGGGAAGCTGGTCGCAATTGTAGATGTTATTGATCAGAACAGGGCTTTGGTGGATGGACCTTGCACTCAAGTGAGGAGACAAGCTATGCCTTTCAAATGCATGCAGCTCACTGACTTCATCCTGAAGTTCCCACACAGTGCCCGCCAGAAGTATGTCCGGAAAGCCTGGGAGAAGGCAGATATCAATGCAAAGTGGGCAGCCACAAGGTGGGCCAAGAAGATTGAAGCCAGAGAAAAGAAAGCCAAGATGACAGATTTTGATCGTTACAAAGTCATGAAGGCAAGGAAGATGAACAGACTAATCAAGATTGAAGTTAAGAAACTTCAAAAGGCAGCTCTCCTGAAAGCTTCTCCCAAGAAAGCCCTTGCTGCTAAGGGGGCAGCTGCAGTAGCTGCTGCTGCTGCCAAGGTGCCAGCAAAAAAGATGACCACTGAGGGTAAGAAGGCTCCAGCCCAGAAGGTTCCTGCCCAGAAAGCTGCAGGCCAGAAGGCAGCACCTCCTCCTAAAACTCAGAAGGGTCAGAAAGCTCCATCCCAGAAAGCACCTGCTCCAAAGGCATTTGGCAAGAAAGCATGAGTGCATAAGAGGCTATTCGAATCAGAATAAAAGTTCTTTTTGACGTGCTGGCAAATTAAAAAAAATAATAATCTTCTAGTCTGTGAGATGAAATCAGATTAATAGCCTGATGATAAACATGGACACATTATACTTTTTTTTGCTCTTTAAATGTCAGATGGAGTACTTCTAGGATAAATAAAATAAAGTTGATTCACATTTCCACTACTTCAAAGAGAATTTCTACAAACCACGTCATTTCTTCCTAAGTATGGGGGAGCAGACCTCCCCCGAGCTTTCTGTACAGATGCCTGCAGGACAGCCCCCCTACCCCCAAGCATCCAAGGGGACCCCAAGTCCACATACTGACATCAGAGTTCCCCTAACTGGCACCTCCTTTGATATTTCCCACTGGGGACTTGTATGGTCATCTTGTCCCCAAGCTGACAGGCAGGGGGCATTCCTGGCTCCCTACTCCCAGGCCTCACATAGACTCCATGCCCAAGTCCTGGAGGGTCACTGCCTCTTTTCTGAACACACATCTGCTGTCCCAGTCTGTTTGTCATGGCCTCTGTTGTGGGTGATTCAGGTCTACAGACAGCGCTGGGGGCCACACTGGGTCCCTTGCAGAAACACTTCTTTGGAGAGGTTTGCTCCTAATGGAGAGGCCGTGCCTGCCAGACCACTGAGGAATGTGAAGGCCCTGAGGGTCAAGACCACCAGGCTGTGAGTTCAGGTGCCTGTGGAAAGACCCGCCCCGGCCCCACCTCCCAGGTGCAGAGTGAAAACAAAGCATCCGTCCCCACCTTCACAGATGCATGACACGGGGACCTCTCCAGAGACCAGCCCAGTCTGTTTTTTGCTATCAATGCCCGAACAGCTTGTCTGATTCTCTGCACTAAGGCGTGCAGGGCTGATTAAGATTTGGGCTGCAAGTGGGGAGAACTGGTGGCCGAGTTACCCCTGCTGCACACTTTAAGAGGGGGTGGGGGAGTGGGTACAGACTGTGGCAAGGGGACAGCAGGGGACTCGGGGACTCTCCAGAGGTCCATCCTGCTTGGGCAGCTCTGTCTCGCTCTGGACAGCAGCCTGGTTCTGGGTGAGGGGGCTTTCTAGTCCAAGATGTTGCTGGAGTCAGTGTTGCGTGAGTGCTCCTCCCACACAGCCCTGAACAAACCGACCCACCACCCACCCCTGTTGCAGGTGGGCTAACCCTTCAGTGGACATTGGCTTCACTTCAAGCTTCCTTTCCCTCCCTGAGCCATGCGTGTCCTAGGAAGCTACGCGATCGGTTGTTACGGGTCAGTGAGCACCGCTTCGGGAAGGAGCCCTCTCGGGGCCCCGGGTCCTACCATGTCACTCTGGGACTGTGTGGCCCCGTATGTGGCCATGCCGTTGGAGGGTGCGGCTGGCTGCGGGGTGTCGGGCTGAACGTACCCTCTTCGGTCGATAAGGCTACAAGAGAACACAGAACAACGCAGGAGACGAGTGGATCAAAAGCTGAAAACACTGACAACACTCTTTTAATTTCCATCCCTGGGGGGGGTCCCCCTCTCTGTGATGCCCCCCGATCCTGAGCCCCTTCGAAAACACCTCTGCTCACCTTCACGTATGGTCAGCCTCCAGAGTCGGAGACTTCTGTCCTTAAAAACGCCTGGAGCATCTGACTCCTCCCTGCACCTGCTGTGACTGCCCCCCCCGCACCCCCCTCCCCCCCGCCGCTGTCCAGCCCCATCCTGATCTCGTCACCCCTCCTGGCTGCACGGCCTCCGTCACCTGCCAGCAGACTGTTGTGCTTGGCCTTGTTGTGCTCTGGCCAAGCCAGACCCCTGTGCTTGGCTTTCCGGCTGCCCACAGCCTGTCCCCAGCCTTCCTCTCCAGGCTCAAACCCAGATCTTATTGCACTCCGCATTCCCAGCGTCATTCCATAAGTAGTGCGTCTGAGCATCGCTGTGCCCGCGTGGCCCAGGCTAGAAACCACGCATCCGCTGTGTGCTATCTGCTTCGCTGTCTCTGCATTTTTTTTGCGCAGCCTCTGGCTTTTAAATGCCCAGACCCTCCACTGCCCTGCGCGTCTGTGTTGGTCTTTAGAGGCCCCCAGCCTCGCTCCTGACGCTTCATCCACTTTCTTCCCACCTGGCCCCTCTCAGCCCTGCCTGTGACCCTCCCGATGGCCCACGTCACTGTTGGCTGGGGTCACAGGGATCTCCACCCACGTCTTCTCCATCGAGCAGCCTACAAGCCCCCAAGGGAGGGCAGGCTTCATCTTGTCTGCCCCAGGGCGCCCACCCCAGAGCATCGGCCCCTCTCCTGCAGCCTCG
This sequence comes from Oryx dammah, assembly GCF_014754425.2. Classification (NCBI taxonomy): domain Eukaryota; kingdom Metazoa; phylum Chordata; class Mammalia; order Artiodactyla; family Bovidae; genus Oryx; species Oryx dammah. The sequence continues at coordinate 80,950,267 of NW_024070188.1, read as the reverse complement.
GGCACCCTGGGCATCATATCACCACATGCTGGCTCTGCCTGTGCCCACATGTGCCTGTCATGGAGCACAGGCTCTGCCACCAGTTCCGAGCAGACACTTGCTGATTGAACAAATAACACAGGGTCCTCGGTCTCCAGCAGACAAGTTTCCTGGGCAATGTCTGTCTTTACTCTATGGCCCAGTTGCCCAGGTGGGAGGTAAGGGCGAAGGTTACTTTGCCATCAAAAGGGTTGCCTGTTTCCCTCCCTGACTGAAGACTCTGAGATGACCTTGGGTCTAACGGCAGAACTGCCAAGGGCGACAGGCAGTTTGGCCAGTAAGTGGGGCTCCCGCCGAGGCCTCCCACGGTGTGCGGGGCACACTCCCAGCAGCCTCTGAGAGACGTCCCGAGCACACCCAGGTGCCCGCCTACTCCCCTTCGTGGGGTAGGGGCTGGGCGGCCGAAAGCTGCTCCAGGTGTCAGGTCCGTTCTCAGAAGACAGGGGTTGTCACAGCCGCCACCTCAGGTCAAGTGACGACTAACGAGCCCTTAAAAGACACTTATGGCAGGATCTCAAGTGGGATTCTGATTCAGTTTCAGTCAAATCCCCCAAAGGTTTAGAAAAAAAAATAAGAGGCAACAAGAACCTCCATCTGCCAAAAGAGAGGTGCTGGACCCCACACAGGACCATCAGAGGGGTTCTCTTAGCAAGTGTGCAGCTGCCTTCAAGGGTATCAAAGATCAAAGGTGAAAGGGCACAGAAGGATATTTTGGGGAGAGGGGTCCCCAGCTCCTGCCAGTGATGATACCCAGGGCAGAGGCTGGTGAGGTGAGGGCAGGGGCTGGGCACGGCCCCTGGGGGAGAGCTGGTGGGAGGCGGCTGGAAGGGGCGTGTTGGGGGTCAAATTGTCTGCCCCCCAAAAGATATGTTGGAATCTAGCTGGCTCTGGTAGGGAGGAAGGGGTGGAAAGTGTTAACTCTCAGGGAACTTTGAAGTTCTGATTCACTGAAATGACACTATTTTGGAGGAAATGAAAGTGCCCTGAGTCCTTTTTTTTTTCTCCCCAACTGACAGGAGAAATTAAAGGACATGCAGGGGATTTCATCCAGGAGAAGAAAAAGAACTAGGTCATCAAGAGAGTCGGAAGGGATGGGAGGGATTATAGAAAAAGCGGTTCTGGGCGCCCCTCCTGTGTGTTCAGCCTGCTTCAAGGCCCAGCCATGCCCCCAGAACTGTGACACTGCCTGCCCCACCCCCAAGTCTCCTCCTGGGCCTCAGAAAGCCCTGAGAGCTTCCCTAAGCTCATCTCATCTCTCTCTTTTCTAAAAGTGTATTTTATTTATTTATTTTTGGCTGTGCTGGGTCTTCGTTGCCACGGGGGCGTTCTCTAGTTGCGGCAAGCAGGGGCTACTCTTTGGGGTAGTGTGAGGGGGCTTCAGTGGTAGGTGCAGTGCTCGGGCTTAGCTGCTCCCTGGAATGTGGGAATCTTCCCAGACCAGGACCAGAGATCGAACTTGTGGGCAGGTGGATTCCTAACCACTGGGCCACCAGGGAAGTCCCTCATCTCATCTCTTGCCTTGCTTGCCCCCCGGGACCGCCCCCCACTCCCCATCACTCCCTCAGTTCCTCCTCTGACAAGCCGGGCTCTCCCCTCACCTGTGGGCCTCTGCACACGCCGTCCCCGCTCTCCTCCCGTGATTCCTTTCCCCCAGCTCCTCCTGCTCCTTTGGTTGGCACCTTATACCCCCTCCTCTGGGAAGCTCTCCCACATGCCCCATGGGGCCTGCACCCCGACCCCATCACAGCCCCTCCCACTACTCAGACTTGTCCTTGATGTTCCTTCATGTTGATATTCTCTAGAGGACATCCCCAGCCCAGAAACAGTGGCCAAGAGAATTCTTACGACCAACTGACCCACAGCACCAGCCCGTAGGGCCTGACCCTGAACACATCTTGGGACTTTCTGCTTTTCCAATCTTCCATTCTTCCTGCTGTTACGAGAATCCCTTCCCCCAAACCTGGCCGTCTCCACCCTGCTGCCCCCACCTCCCCAGAGGCTCTGCAAGGAACAGATCATGGGTCTTTGCCCTCGTGGTCTCTGGCTCTTGTGGGGAAACTTGAAGACACACTCTTCTTCCCTCGTGAGCACATTGTTGCACTGAGAACGCTTTAGAGACATCTGTCTGAGGCAAGGATGCTGGGCACACGGGGGGTCCTGAGCCCCTGTCTGAGGCAAGGATGCTGGGCACACGGGGGGTCCTGGGCCCCTGTCTGAGGC
>NW_024070188.1:80853451-80947998 GCF_014754425.2 Oryx dammah | reverse complement strand
GAGGGACACTGCTCATTCTACAGGCTTCTCTGGGATGCCAGTGACACGCCGTGGCGCTCTTTGGGGCCCAGGGTTGGGTGAGGCAGGGCAGAAAGAAGCAAGGACCATGGGAGGGAGCAGTGAAGACAAGCAGCACCCCCTCCTTTCATCAGTGCCAGCTCTGGGAACCCAGGGACCTGGGACAGAGGGCAGCACCCAGCTTTCTGCACAGACCCTGGAGCGGCCAATCTCTTCCGAGTGGAGGGCCAGTGCTGAGAAATGCCCCGCTCCAGAGGGACTGGGATTGTGGAAAGAATACAGTCCCAACTTGGCCAAACCAGCAAATTTAATCCACTTGTGGGAGTAATAATTTCAGCTACGACAAGATTTGATCTATAAACAACACAAAGCAGTGCCTGCCAAGTGCAAATCGAAGACTTGGGAACCAGAAAAGAGATCTGGATAAAACGGGAGACTTTTGAATTCTTTTCCTGGATGCGGATGTCTACTTTAGAGACGATGGGAGGTGCTTGTCCAGGTCTCTTTGGCCTCTTCTACCCTGTGTTTCACGGCCTATCCCCAGTGTCCACAAATAAACACACACCAGGAGGAAACAGTTCAACTGTGAAAATCCAAGCATCTCCGGAGGGTTTCTCTGGCCTGGAGAGCCCCAAGAGGGATTCCTGGGTGAGTCTAGTGCTCGCTTGGAGAGGGTGCCCTCCGGGCATGCCTGACTCTCTGGCCTGGGGCGGCCCTTCCGTCTGAGCCCTTGGCTGTTCCTTTTGCTGTCACTCCCCAGAGGAGGCCTCGGAGGGACAGGTTGGGGGGCCCCCTGACACCCCCCAATTCAGGTCAAGTGTGGCAAACTGGGCTCTCAGCTTTCTAGACACAAACTGGAAAATAGTCAATTTCCAATTACCCAATGACACCAGGAACTATAAGGTAGTGCCAATTAACAAGAGGCCTTGGAATCTATGCTTGATATTCTTTGGGGGGTGGGGTGGGGTGAGGATCACTCTTCCTTCCCTAATGAAGTTTCCCTGACGATCAAACCCAGTTTGCAATCCATGAGCACGTCAGTGATGACTGGCCACGGAGCTATAGAGAAAAGTGAAAGTGAAAGTCGCTCAGTTGTGTCTGACTCTGCAAGACTGTGGGCCATACAGTCATGGAATTCTCCAGGCCAGAATACTGGAGTGGGTAGCCTTTCCCTTCTCCATGGGATCTTTCCAACTCAGGTCTCCCATATCGCAGGCAGATTCTTTACCAGCTGAGCCACACGGGAAGCCCAAGAATACTGGAGTGGGTAACCTATCCCTTCTCCAGCAGATCTTCCCGACCCAGGAATCGAACCAGGGTCTCCTGCATTGCAGGCGGATTCTTTACCAACTGAGTTATCAGGGAAGCCCAAAGTTGAGACAAACCAGCGGCTTTGTGGTTTCTCTCCATTTACAGTTAGAGGTCAAAAGAGAGGAAGGCTTGGAAACTCACTCTAGAAACCTGGAAAACGTGCTCAGTAAATACTGTTGATGATTGTTTGGCTAATCAGTTGGAAATAGTCTATATACATGAGCGTAACTCACAGAAAGTCTAGAGCTGACTGTGTTCTGCATAGTTCTGACTTGGAGGCAGCAGGTACTAGCTAACACACATGGGTTCTGATGTCAGATGCCTAGGTCTGGGTCCTGATGAGGCAGCACTTACTAGCTGTGTGATCTTGGGCGTGTTATTTAACCTCTCTGTGCTTTGGTTTCCTCTTCCATATAATGGGATGTAATAGTACCTCATAAGTACAGAAGGGCTTCCCAGGTGGTGCTAGTGATAAAGAACCTGCCTGCCAATGCAGGAGACTTAAGAGACACCACGTGGATCCCTGGGTTGGGAAGATCCCTTGGAGAAGGAAATGGCAACCAACTGTAGTATTCTTGCCTGGAGAATCCCATGGACAGAGGAGCCTGGAAGTTTACAGGGTTGCAGAGGCAGACACAACCGAAGCGACTTAGCACATAAGTACAGAGTGAGGTTTTAAAAGTTCATCCATGTAAAGCACTTAGAACAGAGCGTAATGCTATTCTACAAACGTCAGCCACAGCCATTATTAATTTGACTGCCGTCTGGCCATCACCAGAGTCTCAGCTCCTTCAGGCCACACGGATTGCTCCCTCTGAACTGTTCTAGAATGTCTGTTCTGTACGACTCAGCTCTCACCACTGACCTCTACAGGCTTTCTAATCACTTCCTCTGCAGTCCCCTGCGCATCCCAGACACTCAGCATCTTGTAGTAATTCATGGGGGGCCCGTGCCTCAGTTTCCCTATTTTGATCCTGAAGGGATTTCCCCAAACTTGACACAAATTCAGTGGAATGTTACGCCAAGCATAACACAATAAGCATAACGCAAGTCACATCTCTATTTCTTTAAGGCTGTGTCTCTGTAGCATGAGCAGAGAGCTGCCTGGGCTGGCGGTCTCCACAGTGGCCGCCTGCTGCTGCTACTGCTGCTACTAAGTCGCATCAGTTGTGTCCGACTCTGTGTGACCCTATAGACGGCAGCCCACCAGGCTCCCCCATCCCTGGGATTCTCCAGGCAGGAACACTGGAGTGGGTACAGTGGCCGCCTGAGCCCTCTGCTAACACACGAGGCTGTGCACTTCCCTGGGTCGACCCTGATGCTGGGAAAGATTGAAGGCAGGAGGAGAAGGGGATGACAGAGGATGAGATGGCTGGACGGCATCACCAACGCGGTGGACACAGTGAAAGTGAAAGTCGCTTAGTCGTGTCTGACTCTTTGCGACCCGATGGATTATACAGTCCATGGGATTCTCCAGGACAGAATACTGGAGTGGGTAGTCATTCCCTTCTCCAGGGGAATCTTCCCAATCTAGAGACTGAACCCAGATCTCCTGCATTGCAGGTGGATTCTTTACCAGCTGAGCCATGAGGGAAGCACATAAGTTTGAGCAAGCTCTGGGAGATGGTGAAGGACAGGGAAGCCTGGAGTGTGGAAGTCCATGGGGGTCACAAAGAGTCAGACATGACTGAGTGACTGAACAGTAACAGAAGCTGTCTGAATCTTACCTTGGAGAGATTGGTCCACACAGCGCAACACAGCAGTTTGTAAAGATGTTTCCGTAGCTGTAGGGGTTGTAATTTTCTTTACCTCTTTTATTTGACCAAGATCCTTTAATCTGAAAGAAAAGGACAGTCAGTGACACAGTCTGCCTCGCACCAATGCCCCAGGTTGCGTCAATCGAACCATGAGAAATCCATAAAGAGTGCAATGGTCTTTACTCATTTCTTCAGCAGGAGAAACCGAGGAACTTTTCTCAAGGACAACTGGCATTTAAACTTGGAAATATCCCCAAACAGCAGGTCAGACCAGGGGGAGAAGTAGCATTCTCTGGGGAAAATAATCTCTTATTTCCACAACCTGGTATTAAAGGCCAGTTCACATAAGCCAGTGGAGATCTTTTTTTTTTTTTTTAAACACCGTTTTTAACGTCTTTATTGAATGTTACCATAGTGCTTCTGTTTTACGTTTTGGTTTTTTTGGCCATGAGGCTTATGCGATCTCAGCCCCCTGTGCAGGGTTCGGACCCGCATCCCTTGCTTTGGAAGATGAAGTCCTAGCCACCGGACCACCAGGGACGTCCCACCAGTGGAGGATGTTTTCATATCACATTTAATGTGATAAATAGTAATGGAATTAATGGGGTAACGTGCCTCCTCCAATTGCCCACTGATAGCCTGGATTCAGCTCCTAAATACTCCTGCAGAGTACTTCTGATGTTTTTAGTTACCAACCATAAGTAACTGTCTTAATAGTCTCTGAACTCATGCATCTCATCAGCACTGATTTTTCAAGTCTTTAAGGCAACCTGACTAATTCTGAGACATTTAGTTCATGTACTGACAGAGACTTCTGTCAGAATCCAAATATTCGGAGCAGAAGGGACCAGAGTCATGACAAAACATTTTCCAACATTGGGTTTTCTGGTTTTATATCTCCTCTCTGTCATCATTAAATACAGGCAGATAATCCCAGATAAAAGGTTAAATTTGGGATCAAGGAAGTTGCCTCCCAAAATATGATGGAATCATTATCTGCGAGAAGCCAGCCTGCACTGTCTCTCTTCAGTGAGGCAGGGTGCCAAGTTGCTCCCAAAACACTGCAAAGGAACAGAGCAGAAGCGCACCTCAGGCCTCGGAATTAGGGGTCAGCTGGCCGATCTGAGTATCTAAGTGGTGTGGTCAGGACAATGTGATGATTTGCAATAGAGAAATTGGAGATGGGCGTCGGAAAATGCTTCTCCTGCAGGCTCTTTGCTCCCAGGGGCTCACATTTGGAAAGGGAACTCGGAAGACCTGGCGGCCCCCACCTCTTCTTTCTCTATTTCCCCCCCAAAGAACATGCCCGTGCCCCACCCTAGAGGAACTTACATCTTCATTCGTGGTCTGGTTGGAACTTATCAGGTACGTGTGGAAACCTGAGAGCCCCACGATGGACCAGACGGAGAAGAAGCAGACCACGGCCTCCAGCACGGTGCCCGGAGTCAAGGAGGTGAACTGGCAGGACCGTGATGTTCTCAGGGCCCCAGGGGAGCCGGCTGAATGAGATTTGGACAGGAGCCACCTGCAGGCCCTCACTCAGGCCCTGGCGTCCACCTAGCCTGGAGTCGGTGGTCTCCCAGCCAGGGAAGACCCTCTGGGGCAGGCACAAGGCCACATCCTCCTTCACAGTGCAGCGTTTATGCTCAGCAGGGGATTGGCGGGCTCGCTGAACAGGCCTCATTCCTTTCTCACGGCTGGCAGTTCCTGACTGTCCTCCCCGCCTGACCTTGGCTCTTTCCTCGTGACCCACCATGCAGCCACAGGCAGTGGCAGCAAAACCAGGGAGCACGCTGGTTGGCGTGGGCAGCAGCCTGGGTCTTTGCTGAATGGACTCAATATTGACTCTCACTTCAATCGCTGCCCCTACCCTTGGCTTCTGAAAGCTGGGCTGGGGCACTGACAAGTTTCTCTCCCGACCGGATTTGAGGCTGTGACAGCCACTTGCAGGGCTGACCGCGGGCGACTGGAACCCAGGCAGAGTTTATCTTCCTGGCTGTCTCCCTCCCTGGATGGCCCTTCTCCCCATGGGATGCCCACTCCCATGGTGGATGGGCTTCTGACACTGCGGGGGCATTTCTCAATGTGGCATCAGGGTGAGTGGGGTTTTTTCTTAGGGGACCTTATCCCAGCCCCTCAGCCAACCCTGACACATAGGGCTGTCCTCAGCTATTTGAGAGGCAACTAGGAAACTTGGATCCACACCAGACATGGAGTGATGGGGAGCTGTGAGTTCCACAAGATATGCTAAAACCAAAGGGGAAAAAAAGCCTGGCATTCTTCAACAGATGAGATAAATCAACCAAGAGTGTGGCCATTTGAAAAGACTAGAGAATTTTTCTGTCCCACAAATATTGATAAGATTCTATTTACAAGATACAGATGGATCTCAGGGAAAAAAAATTGTCAGAGGTCTGAGAGTTTAAATATACATCATGCATTCGCCATTGATAAATGACAGGCCAGAGAAAGTAAAATACTTGTGCTTTCCTCATGGTTCCAAGGACGGAAGCTAAGATCATGCTGTAATATATCACCACTGATTTTTTTCAGGTTTGGATATAATTTCTCTTTGGACCAGAGAAATGAATATATCAGCCAGGGCAATGCCACCATCTGCCATGTCATGATTAACAAATGCCACTGTCCGGCTGCACGTGAAACAGGAGGCGTGAATGGGCTCCTGCCTGTTGACTGACATTCAACATCAGAATAAACCACTGGGTCTGCTCTTGGAAAAGTGGAAACATGCTTTGCTTTTCTAAGGTTTAAATTTCTAGAAACTGCAAGGTCTCAGAAGAGTCCTACTCAGAAATTAAAAGGACATTTCAAGAGAACGATGCCCAGCTGGCCAAGGTGCCAACAGTGTGAGCAGTTGGGCTCTTACAGATCCAACACACAGAGCTCCGAGGAAGGAGGTGAATGGGATGGAGGAGGAGCTGCACATCCCAAGAAGAGGAAGTCTGTGGTGGATTCTGGAAAAGTGGGTAAGGACAGAGGGGTAGGGAGGATCGGAGTGAGAAGAGAGAGGTGGAGAGAAGCAGACCCCTGCCACCAGCCTGGGCAACCCTCCGATTTCTGCTAGGGTTACAGGGAGACAAACGGTTACAGCGGAGGTCTCGCTGCACATGGGGGCAAGGGGACATTAGCTCAGATAGCAGATGAGCCTGTTCTCAACTGCCTGCCTGCAGGTCAGGGCTCACAGACGCCCCTCCTCCCAGCCTCATCTCCCCACCCAAAAGGGCACAGATGGAGGGAGGCGGCAACACGGGAGCCTGGCTGGGAAGCAGAGGCGAAGTGCAGCCCAGGGCAACTGACAAGGAAGCCTGAGTCGGGAGAACTGGGTGGTGTGAGAGAAGCTGACGCTGGCATGGAGCTTGTGCAGGCGGGAAGGGAAAATCGAGAGGGCAGAGAGGTCAAAGAGGAAGTGACAAACGCAATGGAAACAGGGTAGGAAAGAGAATGAAGAATGAACCAAAAGATCTATTTACTGAATCACACACAAAGAGCCCGGAATGGCACCCAACTCCAGTCTTCTTGCCTGGAGAATTCCACGGACAGAGGTGTCTGGCGAGCTGCAGTCCATGGGATTGCAGAGTTGGAAACTACTGAGCGACTAACACACACACACACACACACACGCACACACACACACGAAGAGCCCATCTACAGTCTCAGAAATACTTATGCGTCATGAACAGTTTACAATCCAGGCAGAACGATGGGCCTGTCAAAACATATGTAATATCCATCCGTGAACATATGAAAGCTAGCATGTGAAGGTGGAAGGGGGTCATAGCATGTAGTGTGGCTACGGCTGGCTTCACAGCGGCTGTTCCTTTTGCAATGCCACTGACGGGATTACCTCCAAAAGGAGGCAGTGTTACCAGCAGACGCGGCATTTTAAAGGTTTATAGCCACCCCTCCCCCCACAAATACGCAGTGTTCTATATTAATGTCTCACATGCTTTGGAAACATTTTACAAATAACAGAATGCAGCTCCACTGTTTGCTCACAGCTGGGTCAAAACGACACGGACTCCAGGTAGCGTGCGAGATGCAGCCCCCTCTGACTCCCCCCCATAGCTGCCCCATCACCCACAGGACGTCTGGAGAAACAGTCATTGCCATTCCTAACAATGCTGGCATCATAGGCTGTGTGTCAGGCCCTGCTCCAAAGGCTTCACGTTGAGTAACTCACTCAATCCTGAGAGCAACACAGTGAGAAGTCTGATTCCCACTGGACCTGTAGGGAAACCGTAACTTCAGGAAGCAGTTACGTAATTTGCATAGGAAACAGCAGAGCAGGGATTTGAACCTTGAAAATGTGGAAGGCTGGGGCCTTTCCTGATTCCTGCTGAGGGACAGGCAGCTCTAGGCTGTTCCCAACCTCGGCTGGGGGAGATGGGGACCCTCTTCATCAGGGATTCTCAAACCCATGGCACCTTTAAGACTGCACTCCCCTCAAATTCACTCTCAGACTGAATATCTGAAGAATGCATCCTCTCACTGACCCGACAGCTTCATGCTGAAAACATCTACACCATAATAAGATTAAGAAACATAAATTCTGCTTTAATGTATCAAAACCCATTTACTGATTAAAAAAAAAAAGACATGAGTGGAAATAGGCCAACAGCAGTAGGAGCCAGTTTAATAAGCAGCTGGATGTTTACTGCCTCAAAGATGTTTCAAAGCACAGCAGTGACCTCTGCCAGCCTCCGTGTGTCTTCTCCAGCCCCCAAGAAGACAAGAGCCTCCTCTATGGCCAAGAGTATGGCTTCAAATGCCCCTCGACCCCAGCTCAACCTGCTGCATGCTGAGGTGCTCGCTAGATGGCTAGGGAATTGAAAAAGACTAAAAATGTGGTGGGTGGGTGTCCCTCCTCGGGTTTCCACATGATCCCAGAAATGCCTGCTCTGTGCCTTTTGGGGCGCCCAGCCCTGCACTCAGGACAGTGGGGGAAGGTAAGCTCCTCACCCTCAGGGAATAGGGGTCTGCTTGCCCGTGGGAAGGTAAGCAAGAAGAGACGGCCTGGCAAAGATGCAGAAATATTGCCGGGCACAATGGTGAGGGCACCTCAGTATTTGGGGAATTGTAAAAGGTGAGAGGTCATGGAACCAAAGGTTTTTAACCTTCATTTCAGTTCAGTTCAGTCGGTCAGTCATGTCCAACTCTTTGAGACCCCATGGACTGCAGCATACCAGGCCTCCCTGTCCATCTCCAACTCCCGGAGCTTACTCAGACTCATGTCCATTGAGTCGGTGATGCCATCCAACCATCTCATCCTGTCATCCCCTTCTCCTCCTGCCTTCACTGTTTCCCAGCATCAGGGTCTTTTCAAATGAGTCGTTCTTTACATCTGGTGGCCAAAGCGTTGGAGTTTCAGCTTCAGCATCAGCCCTTCCAAAGAATATTCAGGACTGATTTCCTTTAGGATGGACTGGTTGGATCTCCTTGCAGTCCAAGGGACTCTCAAGAGTCTTCGCCAACACCACAGTTCAGAAGCATCAAATCTTTGGCACTCAGCTTTTTTTATGGTCCAACTCTCATATCCATACATGACTATTGGAAAAATCCTAGCTATGACTAGACAGATCTTTGTTGGCAAAGTAAAGAAACGTTCACACAGACACTTTTTTTTTCCTTAAAATTTCAGGAGGCTTAAAAACGCCCCTGATGCCTCTCCATGGATAGTCATGAACTTTAAGTAAAGATGTCCTGATTTATTCTAATCCTTTCATTTGACAAAATAGTTATTTGTAAAATGAAGAGCTAAGGCCCAGAGAAGCCAAGCCACTTATAAAAACTCAGACAGAAATTTACAGCAGAACAGAACATGGTTTCTAGACTTGCAGGAGAGAAAGAGCTTCCTGAGGCCCCAGGCCATGGAGCGTCCCATGACAGGCCCTAACTCTGAGGCCTCAGAGCTCCGACAGCACGGCTGAGACTGCCCACGACATCACACCCCATTCACCAGTCCCACAGCCTCAGCACCGCCCCGGGGGAAGAACTTGTCTCTGCTGACATGTCATCGCCCAGTTCCCCACATTCCAGCTGCCAGGCTGGCCATGGGATTTTTTTTTGCCAAGTGCCAAATCCAGATAACAGTTTATTTTGAAAAGTCTGTATTTCATGTGAATTTCCTCATTGACCAAAATCCCCAGATTCCAGAACGGCCAGGGAATGCTTGCCTTGGACCCTTTCTGCTCTGAGCACCCTTTCCGTATGTGACTGGGGTGCCACTTAGTGCCAGGCCTTTCTCAGTGGGCGCTGGCCACCCACCCCTGAGTCTTCCTGTATCTTTTTCTGCTTCAGGTCTCTGTCTGAGGTTCTGATACTTAAAATACAAGGAACAGATGATATGGGTAATCTTTTTGTCCTTTAGTTTTTCTACAAATGATGGTAAGATAGGCCATGCCCACTTACAGGAAGGGGTCTGATGGATGAGCAGACATCAGCAACAGACCCCTTTTGTTCTCCAGATGGAATGTCTACATCAGCCTTTAATGCTCTTAGATATTTAGGTTCAGGAACTTGTCAGCCTATTTTTCTCATCAATTAGATGATTCTCGAATCCTTAGACAGAGATAAGAAACTACAGCTTGTGTTCCTGTCACTTGAAGGCCTGTCACTGAGTCTGGGGTTGGGGGTGCTGACTTTCTGATGATTTACACGACAGACACATTGAAGATCAAGTTACCAGGACCCTTCAGACTGGATCACTGGGCCATCGTCTTTCCATCTTTCCAACCCTTTCTCTTAAATGCTTATATGCTGCTGCTGCCGCTAAGTCGTGTCAGTCGTGTCCGACTCTGTGCGACCCCATAGATGGCAGCCCACCAGGCTCCCCCATCCCTGGGATTCTCCAGGCAAGAGTACTGGAGTGGGGTGCGATTGCCTTCTCCAAAATGCTTATATAGAGGTGTGTAAAAGTGAAAGTGAAGTAACTCAGTCATGTCTGACTCCTTGTGACCCCATGGACTGCAGCCCACCAGGCTCCCCCATCCCTGGGATACTCCAGGCAAGAGTACTGGAGTGGGGTGTGATTGCCTTCTCTGAAATGCTTATACAGAGGTGCGTAAAAGTGAAAGTAAAGTAACTCGGTCATGTCTGACTCCTTGTGACCCCATGGACTGCAGCCCACCAGGCTCCTCCATCCATGAGATTCTCCAGGCAAGAATATTGGAGTGGGTTGCCATTTCCTTCTCCATAGAGGTGCATGCTGCTGCTGCTGCTGCTGCTAAGTCGAGTCAGTCGTGTCTGACTCTGTGCAACCCCATAGACGGCAGCCCACCAGGCTTCCCCATCCCTGGGGTTCTCCAGGCAAGAACACTGGAGTGGGTTGCCATTTCCTTTTCCAATGCATGAAAGTGAAAAGTGAAAGTTAAGTCGCTTAGTCGTGTCTGACTCTTAGCGACCCCATGGACTGCGGCCCACCAGGCTCCTCCTTCCATGGAATTTTCCAGGCAAGAGTACTGGAGCAGGGCGCCATGCCCTACTGGAGTGGGTAGCCATGCCCTACTGGAGTGGGTCGCCATGCCCTCCTCCAGGGGGTCTTCCCAACCCAGGGATCGAGCTCAAGTCCTTGCACTGGCAGGTGGGTTCTTTGCCACTGAGTCACCAGGGAAGACCAGGAGCCATGTAGGATGAGATTTATAGATAAAACTTGTTAATAAATTATACTTTTGGGTTAAAAAGTTAAGTTAAAAGGCAAGTGACAGGTTGGGAGAAAAATATTGGGAAAAGCTAGTTATAAAATTATTACTGAGAATATACAAAAAACATGCTAATAGGAAAAGAACAAACAACGGAAACACGTTCAAAAAGTTTGAACTGGCACCGAGGTGAGAAAAAGGGTCAACAGAAACCACCCCCCCCAAAAAAGAAACAAACAGAAAAAGGGTCAACAATCATGGAAATATGTGCAAGCTGATTATTATCTAAAAAATGGAAATTAAAATAACGATTTTTTTTCCCTCCCCATCAAATTGGCAAAATCACGGTCCTGACGAGATTGTCACTGACATGGGTGAAGATGGTGAGAAATGGAGCATGAGCTGGCACACTCTCTTCAGGGGACAATATTCCCCAGTGGCTCAGTTGGTAAAGAATCTGCCTGCGTGCAGGAGACTCAGGTTTGATCCCTGGGTCAGGAAGATCCCTTGGAGAGGGAAATGGTAACCTGCTCCAGTATTCTTGCCTGGAAAAATCCCATGGACTGAGGAGCCTGGCGGGCCACAGTCCACGGGGTCACAAAGAGTTGGCCATGACTGAGCGACTCCACCACCACAAACAGTATTTAAACTATGTTAGCTTCTAACTCAGTGACTCTACATCTAGTTGTCAATCCTAGAGAAACACTAACACTTGTGCACAAAGAGATACAAGAAAACCCACTACCTCATTTTCTGAGTAGCAAAAAAAAATTAAGTCTAAACAGCCATTTATAGAAGAATACAATATGGTTCATCTATCTATACTGTGGAACTCTATTAAACAGTTGAAAGAAGAATGACATCTATGTGTTGACATGCCTTCAGAAAATATTTGAAAGTCAAATTGTAGAACAATTCAAAGGTATGTATGATTCCCTTTAGGTAAGGCAGTTCCCCCCATCTGCTGTGTATGAATGCACACATACAGTAAACGTATTTGAACTCTGAGAAGATCGTATAGAAAGATTCACAAAACCCCACAAGGACTCTACAGAATGAGGGGTCAAGGGCAAAACTTCCTTTTTATCCTGATGACTAAAATTCATTCTGTGAGAATATGTTCCTGTATCAGTTGGGTGATTTAAAATACCCAAAACTTCATGCCCCCTCTGCAATCTTCTGAGACATAATCTGTGCTTCTTCACAGAACTCCCTCCATCCGCCTGGTCAGGGCAGCAGGGGAGTCTCAGTTCCCTGGGTGGAAGGGGCTGAGCTCTAGTTCTGGAAACACCACTGAGCTTAAATGGGGGGTGGCCTGGAGCTGCCACGGGAGATCCCACCCATGACAAAGGTCATGTGGGAGAGAACTGTTAAGCAAGGCTTTAGAACTCAAGGGGCTCCCTAGGCTTTCTCGAGCATCTACCCCCAAACCAGAATCTGTCTGTTTTACTATTTCATGACTTTCACCAACTCCTCTGACATTAACAGGGGGCTATCCCTGACCACCTTTCTCTGGAGAAAATTAACTTAGGGCTATAGCTAATAAGTCTCCTGGACATGAGAGGAATATTTCAAATCAAAACCCCTCTGTTAGCATTCTAGCTTGCTTGGCAGGTATATCCAGACTCTTGCAGCTACGCATACGATTATTTACAGCCTCCCAACTGTGAGAGGCATGGAAAGCCTAAAACATAGAGCCTTTCAAAGAGTTAAAAGTTATTAGAGTAGTGCTGGCGTAGGATTTCATTATTTGGCCAATGCTTGTTGCTAAGTTCCCATATCTCTTATCCACTGCACACCTGGGAATGCATTAGTTAACATAGTTGAAAAGTAAGAAAAACAAGTGTAGCCTTGAAATTAACCACATCAGACTTTGAGCTAATTGGCTCTTTCTTGTAACTCACTGCACCTTTGCTTCGTGAGAATGTAACTCTCTTTGATATTTTCTGAGGCTGACATAGATTAGAAATATAAGAAAAAACATTTCAAGGGAAAATAAGTTTTCTGGTTGAACAGCCTTTATCAAAAGAGGGTCATAAAATGTTCACAGGCCTCCAAGGCCAGAAGATAATGTACACAATATTGTTTATGGGAAAGGTTTGCAGAAAAAATCCTGGTTTCGATAAAGACAAAACAGATGTAATGTTTGGGCTGACTCTGTATGACTTTGCATCTTTCATTTCCCTCTATGTATAAGACAAGGTATAAAAGTACCTTTAAATATAAAGCTATTGGGCCTCGCTCAAAGAAGCTTGGTCACCCCATGTTTTTCTTTTTTTCTCTCTTACTTTCTTTTTCAGGCTGATCCCTTGGAGCATAGAGGCTCCCTGCGTTCACTTATCTGCCCGGGGTTTCTAAGACCTGAATGGGAAGACGTTCTTCGTCTTCACTCCCTCGGGAGACCGGGAAGGCACCTGTGGCCTCCGTGAACAGGGCAAACTTCTTGTCTCCAAGTTTTATTGGCTTTCTATGTAAACCAAGGAATATCAGCCTCTTTCTCTCCTCTGTTTTCTTATCTACAATATTCTTTCCTTATCTCTTTCTAAATCATCCGCCGACGCCATTTTTCCTTCAGGTTCCCCTGGATCCTGCGGGGGCTGGACCCTGGCAATTAACCTCCCGTGAGATCCTGCTGGGAGATCTCAGGCATCTGTCCTATCTTTTCCTGGGTCCCATGAGCAGCATCAGACCCTAGGATGGACGGGCCCTGAAAGCTGGGTGAGTGAAGACCTGTCCTGCCTTCAAAGGTCCATCTAGTCAAAGCTATGGTTTTTCCAGTAGTCATGTATGGTTGTGAGAGTTAGATCATAAAGAAAGCTGAGCGCTGAAGAATTGATGCTTTTGAACTGTGGTGTTGGAGAAGACTCTTGAGAGTCCCTTGGACTGCAAGGAGATCCAACCAGTCCATCCTAAAGGAGATCAGTCCTGGGTGTTCATTGGAAGAACTGATGTTGAAGCTGAAACTCCAATACTTTGGCCACCTGATGCAAAGAACTAACTCATTGGAAAAGATTCTGAAGCTGGGAAAGATTGAAGGCAGGAGGAAAAGGGGACAACAGAGGATGAGATGGCTGGATGGTATCACCGACTCAATGGACATGAGTTTGAGTAAGCTCCAGGAGTTGGTGATGGTCAGGGAAGCCTGGCGTGCTGCAGTCCATGGGGTCGCAAAGAGTCAGACACGACAGCAACTGAACTGAACTGTCCTGCCTTCACAAATTTTCCATTGGCCCCAGGTGCCCCCTTTCTGACAGCCCCTGGGCCAACTCCAAGCCTTCCACCAAATTCCACTAAAATAGAATGGTGCCCATCAGGCCATGGGTGCCTGTCAGACGGTGCTGTGAAAAAAGTGCAATCTGGGCCCCTAGGCAGGGCTCAGCCATCACGGTGCCCTCCCCCAGCCCCACCGTGTGTGTGTGTGTGTGTGTCCATCTGTGAGAGCCTCTGGGTGCTGACACTATTAGGGCTCCCAGTGCCCGCTTTGCTAACCGTGCTGAGTGAAGGAGTGAACCCAAGCCCAGCTCCAGCCCTGCAGACAGCTTCCTGCCTCCCCTACTCGCCCCACACTCATCCCGGTCAGAAGCGCACCCTCCGCAGCCCTGTGCTCACACCACCTGCCGAAGCCTCTTGACTTCCCTGCAGGAGATGCAGGCTCCTCCTGGAACTTCCCCCTCCTCTGGGCACACTCTGACATTTTTATGCCACTGAAGACTTACTCTGCTTTTCAGAAACCAGAGTCAGAGCTCAGATTTTGGCATCCGCAGATGTTCGTTGAGAAGAATGAGTCACCCGGCCGCCCATGGCTGCTCTGGCCTCTGGTTGATGTGCTTCGAAGCTCAGGGCTGTCGGATTGTTCTAGACTTTATCACCCTGGCAGATGTTGCACGTGGTGGGTGTTCAGCACAATGACCGTGAAGGAAGCAGATACAGGGAGGGCCTCCTTTGCCGGACCCACCTGGCTGAGGGGACTGAAGACTGCTGCCCTGGAGGAGATTCTCGTTTTGTCTCCTCCCCCAGGGGAGGCGGGGAAGGGGCTGCTGAAAGTCCGGGCAGCCGCCGCATGACTGTGCTTCTCTGATGCAGAGACCAAAGGGAGAAAATGGTCACAGGGAAACAGGACAGGCAACGGGAGGTGGAGGGGAGGAGGACGGGAGATGCTCCAGGCTGGACGTGCTCCTGCCAAGGGTGATTCTGGTGGTCCCTCCCTCCGCACTGGTAGGGTGAGATGCAGCCAGGGAAGAGCCTATGCAGTGCCAGCCAAGTCAGAGCCAGGGATTCTCGCCCCAGCCACTGATCACGCTCCCTCTCTCCTTGCCCGTTTCTCACCTGCATCCCCTGCCCGCCTCCTCTCGGGCTTTGCGCGCGGTGCTGGAACCAGACCCCACCCCCCGGACACCGGGCTCACTTCCTGAACAAGCTGGCTGATGCTCTTCTCCCAAAGGCCTGGCCGGTTCCACGTGGGCCTGATGACAAGCTTTTAGTTTATCCACATTCCCATCATTCATAGCAGTATTTTTCAAGTCCTGGCTACCTCGCCGTTTTGGTTTCTAACCTCTCTCGCTTCATCAACGACGCTGTTTTGAGTTGGCTATTTTGCAGATGACATCCACAGTGAGAAACCTTTGCCTGGTTTGTATCATGGTCAGGAGATCAGACGGGAGGCTACTGAAATGTTTTAAATTCTTGCCTGAGATCACTTCTGCAGGGGTCACTTGCAGAGGCTGCCCTGGACACTCCTGGGTTCGGGCAATTTAGCCGGAAAACCTCCTCTTGTTAAAGAACTCGGTGCTTTGCAGATTCCTATTCGCACACAGACTCCAGGTCTGGTGAGGACGCGCCGTAGGCAGTGCTGCTGTCATCAGAAGACAGCTTTTGTGAGCGTGAAACTTCACACATCAGTCTCACCCGTCACAAATCAACCACCTCAAAAGAGACTCCCGAACTAGCGCCTCAGCAGAGGGAGGGAGCTACAGCCACGGAGTTTAACATCTATCTGATGCTGGAATCTCCAAGCACCCTGATCAGCAGGATGCATCCTTTTGGAGGACCTCTGTCCCTGTGACCTGTCCTCTCCGGGCCATGCCATTGTGAGCAGCTCTGGTGGTTCACGCGCCTTTCTCTGCACTAAAAGCTGCCCTTAGAAGCTTCCACCCAGCCACCTCCAGGCTGCTTCCAAAGTCACACAGGTGTCCAGAGGAATGGCAAGAGCCAGAGATACTGAACAAGCCGCCCGAGGGGCTCCAGCCTTGCTCATTACTCATGTTGTTCAGTCGCTCAGTCGTGTCTGACTCTTTGCGACCCCATGGACTGTAGCCCGCCAGGCTCCTCTGTCCATGGGATTCTCCAGGCAAGATTACTGGAGTGGATTACCATGCCCTCCTCCAGGGGATCTTCCTGACTCAGGGATTGATCTCACGTCTCCTGCATTGGCAGGTGGATTCTTTACCGCTGAGCCACCAGGGAAGACATTTATCCCTTATAACCAGAAGTTTTTGTTTTTTTTTTTTCAAAAATACATCATAACCCAGTAAGACCCAAAGCATACTTTTTCTTCTGGAATATGAGTTTATGATAAAACATCAGAACTCAGCACTTCTTAAGAGACTCACTCAATTAGAGGAACTCTCCTTCAAAACATGTATTTCAAACAGCAAGTACCTGGTCAGGACAGAGCATTGATTGGGGAGGAGTGTGAGAGGCACACCTAAAAAGTGTCTGTGCTTTGTGAAGAAGAAACACCTCCCTTTGATGTATGGATATGTCTGACATTCCCCAAATGCTCCACTACTTTTGAAAAAAATAAAGAAGATCCGGGTTGGGGGTGTTGCCCAGGCCTCTCAAGTCCCCTGCCTGCTCCTCCCTCCCTACTGGGCAGCTTTGCTTCACATTGCTCCTCAGCCTTGCTCTTGGTTCTGCTTCTCCCCGAGAGAGAAATGGAGTGGTTTCATTCGAGGGTCTGTAGCTTGGCTGGGCAGCTCCCTGGGATATTCAGGCTTCAGCTTTAGGTCATCTTTCTCCAGGCAGGAGCCCAGAGTGACAGTGAATCAGGAGGTCCCACAAAACCAAGTGGGGACCAAGTCAGCAGGAGTTAAGTTAGGTAACAATGGTCCCCACACCCCGTGAAGGGCTGGCTAATTCAATGAGGACCTCCTGAGGCATTCTACTAACATTTTCAACCTGAACTCAGGGTGGAGATACATATGTGTGTGTATGTGGATTCTTCTATGTGTGTGTACACACACACACACGCACATATATACACAGGTGTGTATATGTGTGTTAAATCATTTTAGTCGTGTCTGATTCTTTGCGACCCCATGGACCATAGCCCGCCAGGATCCTCACCAGGATTCTCCAGGCAAGAATACTGGGGCGGGTCGCCATGCCCTCTTCCAGGGGATCTTCCCGACCCAGGAATGCAACCCACATCTCTTATGTCTCCTGCACTGGCAAATGGGTTCTTTACCACTAGCCCCACCTGGCTTCCCTCACATATACACGTATATACACATATGTGCATATATGTGAGTATAGATTTCCATAAGTATAAATGTATGTATATTTATGTATGTATAATATATATATAAATTTTCAAAAGCCATTTTTGTCTCCCATCCCCTCTCTCCTAGATTAATAGAAGGACAGAAAAGGAAGGGAAGGAAGATACAGAAGTGGCCTGGTGGGGACTTCCTTGGTGGTCCAATGGCGAGGACTCTGGACCAGTGCGGGATGCCCAGGTTCAATCCCTGGTTGGGGAACCAAGATCCCACCTGCCACAGCTAAGAGTTCGCCTGACACATCTAAAGATTCCGCATGCTGCAACTAAGACTTGGAGCAACTAAATAAATAAATATTTTAAAAAAAAAAGTGATTTGGTGACTTCTAGTGAGCTTCCCAAATGGGTTCAGAGAAAAATCCTCTCAAATCCACCTGCAGGTGAGTGCCTGATTCCTGGGATACCCTTACCTGAGGGCTTGTGGGGAAGACAGGATAGTGGCCTCCCCAAAGATGCCCTAATCCCTGGTATCTGTGAATACTTTATGCACTTGGCAAAGGGGAGTTTGTAGACTGAAGGTCGTGAACCTAGAGACAGGGAGATTCTCCTGAGTGATCTGGGTGCGTCCTCTCCTTAAAACCAGATAGTCTTTCTGGCTGAGGTCAGAGACGCGAGTGGACGAGGCAGGAGAGACGCAGAGTGTGAGCTCCCCCGTTACTGGCCTTGAAGACAGAGGGAGTCTGGAGTCAGGGGATGGAGCCAGGAAAGGAGCCTCAGTCCTATACCCCATGATTTTAGTCAAGTACCTGAATGAGCCAGAAGAGGGTGCTCCCCTGAGACCTCAGATCAGCATCCAGGCCAGCCTCACGGTGGTTTCAGCCTTGGATCTAGGGTACCAATCAGTCAAGCCTTCTGAACTTCTGGTCTGCAGAACTGGGCAATGGAAAATTTCCGTTGCTTTAAGTCTCTACATTTGTGGCCATTTGTTACATAGAAGCTGGGAGCTGATAGAGCTGGCACGTGCGAGAGCAGGCCCCGGCCTGGATGTGCCAGGGGGGCCTTGGAGCTGTGTCTGGAGGCCAGAGGGGGACGGCCATGCACTCCGAGCCCTTGTGCTATCACAGCTGCGGCTGCCAAGCTCCTGAATGTGGAGGACACGCCTGGGGAGCCCCCCCAAAAGGGGAATACGCCCGGTTGTGGCTGGAGAGGGTCAGCCCTGGATACGGCGATGCAGTTTGGAAAGTCAGTGGTAGAGATTTTCATGAGTTTTCTGGGCCACAGGAGAAACTCTTCACCTCTACCTGAGAATGATATTTCAAAGGAAAATCAGCTAAAACTTGCTCTAAACCAAATTAGAGCATTTCTCTCCTTCCTCCCCTTTCCATATAAACAGCGTGCCACTCAAATACACTGTCGCTCCTCTCAGCACCTTGCTGGGGAACACGGTGCTCTTGATGACACAGATGACAGGCACAGTCAACCATGAGAACAAGCAGACGTGTGTGCTCTAGGAGGACGTTCCGCCAGAGCCTGCCCGTCGCAGACAGTGCCACTAAAAGAAGCCTCTCTGAAACCACTCCTGCCTTGCACAGAAGCATTGCTCTGGCCTTCAGCATTCTCCCTTACGTTCCATGTCATTGCATTTGTCAGCTTAGCATTGCCAAGTTCAGGGCAGTTCACGATTCCAGGCCAAACAACTGAGATACAGAAGAGTTAAAAGAAAGGACCCCAGACCTTATTAATTGTGGCAGAGCGGAAATTAAAAGGCTTTCACTCCAGACTAGGACTCGCTGCCTGTCTTTTGTGACTCCTTCTCTGGGATTATGATTCGAGTGAGGAGGTCTGGAGCAGATACCAGGAAGACCCAGCAACAACAAACCCAATCACCCAGCCCCTCTCTGCTCCAGCGGGAACTGCGGGACCCAAAGGAGAACGAACAGCTGAAATGCCCCAGGCTCAGGTCAGCCCTTCTCCACCCTCCCCGCTGAGAAAGGGAAAGTGTTGGTTGCTCAGTCGTGTCCGACTCTTTGCAACCCCACGTGGACTGTAGCCTGCCAGGCTCCTCTGTCCATGGCATTTTCCAGACAAGAATACTGGAGTGTGTAGCCATTTCCTTCTCCAGGGGATCTTCCTGACCCAGGGACCGAACCCAGGTCTCCTGCATTGCAGGCAGATTCTTTACCATCTGAGCCACCAGGGAAACCCCACAGAGAGGAGTCCCTTCATTGACTGCTGCCATGGTCTGAAATGTTTCCTGGGCACCCAGAACAGACCCACGGTCTCAGGAGAGATGCAGGTGCCCGGGGACAGGGGAGGGGAGGTGGCTGAGGCTGCCACACTCCCGAGGCTTCAGGAAGCATTCCAGCTGACAGCCTAAGACATCAAGGCCGGTTCTGAGTTGCATTTATTAAACTTAACAAGACCAGCATGTTTTCATAACGGAATTGATTTCCTGAAACACCGAGACGAGCCTCTTCTTCAGGAAAGAAAAGGCAAGGCTTGGCTATAAGATTTGCCAAAGCAATGTGCCTTGAAAACCAAAGGACACAGAGGGGTGATGATGGAGGAGGATGATCACCCCTGGCAGGGTTGGGGAGAGAAACAAAGATGGCGTTTCCCAAAGGACCTGCTTTTAGCAGCCACAGAGGTCGAGAATTTCATTCTCAGCAAAACCTTGACTTCTGGCCAACTTCTAGCTAACTCTACCTTCTCAGATCATTAACAGAAGACAGGACAAACCTGTGAGGTGTACTCGCCAAGAGACTTCATATATCTTCATATGTCCCTGTCCCCTTTCTAAGAGACTAGCAACTGACTATAGAGTCTGCACTCACTGCCAACATTCTGTGCTGCCCATAAACACAGAGCTGCCAGAAAGGAGACACTTTGTACCGTCTAAGTACACACACACACACACAGAGAGGACATACAGATCTAACTAAATACCACCACCTCCACTACTACTATTATCACGCACATACATGCACACAGCCAGCTTCTAGGCACACAAGCTGGTTCACCTTAACAGCTAAATGATGGTCATGACATGTACATTTTAGCAGAATTCTTCATTATTTAAGAATTCTCTGCCACAAGATGAAGCTTACTCCCAGGGGTAGCTTCTCAGTTGCGTCCGACTCTTTGCGACCCCATGACTATAGCCTGCCAGGCTCCTCTGTCCAGGAGATTATCCCAGCAAGAATACTGGAGTGGGTTGCCATTCTCTTCTCCAGAGGACTTTCCCAACCCAGGGATCGTACAGGTCTCCCATATTGCAGGCAGATCCTTCACCATCTGAGCCACTAGGGAGGCCCAAATCCAGTCTAACTGGTTATGTGAAAAAGACAGACAGCTGAGTCTCAGATGGAGCCAGGTCAGTGGGTCCAGCTGGCTGACTCTACACCAATTAGTGTCAAACTCAGGAGGGCAGGGGAGGGTGTGGGAGACCATTCAAGCACTTCAGGGGTGAACGTTTTTCTTTTGAGCAGTTCAAAATACTATGCTACATGCTTGTGTACACTGTTTGGGAGGATGGGATGACTCCAAATGACTTGAGACTGACCATCTCTACTCAGGGCTATGAACAGATGTTCAGTTTCAAGAAGTAATTGCGGGGTTATCCATACTGCCCAGACACCAAACTGAACCCTTAGACAGAACCTACAGAGGGTCAGAGAATCTCCATGTGATTGCAACAAGAAGGGCCCCACACAGGGGCGCCCATAAATATTCTTCAGGGACCACCTGCTGATCAAAATGAAGTCAGCTGAAACTCAGCCTGACTACTCCGTAAACCAATCTGACTTAACACAAATCAGTGTCGGTTTCTGGGGGTGGGCAAGAATTCACACTTAGTTTTCCAGCGAAAGAGCACTTCAGTTTCAACGAGGCTAAATGAGTCACTTCGAGGTTTTAAGCAATTCAAAGGCTGTTACTCACACAGGTGAATATCAAGGAGCTCTTTGGATGCTTCACAGAAGGAGAAGGAATATGATTTATGAGAAGGAAAGCCAAGGCCCAAGATGAAGTTACTGAGGAGAAGGCCAGTCCAATACTTAACACGTTAACATGGTGAAAAACTACAGCTTGGAAAGGATATCTTGCAGGACTGTCCTTAAGAGCGTTGAGGAATCCCGCCTGCTGTGAACCTGGGGGAATGAAACAGAATTTAGTAATCAGACATCACTTCCAAGAAACAGCCTTCATGTTGAAAGCCCTCTCATCTACACAAAAATAATCGGTGCCTCGAGATCAATAAAATTACATTTGGTAGAGCTCCGATACTGATTCGACAGGAGATTCCACCAAAGTTATTCAACAAGAAAATGGCAGATTCATAAGTAGACCCAACATCTGGAGGATATTTGTTCAGTAAAAGCAGATGGATGTCTGCATACATTCCCATAAGTTACAGTTCTGATTACTCCTTTGTTTTCCTCATTTTAATAGGGAAATAGAATACTGTATGCTATTTTCTCTCTTCTTTTACAAAAGACTGTTTCCCCGAAGTTGGTTAACGTTTGACCCTGGGCATCATCAAAGACGCCTTTCTCTGCACCCAGAGTAAACAAACTCATAAACCTGAAGTCTATATTGCTGACTGCTTTGGGGTTTGAGACATGTGAATACAGACTGTCTGTGCAAGAAAACATTTCTTCAGGGGCCGGAGGGACGATGCATCTGACAAAAAGCGGTTTTTATTTTGTGTATTGGTGTTAGAGGCTTTTGAGAAAGAAAAGCCCATTTGGAGGAGCTCTTAGCGGCCCCACCTTGGGTTGGCAAGGCTGGGTCCCCGTGTTCTGGGGACATAAACTGGCCCTGGCGCGGCAGTGAAGTGACCAAACAGGACAGACGCCACGGGACCGGTTCTAGCGCATCTCCCTGGCGTCGTCTGTTCCAGACCCTCGGTGGAACCGGAAGCCAGGCTGGCTGGGGGGAGGCTAACGGTGTGATGGCTCCAGTTCTTCCCTGAGTTCCCACCCCCTCTTGCCCACTGGCCACCTCGGAGCCCCGAGAATGTGCCGTGTGCTCTAAGGACGCCAACTGATTGAAGAACTGATGAGGAAAGCTTGAGGTGTTCCTGTCCCTCCCTGCTAGGCCGGGGTGGCATGGACGTGCTGAGGATCTTGGAGCAAACGCAATCTTGAGGCACACGGACGGACAAGAAGAGACGATTTCTCTTTCCCTGCTGAACCCAGACCATATCGCTTTCTCAAGCTCTGCTTCCTCTAAGAGGAAATCCAGACGTCACCTTCCCGGTGATCTCTGGACGACAGGCTTCCTCCCCGGCCGCCCCTGGCTATAAGGTGTCCCCTCTCAGAGCCTACTTCCTGGCAGGGAGGACTTGGGGCACGGTCCCCAGCTGCTCTCAAACAGCTCTCTGTCCTTGCCAAGGCTTCCAGAATCATAGGGGTGATCATGGAGTCATGTAAAGCTTCTGCCCTTCTTGAGCACAAATCGGGGGTCGGGGTGGGGTTGTTTAGTGGGGGTTGTGGTGGGGGCTGGAGAACTGGGAGAGGAAAACCTCTATTTGCTTTGGTCCAAAATAGTGCAGTAACTTGCAGGCTTTTCTTTGGGGGGGTGGTGGTGGAAGATTGGGTTAACAATATATCAGAATAAGCTAGAGCAAACTCCATTTTGCTGAAACCAGAATGAGCAAAAATTTGTTGCTGTTTAGTCATGTCTGACTCTTTTATGACCCCATGGACTGCAGCAGAGATGAAAATGCCAGTGTGGTGGCAAGTGACAGGCTTCGCGGTGTGTGTGAGAGTGCGTGTGTGTTACCAGAGTTAATGTGTGAGGTAAAAACTGTCTGATACCCAGAATGTAGGGGCAAGGCCATAAATACAGTGTGATTATATATATGTGTAGGCATTTTGAAGTTGCTAAAGATGATATAAGCGGTAATGTTTAAAGGCTATTTTTCAGTGTCATAAATATGCTGGAATATCAGTACTTCTTCCTTCTCTACTTGTGTAAACAACTGCTTCTTCTGTCTGTTAATACATATATATTCTTTGGAAGGACTGATGCTGAAGCTGAAACTCCAATAATTTGGCCACATGATGCAAAGAACTGACTCATTTGAAAAGGTCCTGATGCTGGGAAAGATTGAAGGCAGGAAGAGAAGGGGACAACCGAGGATGAGATGGTTGGATGGCATCACTGACTCAATGGACATGAGTTTGAACAAGCTCCAGGAGTTGGTGATGGACAGGGGGGCCTGGCATGCTGCAGTCCATGGGGCTGCAAAGAGTCGGACATGACTGAGCGACTGAACTGAACTGAACTGAGGACCCTAGTTACATTGCTGCCACTTTGAGACTCTGAAAATAAAACAGGTGCCCCCCGAGAGCCCTCAGGCCATCCTTCCCAGGTGGTGAGGAAGGGTAAAGGGGTCTCCGATCGGTGACAATCCTCTTCCTGCTGTCCCAGCAAGTTATGGCTCTCATACATATATTACAAATTTGTGTTACATTTAGATGAAAAGATTGGGAAAGAATGAATGGAAACTAGCATTTAAAATGCCTGTGAAAATTTGGAATAGTCCATGAAGGTCCAAAGTAAAAAACTAATATGAAACTTCCAATACCACCCGCTCCCCTCAACCCCCATTTAAACCCCACCAAGAGAGCAAGTAGAGAATGTGCGTGTCTAAATTTGGTCTTAGCACGCTTCGGTCTAATCGGTCTAATCACTGCTCCAGGGAAGAAAGTGAGGCGTGTGTCTAGATACTTCTAGAAACATTCCAGAGAGAGGCTCTGGACTTGCTAATAGATGGTTGTACTTCAGGAATATGGACAGAGGCGATGCCGGTCTTTAATGTTGCTATTGGAGCTGTAATGGAAGTTTAAAGGCTCACCTTTACAGGTCAAAGCCAAGTGGCTTCCTTCTCATCACATCCCTATTATAGGAAAGTGAGTTCAAAGTTATGACCTTCGAAAGGGGAGTGAAAAATGCCATTTGTTAAGGCAAATATATATTAAAATCACCTATATCCCAATTTCATTTAATAAAGTTGCTTCCTTCATAGCTTGCCAATGTCCTGGCAGATAATTAAACATCTTATCAAATGTGTATCTCACATTTATAGATTTGTGTGTAAGAAAGCTCAGTCTTTATCCCCCATTTTTTTTTTTTTTTTTTTAGGGAGGGTGACAATTCCTGCTTAAGTAGATTCACATTTAAAAAAAAGGTTCTGTTTTTCAGTGGGTATCATGACAACACATTATCCTCTGGGAAAATATGGGGATGGTTCCTCCTGGGGATCCCTCAAGCAGAAGAGAAAGTGAAGTCACAAGGTTGGAACAGGGACCACGTGTCAAGGAGAAAGTCTTGTAAGTGAAAGAGTCTGATCCAGGGGCGCCCCTGGCAGCTGCTGTCGGAAGATGGGGGTAGAAGGGAAGGGGAGGGAGGGGAGAAACGGAAACGGGGGGCGGCTGGAAGGGAGGAGGGGGCAGGGAGAAGGACAAGGAAAAGAGAGAGCCCGGAATGACCAAAAATCTTAAATCAAAATTAAATCAGAAAACTGAAGTCAGGCAAATGGTTACATACGTAATCTGATTTCGCCAGCATACTTACGAAGGATGACGTGGGTGATAACGAATGCAAATATAAAGACTGTCAGAAAAGACAGAGATAAAATAAACATATAAAAAAATCTGTAGTTTCTTTTCCCCACACAGTTGCCTACCCAGGGACAGTGGTGATCAAATCGTTCTGAAATGAGAGGCAGAAAGAAAAAAAACAGAAAATCAATTAATAGAATGTTTTTTGACTTGAGGGAGCTCCCCCTCCCATTCTCTGATAACATAATAAAACATTCTCTGCTTGTATTTCCAAATGCACTGCTCAGAGAAACACGCAACGTTAAGACACATCAAGAAAGCAATAATTCTTTCAACGGAACTTAGCTGTTTTGAAAAAAACAAAGGATGTGCATTCTATTTTTATTACAATAGAAAACTCAAAGATTTCCCTCTTTTGTACAAGAAAGCTCTTTGGTTCATAGAATAATCTTCCCTTAAGATGGTAACAACACTTCTGATGGTAACTGCTGGGCTGGGCGGGGCTGGAGCTCCACCTTTCATGGGTGTGTGGTGCTGAGCGACCATCTCTCATGGTAAGTGGCCGAGAGAGAGGTCACTAGGAGCCTAGGACAGGACAGAGGGACAATCCCGGTTCTCCCATTCCAGCTACTACTGTTTTCCAAGAAATGTCTCGGCCATTTCACTAGTCATAAAAAAATTTATATCATTTTTTTAAAGTGATCTCTGATCTTCAAATAATGTAATACACCTGATCTTGTAGTCCACAACTCTCGGCTTCCTTACCTGTCAAACAAGGATACCATATAGAGTCCTGTGGGGCCAAATACTCTCTGGGAAAGCGTTTTTTAAAAAACCAGCATGTGGTGCTTTATAGCTTGTGAAGACATGTCACATACACCCATCCGTTTGACCTTGAAACATTCCTATGAGGATAATGATGCTGCTACCCTATTTTACAGATAAGCAAACTGCGGTTTAGGGGGGAAGCTGCCTGCAGGGTCCGTACAGCTCAGAGGCAGTGGAACTAGGGTTGAGGTCAGCTCTTTTTCAGGGCTCATCCCGTCTTGCCAATGCACAGGCTGCCTCAAGCATTTGGAAAAGACAGAGCGCTGCTTTGGGCATTTTTATCCTGTTATCTCAAACCTCTGTCCTCCCACCTTGGGGATTTCACCAGAGTCTGTAAGGCGTTTGCGATTTGCTCTTCCTCTTCTAAATAATGGCTAAGTGCTGCTCTACTTTTCAGCTGATCTTCTACTCAAAAGGCCTATCCAGGGTGTCTGATGCAGCCACTCACAGCAGACCACCTGCCACAGGAAAAATGCTAAGCTTTTCACTTGGACTCTTATCCAAGCTTAGCTTTTACCCAAATCTCACATCTCTCTATGTATGCTTTGAAAAGATACAGAGAAGGCTGTGAGGTGGGACTACGTAAACTAACATTCTCAAGTTATGCGAGGCAGTGTTTCCTCCCTTTCCGGTCACCTATCATAAATCACTCATCTCATATTTTATGTTCAGTGCAAGCCTGCGTGTATGTTAGTCACTCAGTCCTGTCTGACTCTTTGCAACCCCACGGACTTTCTGTCCGTAGGATTTCCCAGGCAAGAATAGTGGAGTGGGTTGCCCTTCCCTTCTCCAGGGGATCTTCCCAACCCAGGGATCAAACCTGGGTCTCCTGCACTGCAGGCAGATTCTTTAACTGCTGCGCCACCTGGGAAGCCCAGTGCAAGCTTATTTCTTGAAAAGGTCATGAAGATGCTTGTGAGACCATGGTGGCAGAGAAACGGTAAGAGTCATGTTGTCTGCACGGGACAAAAGCAAGCAGCAGCTGGTCACCCCGAGAGAAATCTCAAAGCTCACCAGCCTGGTGACAACTCAATCGCCTGTAAGATGCTGACACTGAAAG
Organism: Oryx dammah; assembly: GCF_014754425.2. Lineage (NCBI taxonomy): Eukaryota > Metazoa > Chordata > Mammalia > Artiodactyla > Bovidae > Oryx > Oryx dammah. The sequence goes on along the minus strand of NW_024070188.1, from coordinate 80,921,302 downwards.
GAAAGCAACTCGTAGGGTGTGTCTGTGTGAGTCACAGGTCAACATGTAGTCAACCCCACACAGCTGGAAAAGTTACAGTGAAAAGCGAAAGTCGCTCAATCATGTCCGACTCTTTGCAGCACCATGAAGTATATATATGGTTCATGGAATTCTCCAGGACAGAAAACTGGAATGGGCAGCCTTTCCCTTCTCCAGGGGATCTTCCCAACCCAGGGACTGAACCCAGGTCTCCCACATTGCAGGCGGATTCTTTACCAGCTGAGCCACAAGGGAAGCCCAAACAAGTTAATCCTTGTGTAAAACAACCTTATTTCCCCAAGTCAGTGATCTAACATGGGCGGTGCACTGGAAAAGTCTACACGGAACATGCAGAAAGAGAAAAGAAATTGGGATCAACCGAATTTTCCTAAGACTCTGAGGCTGTCATTTGAGAAACCTCTTTTCTGCTTAATACACGCCTATGGAAGATGAAAATGAGACGTGGAGGCTGGAGACACAGAAGGCCAGGTCAGGGTGGGACCTCTGGTTCCAGCTGTGAAAGCTGATCTCCAGATGCCAAGTGAGTGGTGGACGAGCCTGCCCACTATAGCGAGAGTTGCCTACCAGCAGAGGAGACATCAGAGCTGGGGAGGCAGAATTAACACGATGGACGCCCCTACTCCAAGAACCAAGGTCTTAATGGGGCACTGTGATCATTGCTATGGGGGCAGGGGGTAGGTGTATTCTTAGCTTAAAAAGCTCACCGTGAGCTAAGCTAACGTACTTTCCTGAGGGAGGCAGAGCTGCTAGGGAAGGAAAGCACCAGATGATGCACGCGAAACCCCTGGGCACGGAGTCTGGGGGCTTTGGAGGAGACGAGCAATCTCTCAGGGTAGGTGTGAACGCCTGGCTCTCCAGCAGCTCTGAGTGGAAGCAATTTCCATTTGGAAACTTGCCTTATTGAAAACCCTTTTCTTGGCTGACAAAATCCCGCTAACAGTGTCGGCTTGCTGAGAAAGACTTTGATTTAATGCTTTTCATGGTCCCCTTTGTGACTTTTGGATACCTGGTGGTAAACGAGCCTGGTGGGTCAGTCAGTAAAGCGTCTGCCTACAAAACGGGAGACTCGGGTTCTATCCCTGGGTCGGGAAGATCCTCTGGAGGAGGAAATGGCAACCTACTCCAGTGTTCTTGCCTGGAGAATTCCATGGACAGAGGAGCCTGGTGGGCTACAACGCATGTGGTCACAAAGAGTCAGACACGACCGAGTGACACACACACACACACACACAAATGAGCCTGAGAGCTGGGCGTGCATCTCTGTGGAAGGAGGATGCTCAGAGCCCAGGGCCACCTCCCAGTCTCCTCTAACCCCGAGCTCTGGTGCCCTCCTCCCTCCTTTTGATTTCTAGGGTGCCAGAGCCTCCCTCACCCCAGAATATGCCTGCATCTCTTCTTTTCTTGCAGACTCTCTGTTTCACCCAGTAATCTTTTCATTCCCCCCAGGTTCAAATGTCAGCTCTATACCGATGATGCCAAAACAGCCACTGCCACCTTCACCCACCTTATCTAAAAATCACCTTATTTATTTTTACTTGCTTTTGTCTGCTGACTCTACTCTGAGCCTTTAGTAAATGTTTGTCAGGGACTGACTAAGCCCCCACACTACCCCAAGGACATCCCCTTGAGCAAGCACGGCAGCCAGGCTGGAGGGCTCTAGCTTCCTCCAGAACCCTCGCCCACCAGCCCCCACTGCCCTGGGTAAGTGTCCCTGCGAGCCCCACACTGTATCAGGCAACCTACAACAGCGTATCCGACACGCCCTGGCTTCCAGGGGTTCCTTGTCTCATTGGTGAGGACGCTTCAGCACCCACACCCCAAGAACGAGCGTCTAACAGAGGGATATCGAATACAGTGATTTCCGTCTGCTCGTGACGCTGGCTGTACACAGCATCCTTCCTGAGGGGTTGAAGGCGAGAAACGGAGTGGCAGGAGCTCAGCCTGGGCGGGCCGACACACGCTGACTCCCAGGGCCTGAGTGAGGCAGGGCTGGCTGGGCCAGGACACCTGGGGAAGGGGCACTGCTGGCAACGTGGTGGCGTGCAGCCACAGCATCTGAGACTCCTCAAGCAACCATCATTAGAGGGCAGACTGCCATTTTCTGTGTGAGAAGACTGACTGGTGTCCTATGCCCTGGGGGTGAAGTGGGCGTGTGTGATGTCCTAACCCAGCGTGCCCGACTCTTTGCGACCCCATGGACTGTAACCCATCAGGCTCCTCTGTCCATGGGATTTCCCAGGCAAGAATAGGGGAGTGGGTTGCCATGCCCTTCTCCAGGGGATCTTCCCCACTCAGGGATCGAACTCGCATCTCCTTCATCTCCAGCACTGGCAGATGGATTCTTTACCCCTGAGCCACCAGGGCAGCTCTGTGGATGAGATGAAGTCTCTTTTTTTTTTAAAACAAACCCACTTCAGACTTGTTACTCTGAGGTCTGGATCCTGCCAGAAGGGTGTGGTTTCTGCCCTTGCAGCCTCTCCGGAGGGTTCCTTTGATCGAATGAGGAGCCCTTCCCGAAGCCAGGCTGTTGCGGGTGGTGGGGGCTGTCTGTGCTCAGCTGTGCTGAATGGAAGGACGGAGCCTGAGGGCAAGAGGAATGGAACATGGAGCACAGGGTGGCGTGGGCCGAACCTAGAAATTTCTCTAAAATAATGTGAGGTTGGAGTCAGCCAGCTGGAGCACCCTGCGCACACCTCGGTGGGCATCATGCTACCTGGTGTGGTTTCTGGGCTTCTTTCCTCTCCTTCCCCAGGTGAAGCCTTGAGGTGAGAAGCCATGTCTAGTCCCCTAACCGCCCCAGTACCCAAGTGCCTGGCATGAAGCACACGCCCGACAGACACGCGCTAAGCACAGGAAGAAGTGCCTTTAACTGCCTTTGGCAGTTTCCTCTGTGATCACTATTTCTGGCCGCCAGGTGCAGAGATTGTAATATTCTGATGAAAGATGAGATTTCCAGGTGGTGCCAGTAGTAGAGAATCCACCTGCCAATGCAGGAGCCTCAGGAGACCCAAGTTCGATCCCTGGGTGGGAAAGATCCCCTGGAGAAGGGAATGGCAACCCACTCCAGTATTCTTGCCTGAAGAATCCCATGGACAGAGGAGCCTGGTGGGCTACCGTCCATGGGGTCGCAAAGAGTTGGACACGGCTAAGCACACATGCACACAGGCAACCACAGGAAAGGGCAGGGGACTAGGAAATCTGAAGATGATCAGAGAAGGCTGAGACCTGGAAGATGTTGACAGAAGTAGGAAAGAACTGATGGGATGGTCATTAGTGTGAATAAGCTCTCGGAGAAGCAGGCTCTGTCCGGTCTGGCAATGGTGGGAAGCAGAGGTGAGGTTATTAAAAACCTCTGTAGGGTGCTTGGGGCTATTGGGAGACCCTGAGGCTTCAGCTAGAATTCTAAGGCAGGAGGAATTCCAGGCAACTTCAGAGTTACCAGATCCTAAGTGGAGAAAGGAGATTTCATTAAAATGGCCAGTGGGAACATAGCTCAGGTGGAATTATGATCCTATCTTGGGAACCCCAAACTCTAAATACTAATACTAAATACTAATGAACAGAACAGTATCAATGATGATTAACCCTACCTTTCACTACAGCCCCACGAGGTAGGTGCTATCCCCACACTTTTCAGAGGAGGGCGCTATTGAGCCAACTGAGGGCCAGCAGGGGCTGAGCTGAGGGACTAGGCCACTCTGACTAAAGGAAGATTTGATTTTCCGAAGAGATGGAATATAGAAAAGAGGCCTTAAAAATAAGGAGAGATGGAGACATATTAAAACTGGACAGAGGCAGAAAAATGCACTGAAGTATTAAGGGAAGCATATTTCCAAAAGCTGTGTTTGCAGGTTGCCAGTAAAAGGAATAAAAGTGTTTGAAAATGCTAAGAATTTGAAATCTCCCAGAAGTCAGGCCCCCAAGAGATAAATAAAGTCATATCCTCAGGCCAAGCAATTCTGAGTTTTCCATAGTAGTGGTCCTGGGCTGCATGGACTGCATCTTGAGAACAGTCCTCCCAACTTCTCTCTCTGAGGGTGTCTTGAGAATCATGTGAAAACTGCGATGTAAAACTTCTCATTTAAATGTCAATTACATTTAAATTAAGTTAAATGTTTTTAAAGGTATGGAGTGGAAAATTACTTTTCCTTGAAACCTAGGATTTTTTTTTTCCCTCCAAAATTAGAAAAATGTTGTCTCATGAGGTATCTTTTTCTCTTTTGTCTCATGAGGTATGCTTTTTGCATGATGAATGCTGAGATCTAGTGGTACATAGTATTACCAGGCCTTTATGGTTCCCAGGTAATTCAAAGAATTATATAACAGAAACATTGAAATATGAAGCTAGCTAAAGTATTAGAGGAACACATTCTTAGACAGTAAATAATTCATGCTATTCTAAATCTTTTGGTAAAATCTAAGTAATAATAGTCTTGCCACTTGTTTAATGACTGGTGAGATTTCTGGAAAGCAACCTCACCTGCTTACCCCATCTCCTCCTCCTCTCACTTTTATCCAAACTTTCTTGAGTCCTTGCTACCTGCCAGGCACTGTGTTAAGCATTTCCCATGTATGCTATGCTATGCTATGCTATGCTAAGTCGCTTCAGTCGTGTCCGACTCTGTGCGACCCCATAGACGGCAGCCCAGCAGGCTCCCCCGTCCCTGGGATTCTCCCGGCAAGAACACTGTAGCATCACTTAATTCTCACAAAACCTGGTGAGGTCAGTTCTATTATGCCCATTGTACAGAAGAGGAACGTGCAGACGGAGGAGCTGGCGTGGGAACCCAGGTGAACACTTAACCACCTGTTCCTGCCTCCCATGCTGGTTCTCTGCGGGTCACTGTGCCAGGTGGGCCCTGAAGACCCGGCCCCTTCCTCCTGGGGCAGCCCGCTTGGGTTCCTGCAGCTCCAGGCGCCACACATCGGCAGGAATGGGAACACAATGGACTGCAGCTACGCCAGGACTGGTAGTTGTGCCCGTGGCCCCGTGGGCTTTTTCTGGTTCAGGGCATCTACGCTTTGGGGGACGTGAAGACCTAGCTCATATCTGTGGGGCCCACCCTCAGCCGAGAAGTGCTCTAACGTGTGAAAAAATGACCTCATTCTCAGCAAATCGAACATCAGAAGAACTGAACTTCTTATGGAGATGTCCAGATTTGACAAACCTACTTGGCAAACACTGTTTATTGAGATGGTGGCACTTGGGTGCTATCTGGGGCAAAGGGATGTATCAGGGAAGGTTTCTTACCTCCTTCCCTCTCACTGCTTCTCAGTCCCTTTCCTGAAAACGAGTTCTATCCGTTTAACTTTACAGAGGAATAAAATCAAGGAATTATATTAGCTGCAACTTCTCACCAGCTATCCATTATACACAAGCACGCTCAGTCACTTCATTTGTGCTCAACTCTTGGCAACCCTATGGAGAGTAGCCCGCCAGGCTGCTCTGTCTATGGGATTCTCCAGCCGTGAATACTGGAGTGCCCGCCTTCAGGCGATCATCCCAACCCAGGGATCTTCAGTCTCCTGCTTTGGCAGGCGGATCCTTTTCCACGAGCACCACCCGGGAAGCCCCATGCATTTCACACGAGGTCATGTACATATGTGGATGCGACCTCTTCCATTTGTCCCGCTCTTTCCCTCTCCACCGTGTCCACAAGTCCACCCTCTACACCTGCATCTCCATTCCTTCCCTGGCCCTCTGTGATGACCTAGAGAGGTGGGAGGAAGGAAGCCTCATGAGGGAGGGGATGTAATTATGGCTGACTCGAGCTGTTGTACAGCAGAAAGCAACACAACATTGTAAAAATTAAAAAACAAGCAAATGAAAAAATAAAAAAGAAATTTTATTAACTAACTCTGCGGGCTGAATGTATTAATACATTTCTTGTGCATGAGGACTTAAGTTTCTTTACATGTAAAAAGTTGGATGAAATAAGCTTCAAGACCCCTTTGAGATGTAAAATTAAATGTAAAGGGACTGTGTTTTATCTGTACCTGTATGGATTCTTCTGGTCCTGAGTCCTTATCAATGTCCCACAAATTAAGATTCTGCAGCTTTTAGCTCCATTTGTTAAAAACAAACAAACAAACAAACAAACAAAAAACCTCTACTTTTCAGTGTAAAACCAGTTAGTAACTGCAGAATTGTTGTAATCTTTACATTACAATTTAACATAACCTTGGACTGTACCCCCCTGTCCCACCCCCACCCACATGGTTTCATTGCCTCCGCCCTGGCTTTGCCACAACCTGGCACAGTGCTGAGCATCTTTGGGGGTCAAAAGAGGGGACTTGACCAACAGATAATGCCTCAAAATGGCAACTTTATACATTTATTTCCTCAAAATGTCTAGGTTTGTTTCCCATGTGTTTTCAGCTCCTGCTTCCAGTGTTGAGGAAATTCTGGGCTTAGGAGGAGAGACAAGCAGGCATGGGAGATGCATTTTGAAGCAACTTATACCCTGAGATAGATCTGCTGATCAGAAGACCCTCAGGTGCCCAGCCCTCCCAGAGTCAGGGATTCCTGCAGCTCAGGCTGGCTCTCTGTGGACAAGCTCTGGCTTCCCCATTGTGGATACAGAACAGAGCTAGACACAGATGGGCAGAAGGGGAGTGTGATGCTCAGAAGTCATCCACAGGGCTTTCCCAAACCCTCGGAGCATGCTGACTCTGCCCAGGCCTTCCACCCTCTGGAATACCTGCTTCTCCAGCTGCCTGGGGGGCAATTCGGGACATGTGTCTGGGATTCCACAGTCCCCGTGTCCCTTCGGTTCAAGCTTTGGTGATCTGCTGCACATCCAGGTGTGGCAGGGTGCAGCTGGGAGTGGATAAACCCCAGTCCTTCCTCGAGCACACGGGCACTAGTTGAGGGTGCACTCTGGGGCCTTTATGCTTCTCACTGATGTATTTTCCGTGGGTGAGTTCACGCCCTCTTTCCAGCTGCCCGCTGGACGTTTCCACCTAACCGTCCGGAGGTGTCTCTCACTCAGCGGGCCCTCAGCTGTATTCATTAAGCCTCCCCACTCCTCGCTAACCCACCTTTTCTTAGTAAACGGCACCCCTGTGCATCCAGCTGCCCAAGGTAGACAACGCATTCATTTCCACCCTTGGCTCGCACCCCTCGCGTCCGGCTGGTCAACAAGATAGTTCCTTTTATCGCATTATTCCTGCCATGTTTTCGGTGCTTCTGCTCCCTGACTCTGAAGGCCACTGCAGCCGTAGGCCCCATCACCTCTTTCATGAGCCACTGTGAAACCTTCCTGGGCCGCCCCGTCTGTCTGTCCTCCATGCTGCTGCTGGAGGGACCGCCAAGCAAATAAGATCAGGGAAGCCCCTCTGCCTGCGTCCTGGAGGCTCCTGCAGCCCCAGCCACGATGTCTGTGGGGCTGATGCATCGCCTAGTTCAGCTCCTGGGTGCTGGGAGGTCCACCTTTCCTTCCCCTTCAACTAGAGCAGACAGACCTATATCGTATCTGCTTTCTGTATTGGTTTCCTCATTATATTCTATTTTCTTTTTAAAAAATTTATTTATTTGTTTTAATTTGAGGCTGATTACTTTATTGTGGTGGTTTCTGCCATACATTGACATGAATCAGCCATGGGTGTACATGTGTCCCCCATTCTAAACCCCCCCCCGACCTCCTCCCCATCCCATCCCTCTGGGTTGTCCCAGTGCACTGGCTTTGAGTGCCCTGTTAAAATGTTTATTTATTATTTATTTATTTGGCTGCACTGGGTTTTAGTTGTGGCACGTGAGATCTTAGTTCCCTGACCAGGTGTTGAACCCAGGCACCCTGTATTGTGAACCACAGGACCCCCAAGGAAGTCCTCCATTTCCTAAAATGATCCACTATTTATAACCACTAAAAAAAAAAAGTAACAATCAGCTAGCAAATGGTTACTGAGTTGTTCTAAGCAGTCCCAAGTTAAGTTTCCAATATTCCTGATATTGTATTCCAGTCGTCATGGTATTGTGCTGTTGGTGGTGTGCTGTGGAAAGGACATGGGATTCTTAAGCTAATGGATCTGAAATCCTGATGCTAACTGCCTATCGAGTGATGCAACCCAGGCAGGTTTCTGGGCCTCTGCCATTGGATATGCCATTAAAGGTTCTTTTCCACTCAAATATTAGGGTTGTGTGGCTAAATAAAACCTGTCAAGAACTGAAGTCAGTTGTGCCCACTCTACACAAAATGGGGACATGCTGGCAGGCCTCTGCAGTAGAAACTCTACACGTAATTCATAAGAACTGGCCCTCTTATAGACCCAGCTTAGGCCCAGAGCTGACCAGTGACCCTAAAGCACTCAGAGACTTCGGAGTACCACATAAACACTGCCACCACTAGAACTGGGCCAGCAGACTTCTTAGACTCTAAATATAGTGTGATGTTTTCTTGTTTGTTGCGGTTGTTTGTACAAACCATGCCAGCACTTTACTGAGTCACCACGCTCTAGTCAGCGGGTGCTTAATTACCTTTCTAAACACAGGCACGCAAAAGAACAGGTCAAAGAGTCTAGCTGTCAGGACCGGCTGTGGGGGTCTATGCAATAGGAACTATAAGGCATTTTGTTGAAAAATTACTCAGAATTTCAAGATGGCAAGAGCAGAACATGAAATCCGCTTTGGATCCCCATACCAACCTGTTAACTATTAATATTTATGGCCTGGAAATGTGTTTTTTCTAATTTGTGACAGATGACTGTCTAGAGATTCCACTGGGTTGCCTGAAAGGACTTACAGAGGGCTGCTAAGAGCAAAGTTCAGGGAGGAAGTTGTGATTAATTAGGAGTTAATGGACCTCCCTGGTGGTCCAGTGGTTAAGAATCCGCCTGCCAATGCAGGGGACACAGGTTCAATCCCTGCTCCAGGAAGCTCCCACGTGGGCCCATGTGCCACAACTATGGAGCCGGCACTCCCCAACAAGAGAGAAAAGCAAGAAAGAAATTGAGAAAGTGAAGTCACTCAGTCGTTTCTGACTCTTTGCAACCCCATGGACTGTAGCCTACCAGGATCCTCCATCCGTATGATTTTCCAGGCAAGAGTACTGGCGTGCGTTGCCGTGTCCTTCTCCAGGGGCTCTTCCTGACCCAGGAATCAAGCCCAGGTCTCCTGCACTGCAGGCAGATGCTTTACCGTCTGAGCTACCAGGGAAGCCCAACAAGGGGAGTCACCGCAATGAGAAGGCCAAGCACCACAACTAGAAGAGCAGCCCCTACTTGCTGCAACTAGAGAAAACCTGCGTGCATAAAGGAAGACCCAGCACAGCCAAAAGTAAAATTAAAACAAATTTTAAATTAGGAGTCAAGCTTAACAATAGGCTAATATCTCCGTTCCACATAGAGAAACGTGGAGGCAAGTAGCAAAAGCCTCCTGGCTGATACTTGCTAGAGCTACCAAGCTCCCATCCCCTGGTGGGGCAGGGAGGGGGCTCACAGGGTTCTGCCAGCCTGGGGGAGGTACGATAGGATGAGACTGAGGAAGGGGGACCACGTGAAGGAGCACGCGTGGTACAGAGCAGCAAGTGCTAAGCCTGCCCATCCTCGCATGTGCTGTCTCTCACAAATACCAGGAGCTCTGTTTTTAACCTTGAGAGCACCGATTCTTCTTTTATTTTTTTTATTTCCTAATGCTTTGAAAAATCTAATGAAAACCAGGGTCCCTGCCACCCTCATGGACTCACAGCCAGCCTTTTACATACAACTTCCTGCAGCCTATTAGTTAATGGTGGACCTATTGGTTTAGGTTGCTGAGACTGAAGTGACTCATTTTGACAATCGATTTTCTAAATTCAGTTGTTCTAAGAAGGCGGACAGGCAGGTACCTACCTTTGACTGGCTTTGCTAAAAGTGCCATTCTCAGGTCCTGAAGGGACACACCCAAAGATGGCCCTCTTGGGGATGGCACTCAGCTCGCCCCAGATAAGCACCACAGGCCATCGGGCACAGTTCAAGAGCTGCTTTACGTACAGGAAGCGCCTATGTTTTTTCGGGGTTTTCCAAGCTGAGGGCTGTGATCAAGTAGTGGGTCATAACATTAATGCAGTTGGTCTAAATTAACTCTTTTTTAGCAATGAAAAAAGAATAAAACAGAAAATATCAAGGCATTTCATATACTCAAGTTCTGTTTCATTAAACTATCTGAGTATTTGTGGACATTGAGTTCCCATGTTAAAGGCATTCCTTACTGTGAGTTGCAGGGGGGTAACAAGTTTGAAAACTATTGATTTATTCAAATTTGTAGCTGGCACCTAACAGGCCCTCAAACATTTGTTGAGTAAATGAACACATATATATATTATACCACTTCCCTTGTGTGGCTCAGCTGGTAAAGAATCCGCCTGCAATGTGGGAGACCTGAGTTCGATCCCTGGGTTGGGAAGATCCCTTGGAGAAGGAAAGGGCTACCCACTCCAGTATTCTGGCCTGGAGAATTCTATGGACTGTAGAGTCCATGGGGTAGCAGAGAGTCTGACATGACTGGGCGCCTTTCACTTCACTTCATATATTATACCTGTAACGGAGCCTAAATACATCGTGAGTCATTTAAAACTGTCATTTCCACCCTCCCAGAGTGGTATCAAGGTCCCTGATCGGACTTAAATCTCTTTTTTCTTGGCGTTTAAAAATTTTCATTTGTACTGCTGGGAGGTCTGAGGGTATAAGAAGTGAGTTTTGTTTAGCTTAGACTTGGGGGAAAGAAACTTTCTTGTTTCAGTGGAGAACAGTAGCCTAGTCATTGAGCTAAAAAAGTAACAGGCTTTTCTCCTTTTAAAGAGAGAACGGTACTGTGGAGAGGTGAAGCAGAAGGCAGGGGAGTATCCAGTTTCCTTTTCTCCTTCCTCCCTCCCTTTTATCCTTCCCTCCTGCCTTCAGTTCGGTTCAGTTCAGTTCAGTCCCTCAGTCATGACGGACTCTTTGTGACCCATGGACTGCAGCACACCAGGCTTCTCTGAGAGCTGCTCAAACTCATGTCCCTCAAGTCGGTGAGGCCATCCAACCATCTCATCCTCTGTCATCCCCTTCTCCTCCTGTCTTCAATCTTTCCCAGCATCAGGGTCTTTTCAAATGAGTCAGTTCTTTGCATCAGGTGGGCAAAGGACTGGAGCTTCAGCTTGATCATCAGTCCTTCCAAAGAACATTCATGACTGATTTCCTCTAGGATGGACTGGTTGGATCTCCTTGCAGTCCAAGGGATTCTGAAGAGTCTTCTTCAACACCAGTTCAAAAGCATCAATTCTTCAGTGCTCAGCTTTCTTTACGGTCCAACTCTCACATCCATACATGACTAGTGGAAAAACCATAGTTGACTAGATGGACCTTTGTTGGCAAAGTAATGTCTCTGCTTTTTAATATGCTATCTAGGTTGGTCATAGCTTTTCTTCCAAGGAGCATGCGTCTTTTAATTTCATGGCTCCAGTCACCATCTGCAGTGATTTTGGAGCCCAAGAAAATAAAGTCTCTCACTGTTTCCATTGTTTCCCCATCTATTTGCCATGAAGTGATGGGATCGGATGCCATGATCTTCGTTTTTTGAATGTTGAGTTTGAAGCCAGCTTTTTCACTCTTTTCTTTTAGCTTCATCAAGAGGCTCTTTAGTTCTTCTTCACTTTCTGCCATAACGGTGGTGTCATCTGCATATTTAAGGTTATTGATATTTTCCTCCCAGCAATCTTGATTCCAGCTTGTGCTTTATCCAGCCCAGCATTTCTCATGATGTACTCTGCATATAAGTTAAATAAGCAGGGTGACAATGTACAGCCTTGTTGTACTCCTTTCCCAATTTGGAACCAGTCCTTTGTTCTATGTTTGGTTCTAACTGTTGCTTCTTGACCTGCATACAGGTTTTGAAGGAGGCAGGTAAGGTGGTCTGGTATTCCCATCTCTTTAAGAATGTTCCACAGTTTGTTGTGATCCACACAGTAAAAGGCTTTGGCCTAGTCAATAAAGCAGAAGTAGGTGTTTTTCTGGAACTCTCTTGCTTTTTCTATGATCAGATGTTGGCAATTTGATCTCTGGTTCCTCTGCCTTTTCTAAATCCATGTTGAACATCAAGAAGTTCTGGGTTCATGTACTGTTGAAGCCTAGCTTGGACAATTTTGAGCATTACTTTGCTGGCATGTGAGATGAGTGCAATTGTGTGGTAGTTTGAACATTCTTTGGCATTGCCTTTCTTTGGTGTTGGAATAAAAACCCACCTTTTCCAGTCTTGTGGCCACTGCCGAGTTTTCCAAATTTGCTGGCATATTGAATGCAGCACTTTCATAGCATCTTTTAGGATTTGAAATAGCTTAGCTGGAATTCCATCACCTCCACTAGCTTTGTTCATAGTGATGCTTCCTAAGTTCCACTTGACTTGTGTTCCAGGATATCTAGCTCTAGGTGAGTGATCACACCATCATGATTATCTGGGTCATGAAGATCTTTTTTGTACAGTTCTCCTGTGTATTTTTCCACCTCTTCTTAATATCTTCTGCTTCTCTTAGGTCCATATCATTTCTGTCCTTTAGTGTCCATCTTTGCATGAAAAGTTCCCTTGGTATCTCTAATTTTCTTGAAGAGATCTCTAGTGTTTCCTGTTCTATTGTTTTCCTCTATTTCTTTGCATTGATCACTGAGGAAGGGTTTTTTTTTTTTTATCTCTTCTTGCTATTCTTTGGAACTCTGCATTCAGATGGATATATCTTTCCTTTTCTCCTTTGCCTTTTGCCTCTCTTCTTTTCACAGCTATTTGTAAGGCCTCTTCAGACAATCATTTTGCCATTTTGCATTCCTTTTTCTTGGAGATAGTTTTAATCACCACCATACAATGACAATGTCACAAACCTCCATCCATAGTTCTTCTGGCACTCTGTCTATCAGATCTAATCCCTTGAATCTATTTGTCATATCCACTGTAAGGGATCTGATTTAGGTCATACCTGAATGGTCTAGTGGTTTTCCCTACTTTCTTTAATTTCAGTCTGAATTTGGCAATAAGGAGTTCAGGATCTGAGCCACAGTCAGCTCCCAGTCTTACTTTTGCTGACTTTATAGAGCTTCTCCATCTTTGGCTGCAAAGAATATAATCAATCTGATTTCAGTATTGACCACCTGGTGATGTCCATAGTCATCTCTTGTGTTGTTGGAAGAGGGTGTTTGCTATGACCAGTGCATTCTCTTGACAAAACTCTTAGCCTTTGACCTGCTTCATTTTGTACTCCAAGGCCAAACTTGCCTGTTACTTCAAGTATCTCCTGACTTCCTACTTTTGCATTCCAGTCCCCATATGATGAAAAGGACATATTTTTTGGTGTTAGTTAGGTCTTTATAGAACTGTTCAACTTCAGCTTCTTTGGCATTAGTGGTGGGGCATAGACTTCAATTACTGTGATATTGAATGGTTTGCCTTGGAAACAAACAGAGATCATACTGTCGTTTTTGAGATTGCATCCAAGTACTGCATTTCAGACTTTTTTGTTGATTATGAGAGCTACTCCATTTCTTCTAAGGATTCTTGCCCACTGTAGCAGATATAATGGTCATCTGAATTAAATTCACCCATTCCGATCCATTTTGGTTCACTGATTCCTAAAATGTCAATGTTCACTCTTGCCTTCGCCTGTTTGACCATTCCATTTTACCTTGATTCATGGACCTAACATTCCAGGTTCCTATGCAGTATTGTTCCTATGTAAAATTGGAGAAGGCAATGGCAACCCACTTTAATATTCTTGTCTTGAGAACTCCTTCCTTCAGCAAATGTTAACTGAGCAGCCACAGGCCAGGAAGACACGGGTCGCTGAGAACTCTTGGTGGGGAACAGACAGAGCTGCTCTTAGGGAGCTTACTCATCCCCTGGGGGCAGAAGTGAAGAAGTGAAGTTGCTCAGTTGGGTCCAACTCTTTGCGGCCCCATGGACTGTAGTCTACCAGGCTCCTCCATCCATGGGATTTTCCGAGCAAGAGTACTGGAGTAGGTTGCCATTTCCTTCTCCTGGGGGCAGAGACCATCATAAATAACCAATCAGAGTGCTGAAGGGGCACAGAAAGCCCAGGGAGGAGTGTGCCTCCCTGGGAACCACCCCAAGCCCGCCATGACGGGTGGCCAGGAGTTCACAGAGAGGATGTGGCTTTTTCCAGGAACTGAGAGGAGGCCCTTGGGGCTGGAGACCAGGCCGTGAGGCATGAGGCGGGCAGGCTCGGATCTGTGGACCAGACAAAAAGGATGTTGGCTTCCTGCCTATGAACCACCAGCAGTGGTTCTTTTAAGGAGAGAGGTGGTGTGATCAGATTCTGCTGGGCACGGGAGCAGGTGGACTGGGTAGGGAGAGGAGTGGTGGGTGGGGGTCCACTAGGAGACCCCCGTCCAGGCAAGGTGAGAGGTGATGGTAGCTTGCGCTTGGCCCCACCAGTGGAGATGCACCCACCTAGGAAGAAACACGGTGTGTTTGCCTTGTACAACCGAAGGCAGTGTGGGGACTCAGCGAGGTGGGGGTCCTGGGGGATGCTCATTTGGGGTGTCTCTAAGCTCCCCAAGTGCTGGAAAAGAGACGCATCTGCAAGTCTGAGGCTCTGAAAAGAGGTCTGAGCTGGAGACCTGAGAGCAAGACACAGACTTCAGGAAGGCGAAAGGCAGCGAACGCGAGATCAGAGATGAGCACACGGACCCCCCAGAGACACGAAGCCGGGGGCCACACACAAACGGGCTCACAGGCACACGCATGGGGAGAGAGACCAACAGAAACAGACTTGCCCAGAGTAACTGCTTGTGGTTTTTCCGGGTATCGAAGAAAAGTATTTTTAAAGCCGAGTTGCAGTTTGACAATTACGGGCAGAAATGAGGTGAGCATTCTTGGTCAGATAAAAATAAAACATGGCCCAAGATCCTCGCCTTTGGGTTAGGTCCAGTTTACCTTTGCATTAGAAGTAGACCTGAGTGCCGCTCACAGGCCCTGTGGTTGAATTCCATGGCAGGGACCCAGGACAAGCTAAAAATACACCCGGGTGCCCCAGAGGGCCTGCTGTTTAGACTTGCCTGTAGGTGAAGGACACATTTTCCAAAACATGGCACTGGACATACAGTCTCTTTCTTTTGTTGAAAACAGTTTTAAAATACATAAACAGATGCATAGAATAAGAAAAGACATGGTTTAAGATTTACTTTTAAATGCATTATTTAACATTACTAGAGTCTTCTAGCAAAGTGTTTTTCTAAAGTATACATGGACTTACAAGACAGAACCTGACCCAAATACCCAGAAAGCACCCCCAGGACTGGCCCTGCAGGTTCTACTTCCCAGGAGGGTTATATCTCTCATCCTACAGGTATAAATTAGCCTCTGACTATGACCTGGATGCCCCTGTAGTCTCACCAGTCACAGAGTCATGTGCTGAAGATGAACACGTGGGCAACCTCGCTTCACAGGTTCAGAGTGAGAGCTTGGCTAATGGGGCCTTTCGCAAAGGGTGGCTCTGAACCTGAGAGGCCAGCAAGCCAGGACCCAAGCCTGCAAAGAGCAGGGCTGCTCTGAGATGGCTCTGGGGGCAGCCCCTGCTTGCCAGGGTGTGAGCCAACCTTGCCTGCTGTTTCTCCTTTGTGTCTGCGAACTTTCTCCCCATCTCTGCCTCCTGGGGCTGGTTATGAGGTTCCCATGGTGACAGGCATGAGCAAAATGAGCCTCTTGAGAACCTCACAGGGACAGGCAGTTTACTTGATGGTGCCCACTCTAGGTCTGGATTCTTGACGCAGACAGGATCCACGCAGTTCAGCTGCCTACGAACAACAACATGTACAGAGGTGGGCGGGGTCATGCCTTGGGCCTCTATGATGCCAGTGAAGGACTCTGTTGGGAATGTCTGAAGCCTCCTCTGATATGAGCACTTGAGGACTCACCCTACCAAGTCATGGGCAAGACTCCTACACACGCCTGTTAGGATGTTATCTGTGAGTCTTTCTCTCCAAGGAAATGCTGAAGACTTTCAGCCAGCCACTCGAGGAGACTGGACCGGCCCAGCCGGGATGCACCTCTGGGGTCCCCTTGCTCGTTCCCTGACACCTTGAGACGAGGCTCTCCTTCCTCCAGGCTCGCTAAAGCACTCGCCCCGGACCCAGCCTTTGTCCATGGATGTCCCTTGTTTTGTTATCTGTGGGCTCTTGCAGGGCTTGCTTCTTCTTCTCAACACTGCTTCCACCCTTTCTGTTCTCTGTCCTGAGGCCCCAGGATAGGGGAGGAGACACTAAGCATTGTCCATGCTTAGAGCAGGATGGACAATGGACTTATGAGCAGGAGACCAAACCTCACGCACCACAAAGCTCGCACTGCTCTTCACGACATCACTGTGTAAACAGCTGGACAGAAGGGAGGAGCGGTCACTGTTGCAGCGGGGGGCGTTATGGATGACAGGGCTTTCCTGTGAGTCTGCCCTGTGGGCACAGCGGGCAGCCTGGGCAGCTCTAGGGCAGCCCTGAGAGAGGTGAGGGACATCTCCCTCCCACATCTCCACCCCAGATGGATGGCTCTGATTCAGCACCTTCATCGCCACATCCGTCTCACGAGATTTCACTTCCTCCCCATGTTTGCCTCTCTTGTCCCCTCCCTTTTGTATTTCTCTTCCTACTACTTTCTAGCACTTCTTTTCCCCCCACTCCCCACCCCCCCTTTTTTTTACTTCTCTGTGTTTGACTTCAGATACCAGCCAACCACTCACAGCTGGACACACACAGCGCCCAGTTCCCTGAGGCTGACGTTGCTGACTCTGGGACCTCGTGTTTAAGTTTCTGCAGATCCCGTTCTGGATCAACAGCCAGAGGGTTCTGGTGCTTAAAGTGAGTTATGCACTCCTTGAAAGAAAAGCTATGACAAACCTAGAAAGCGTATTAAAAGGCAGAGACATCGCTTTGCTGACAAAGGTCTGTATAGTCGAAGCTATGGCTTTTCCAGTAGTCAAGTACATATGTACGAGTTGGATCATAAAGAAGGCTGAGCACTGAAGAATTGATGCTTTTGAACTGTGGTGTTGGAGAAGACTCCTGAGAGTCCCTTGGTTTGCAAGGAGATCAAACCAGTCAATCCAAAAGGAAATCAACCCTGAATATTCACTGGAAGAACTGATGCTAAAGCTGAAGCTCCAATAATTTGGCCATCTAATGTGAAGAGCCAACTCACTGGAAAAGCCCTTGATGCTGGGAAAGAATGAAGGTGGGAGAATAAGGGGGTGACAGAGGATGAGATGGTTAGTTGGCATCACCGACTCAATGGGTATGAGTTTGAGCAAACTCCAGAAGACGGTGAAGGACATGGAAACTTGGAGTCCATGGGGTTGCAAAGAGTCGGACACAACTCAGAGACTAAACAGCAGCAGCAACAACAGCAACAAAGTTCTTTATAGACTCAGGGCACTGTGTCATGAGTCCCTGAAAATATGCGAACTCGACTTTTCTTTCAAAGCGTTAATTCTCTAACATAGGGAGATAATCACACACTCAGGAGACAGAGGATCAAACACTCTTCTTTGCCCCAACTCCATGAATTTAATGAAGCACTGAGTCCCGTGGCTTTTTCCAGTATTCCTGGAATCCATCCATGACTGTGACCCTCGTGCTAGGGTAGCAGCAGCCCTCATACCTGTCCTTGGCCTCGAGTTATCACCAGCGAGTTCACTCTCCGCCATGCAGACAGAAGGTGCTTTCTGAAACACGTGGCTGATACACCCACTCCATTTTCCCTTGCCCTTGGGATAAGATTGAAACCCCTCAGCATGACTGGGAAGGCAAGTGCTCGCATCCTGCCCCTCCGCCTGCAGTCTCCACCTTCTCTAGTCCCTCTAGTCTTTTGCCTCCCGCTGCTCTGGATCTCTGCCCAGGTCGTCCTCTTCTGAAGTGTCCATCAGACGGGAGGAGCCTCTGATGCTCCCACAGGTGTGCAGGCATGACCATGTACCACAGGTGTTTGTGAATCTGCCCGGGTTCCCCAGTAGGGAAGCTCTGCAGGCAGGACTGGGCTGATCACTGTCACCATCGTCTCCCCAGAGCCTGCCTAGACAAGGCCTGGCAGGCCAGCAACAGTCAAAAGATGTTCCTTCAGCAGGAGAGTGAAGGAAGTGCCGGCATGGCCCTGCGTACAGCCCTGAAGGACCATTAGCCTAGAAGTTCCCTGCCTCCCCGAGCACAGCATTATAGTAATTCCAGGCACACATGCTGGTGATTTCCTGTCCTCCAGAAAATATTCAGCATGATTAAAGATGGAAAAATGCATTTTTGGTTCATCAGACTGAAAAACAAACCCATAAATCAGTTAGTAATAGCCAATAGTTTTTTAGGCACAAACAGCTTGGTTAGAAAACTGGTTACTTCTATCACAGGATGAACGGCACAAGGGCAAGCCCTGCTACTGTGATGTTGTTGCGAACTGAATGTGTAAGAGCCAAGAGTCAACTCTGTAACACTTGTCTTATTTTTGCTAACTTCCAATGAAAAGGCATGCGATCCAAACCATGACAAAACCCTTGTGGGACTTAGAAACAATCTTGGCTTCAAGTTTTAAGACAATATTATATTATCTTTTGTGGGAAAATTTAAATTTCTTTAACTATACCAAGGGTTCTTATCTTCCCAATATTTCTCAGTAGCATAAAAGGCTTGAGGCAAGAACAATGGAAGCAATAAATTCTCAACAATTTTAAAAGAAGGGGTCTATTGGCTTGAGAGCACAGACATGGGGAGGAAGGCTCCGGGAGGGGTCAGTGGCACAGCCCTTGTCCTACCCGACCTCTCTGTGCTCCACTTTGTAACAAAAGGGTGACACAGATGTCCCCCCAAAACAACCAAGACTCTAGAGCAGGCGGGACACCAAGGCTGGCAGGAACCCTGGGTGGGTGGCCCAGTCCTGCCTGCTCAGTGCAGGAAGCTCTGTGTGCATGTATGTGTGTGTGTGTCTGCGTGTGTGCATGGGGCACACCTGGGTTTGGGTTGAGAGTGAAAGAGGAAGAAAGGGAGGAAGGAAGAACAAGCCCAGTATAGTTTTTCTTTCTTTTTTTTTTTAAAAAGCAGCTTTTAAAAATGGTGGGACTTCCAGAATGGCTTTCACTGGACTTCCCTGGTGGTCCAGTGGCTGGGACTCCATGCTCCCAACACAGGGATCCTGGGTTCGATCCCTGGTCAGGGAGCTAGATCCCACGTGTGGCAACTAAAGATTCCACATGCCGCATCTAAGACCCAGTGCAGCCAAATGAATAAATAAATATTTGGGGGAAAATGGCATTGAAATAAATGTTGCTGCCTATTACTTGAGAAAAGTCAACAGCAATCCTCTGGGGTGGGGAGATACTACCTGCCACCCGAAGGAGTCTGTTTTCTAACAACTGCAGAATCGAAACAAGATTTAACCTAGGTTCTTAACTTAGTTTGTGCACCATGAACCCTGTCAGCATCTCATGAAGCCACAGGCCTGTCTCAGAATGTTGATGGAATACATAGGGTAACAAAAGAAACCAGTAATAAACACCATTTTCAAAATAGTTTAAAAATTGTGACATAGTAGAATACATGCTTGTTTATTCCGATATCAAATAACAAGAGCTACAGTTTATCAACGACTGTGGTTTCAAAGTAGGAGCAAATGTGAAGGATCTACCGTCCGTGTCCGCAGTGTCATACGAAAATGTCTGTGGCTTCTAGAGGTGACTAAAACGACTGGCGTGGTTGGTTATGCCTGTGTTCACAGCAGGAGGAAATGGTAGACCTCCTTTAGAGTTCAGTGAGATGGAAGACATCAGGGTTTCTCCATCCAAGCTCGTGGACCCCCAGAGTCCCATCCATAGTGCCCAGAGCTGGGATCTCTGCTCTAAGCACCTGGAGAACCAAGGGTCTCAGCCACTGCTCAGGTCCGTCCTTGGAAGGAGTTGGGTCCAGCAAGTGGCTGCACTTCTGCGTAAGGCCTCTGCGTAAGGCCACAGTCCCACTGTCTGTCCTCAGGGCATCTCACTAGGGGCCCCACTGGGGGCCTTTTGGGGAACTTGTTCTGTCTAGGCCCCGGGGTAGATCAGTGCACTCTCCTCAGGTTTGGGGCTCACTGCTTCCGCTCAAGTTGCTGTGTTCCCATCAGCTTTGCTTTATCTGATGATCTATTAACCTCTCCCCCGGCATCCTAAAGGACTCACAGGAACGCTGGGGAGGAGAAGGCCCGACTAGAGGCACAGAGAGCCTCTGTCATATAAAAACTAGGATACTCAGGCGGTAAAATTGTGGGAAGAGAGTATCATCTTCATATGCATCTGAGAGGTTTTTAAAAATCTGAAGTACTTCTGCACATATCTTGTCCTGATAACCCGATAATCCCAGGAAACAACTGGCATGCGGAGCTTACTTATGATTTTGCTCAGGCCCAACGAGGTTGTGCCAGACGCCTGCCTTCCCTTCGCTGGTGACCATGCGTGATTCAGCTGGCCTATCTCACCCTGTACACAGCCCCAGCCCTGGATCCACAGAGCCTCACTCATGGTGGACATGAACTGTTGGATGACCAGCGTTGCTCCCAGGCTGGGGCAGAAATGATCACCTTTTCTCACCTGTTTAGGTCTTACTTGTCCACCTGCTGTGGACTTTCAGGCCCAGCTGGGTTTCTCTCTGCTCTGCATCTGTGGTTTATGAACTTTCACACAAGGGTCGGGCAGCTGCCTTCCGGTTCCAGCTGCTAGTCTTGCTGTGTGACCATGGACAGTTCCTGCCCTCTCTGAATTTGAGTTCTGTCGCAAATGGGGGTGATACTTTCTCACTTGACGGAGGCCTAGGCTGGTTGTGAGCAGTGAAGGAGATAACGTAGTACAGAGAACTTCCTCCAAAAGTAAAAAACCCAACATAAACACATGATGGCATCATAAAACGCAAGTTATTTTAGTGTAATTGTTTCTATGTGTCCATTTCACTTCTTTAATCAAAAAAGATAATTACATTTTCATAGGTACTAGATTGATACCACTCTAATGCCACAAAGTGAAGAGAAACTAAAGAGCCTCTTGATGAGGGTGAAAGAGGAGAGTGAAAAAAAGCTAGATTAAAACTCAACATTCCAAAAAACCAAGATCATAGCACCCAGCCCCATCACTTTGCCATCACTTCACGGCGAATAGAAGGGGAAAAGTGGAAGCAGTGATAGATTTTATTTTCTTGGGCTCTAAAATCACTGCAGATGGTGACTGCAGCCACGAAATTAAAAGACACTTGCTCCTTGGAAGAAAAGCTACTACAAATCTTGACAGCATATTAAAAAGCAGAGACACCACTTTGCTGACAAAGGTTCATATAGTCAAAGCTATACTTTTTCCAGAAGTCATGTATGGATGAGAGAGTTGTACCATAAAGAAGGCTGAGTGCTGAAGAATTGATGCTTTTGAATTGTGGTGCTGGAGAAGACTCTTGAGAGTCCCTTGGACTGCAAGGAGATGAAACTTGTCAATCCTAAAGAAAACCAATCCTAAATATTCATTGGAAGGGCTAATGCTGAAGCTGAAGCCCCAATACTTTGGCCACCTGATGCAAAGAGTCGACTCATTGAAAAAGACCCTGGTGCTGGGAAAGATTGAAGGCAAAGGGAGAAGGTGGCGGCAGAGGATGAGATGGTTAGACAGCATCACCGACTAAATGGACATGAACTTGAGCAAATTCTGGGAGACGGTGGAGGACAGAGGAGCCTGGCATGCTATAGTCCATGGGGTTGCGAAGAGTTGGACATGACTTACCAACTGAAGAACAACAAGGTACTAGGTTCTTAAGTAAATGATTCTTCTTCCTTTACTTCAAATTTCAATTAGTCCTTTATTTAAAATATTTTCAACCTTTAAAAAATAAAACTTAATCTGTTCCAACAAACCAAATTATTTGTATAGCTTTTTAAAAACAATGTCCAAACATGTATTAAGCTTTCAAAACTAAGGCACACAGGTTATTTTTCACTATTCATTCTCCAGCCTTTTAACAGTTCAGTCCTGCCCAACTCCCACAAACAGTGGGTGGAATTTGGTGAAACATTTATTGTTTAACACCCAACCGAGAGCAGCTGGATCAGCTGCTTCCACAAATATCTTGGAAGAAGAAACTTCAGGGCTGGTAAAGTATGCTTCATCCTTAACCTCCCTAACTCCCAAATCTGTTGCTGGAGGCCAGTTTCAAGTCTAGGCAACTCAAGTAAACAACTGATTGTTGGGCATCTACTGGAAGGCACCGTCTGCTTTAAAGAGATGAATTAAGACACACAACTGCTGCTTAGGAGGTAATTGATCTTTGGCCTTCAAGTCTCCCTGCACGTGACAGACTGGGTAATTTCAGCAAATACGCACTGCTCCCCTTCCTGAGGGGCCATTTCCTTCCCTGCCCCATTGATGGTCACAGTCACGTGCCTTGTTAGGCTAACAGAGGCTTGGCAGATGTACTGGAAGCAGAAGCTGCAAGAGATATTGCTTATTTGCTCCCCCATCATGTAGTCCAGTGACTCCCCATGAGGAAAACATGCCTGGCAGATGCAGGCCCTTCCACCAGGGTCCCAGAATCAAATCTGAGAAGATGAACCTGAGCAATGCCCGGAGCTAAACCCAGAGCTGACCTACAGACACGTGAGGAAAAGAAATGCTGCTGGTTCAAAGCCACTGGGATTCTGGAGGGTGTTTGCTATACTGCATCACTGGCCAAGAGTCAGCTAAGACATCTCTGCAATCCTGCCTCTCCGCTTTACATTGATGTGTGAGATCAGACTGTCTCAGGGCCCTGCCCAAGCCTGGCACACAGGAGCCCAGTCTAGACCCTCTTTCTCCACAGATATCCAAGAGGTTCAGGGTGGCTGCCCCTGAATTCTTCCAGCCTTTCCTCCCATTTCACCCTCCTAAAGTCAGATTAGATATCCTGTGTGCTACAACCTGGTCAATTTTTTCTTTCCTTCTTTTTTTTGGGGGGGGGCACACTGTGTGGGATCTCAGTTTCCGAGCTGGGATTGAACCTGGGCCACGAGAGTGAAAGCCCGGAATCCTAACCACGAGGCCACCAGGGAATTCCTTCAGATATTTCTTTAGGGTGTTAGTTCACCTGTTGTGAGTTGGCAGAAGACTCATCAAGGGCAGGAAGCCCACTTTACACTTCTTTGCATTCTACTTACATATGGCAGCCAATGAAGAAATCTTTTTGGATTAGTTGCAAATGCTTGCTTTACAAAGCCTTCTGAAGACATGACCTGATTCCGCCTCTTGACTCTCAACATCCACCCCTGGGCCCTGCTCCGGCCACTGAGCTTGGTGGACTTCTACACATGTTGTCAGACCCTGTTAGTGTCCACCTCAGACACCCAGAGGACTATGGCCCTAAGGTGAGTTAGAGAAGAAATACTAACACTGATGAATTTTCCTCTGTGAAATTATACGTACAAAGCACGGCTTCCAATAGGCCTCAAAAGATGGTAGATATTTTACTAATACTGGTTTTTCAAGGTTGCAAGTCAGCCATACCTCCCATGGGAGGCCTTACTGTTGGCCGCTGATCTTGCAAGAGACGAGCAATTCCCAGAACACCCAGGTGGCCTAACCTCAGTGGTGGAACCCAGGGCGAGGCAGCGAGAGTCTGTTCCCACGGCTCTCAACCTTGCCCATGCGTACAATCCCCTCCTCCTTCTACTCCCCAGGCCCGGGTGCTCCATCTTGAGGAATTTACATCTACTTACATATTCTTACATCCTTAACAAACATGTTATGAAGGAACTTCTTCTGAAAGCTAAGAGACTTTGTAGAATTTTATTTTATTTTGGTTATTGCCTCAAACGTACCTCTATGCTTTCTCAATTTTAATTTTTTTGGAAGAAACTCTTGGTGGCAGAATACAGCGGGTCCTATTGCGGGCAAGGCATGTCGAGAATGAGGTGGCCAGAGAAGGGACCAGCTTGTCTGGATGCAACAAAAAGCGTCTCCAGCTACAGTAGGAAGACTCCATGGAGGATGAGGGGAGCCAAGAGAAGAACGGGGGGAAGGCCAGGAAGAGGTTATGGAGGAGCCAACAGAAGAGCTGCTGGCTCCCACAAGATGGGAACCAACAGGGAAACACAGGAAATGTGAACTGGTTGGAAGAGACAGGAAAAACCCAACGTACTGACAACCAGGAACAGTCTTCATCTGACATAAGAGGAGATGAAAAGTCTTCCAGGAAAGAATGTCATCTTATGGTCAAGTGAGTTAGGAAGGTTACTTGGAATTCTGCCATCTGTCACTTGAGCTGTAACAATGAATCATTGATAATAAGTGACTTAATTAAAGCTCCTCACTTTCTGAGAAGGACACGAGTTGCTCATAAGAAAACCAGGAATAAGTTAATACCAAAAATACACACCCCAAAGTTTCATTTACATTGTTTAGAGCTGGCTACATCTGGCTCTGCGTTTCCGTCTAACCAATGAATAAGACCTTTTATGAACAAACGGCAGTCTTCCCCACGGCCATGAAATGGATTCCGGTTTCTCTACACTCGTACACAGTGTGAGTTACATGACAATGATGGTAATATGCCTTGAAGTTATCTGTCATTTTGCAAGTTTCATTAAACCCTTGGTACACTGCAATAGATTATCTGTGAAAAGAAAAACCTCCTAGTTTGTTTTCAGCTAAAAGATCTCACATCTATATTTATTCATTTCAAGTTAAGAGTTAGAGAAACAATTAGTGGCAAACGAAGCTCTCCAGAGAGGTCAGTGGATGGGAGAGGGTGAAAACATGATTAATGACTTGAATCCAAAAGTACTAATTAAGGGGGATGAACTTAGAGCCTGTTATACAGAGTGAAGTAAGTCAGAAAGAGAAAAATAAATACCATTAATGCATATATATGGACTCTAGAAAAATGGTACTGATGACTCGATTTGCAGGGCAGGAATAGAGATGCAGGCGTAGAGAATGGACTTGTGGGCACAGTGGGGGAAGAAGAGGGTAGGCCGAATTGAGAAAGTAGCATTAACATATAAACACTGTCACGTGTAAAATAGACAGCTAGTGGGAAGCTGCTATAGAACAGAGGGAGCCCAGCCTCACACTCTGTGAATGACATAGAGGGGTGGGATGGAGGAGGGAAGGGGGCTCAAAAGGCAGGGGATATGTACATACATATACAATTATGACTGATTCGCACTGTTGTACAGCAGAAATCAACACAACATTGTAAAACAATTATCACCCAATTTTTTAAAGAAAGCACTAATTAGGTTGCTTGCTACACTTTTTAGTTACAGGACCTGTTGCTTAAACCAAAAAGGATAAAACTCCAGACCCTAGGGAAAAAAGAAACTGAAATAAAGGTTAACACAAAGGGACAGGAAACCCTCAGGAACAGAACATAACCCATGTGCCCCTACAGAAAGCTTAGGGGCAGCCCCAAAGTGAACTGTAAAGATTTTACAGTTTCCAATAATCAGGCAGGAGGAGGAGACGAGATGGCTGGATGGCACCATCGACTCAACGGACATGAGTCTGAGCAAACTCCGGGAGACGGTGAAGGACAGGGAAGCCTGGTGTGCTGCAGTTCATGGGATTGCAAAGAGTCGGACACGACTGACTGACTAAACAATAACTTTTTCCAAAATGGTATTGGTAATCAAACTGGACATGTTTTACCTTGTTTTCTGCCTCAAACTGCATTTAATTTATACCTAAGTTTGTGGAGAGAATGTCTCATTTGAATCTGTTATTTCCACTTCATTGCTTTCCCTCTTTCAATCATACCAGAAGTCTATCTTTTGGCTGTTTATTTGCCAAAGAACTAGATCTGGTACTGTTTTTATTTTTCTGTTCTCTAGGTCATTAATGGTTTCCTTCCTGTTTTTCTAAAGTTTGTTTTGCTATTCTTTTTTTCTGTCTTCTTGAGATGGCCGCTTTGTTCCTTTACTGGCTTCTAAATCCAGTTTTGTTTTGTATTAGACTTTTCTAAACTTTTCATTTCATTGGCCATCCAACATCCAAGTAAACTTCCTGTTTCTAGAGAATCCCAGAATAGATGGGAGGTGGGCCCCACCCCTGGGAGGGTGGAGCAGCTACCTCACTGGTCACCCGAGTGTGGAAATGAATCAGGTCCAGGCGCTCCCTCCCACCCCTATCTCTGCCTCCAGAGCCCACGCTCGCTGCAGACACAAGTCGCAGCTCCAAGTCGATGGCAGCAGCAGAGTCAGAATCAGTGGTGGCTCCACAGACGTCCTGCTTGTAGAGCCTGTGCCTCCTGGGACCATCCTATCGCAGGTGTGACTCGCTGCGCTCAGCCACCCAGCCTCCCCTGGCTCCTCTGGGCTGCCACGCCTGGTTCTGCAGCCTCCAACTTCATTTCAACAAGCTACCTGATAGCTTTCCAAACCATTCCTTCTCATGGAGTTGTATTTTGCATTGTTTTTATTGTCGCTTTCCAACTATTCTACCCTTGCCATTTTGGAATCTCTGTCACCCACGAGCTAATGAAAAGGTTCTTAAAAAAAAAAACACTGCAATTCGGGACTTCCCTGGCGGTCCAGTGGTTCAGAACCTGCCTTGCAATGCAGGGAATGTGGGTTCGATTCCTGGTTGGGGAACTAAGATCCCACATGTCATGGGGGCAACCGAGCCCGTGTGCTTAAACTACAGAACCTGCACGCTACAACAAAAGATCCCACTTGTCACAACCAAGACTCAGTGCAGTCAGGTAAATAAATAAAAATCACTCCTGAAAAAACCATTACAATTGGCTAGGTTTGTGTATTCATATTTTTTGTGGTTGATTTCTATTGTGTCATTAGATGACACACTGTGAAGTACCTAGTAGCTTTTAGGAGGTTAGGGATTTTTGTGCAGCTACTCTGATTTTGCAAATGCTCCACAATCTGTTAAAAAATGTCAGCATACTTTGCCAAAACAGTTAACATGTATTTATTAACTGTATATTGATACCTTTTGTTTTCTTATTTTTATTTTGCTTACCTGAGCCAACAAAACCAGAGGTATTGTTTCTCACTAGCATGATGTTTATACCAAACTTTCCTTGCATTTTCTAACAATGTTTACTTTAGGTATGTTGATGCAATATTTTTTGATGTATATACACTGATGACTGAATTTTTAAATAACCTCTTCATGCATGTAAAATTACTCTTTTTGATCCATGTAATATGATAAACACAATACCTTCTGTGCTGAATTCTCTTTGGTCTGTTCTTAATAGTGATTCTTGGGGACTGTATTTTATTTTGAAGCTTCTAGATACTAGTATAGTGCCTGATGCATAGAAGCTCATTACGTGTCAGTAAAAAGCAAGGATACTGGAAACCAGGAGGGGCACCATAAATCCCTGGGTTCTTTTGGTCCCTAAGAAGATGAAAATGCTAGCCTGCTGCATTCTCTTCAAATGATCTGTTTTCCTACGGAAAATGAATACCCTCTCAGCATACCCAAATAGTTAAAAAGAAGTTCCAGAGTGCTGCCCTACTCCAGAAGGTAGCTAGGATTCTAGATCTCAAATATACCAGACCTGCTAACATTGAGTACAGCTGTGAAGCAGTGACTGGGCTCAGCAGAGTGTGCAGAGCAGACATCTGCAGTTCCGGCTCAGAGATCCGCATCACAGGCGAAGCATCTGGTCGGACAGGAGGGGACACTGCAGGGCAGAAGGGAGAGCAGAGTAGAGAGCCCAGGGGAGAAAGAGCGAGCATTTAAAGATGGCCATTAAGGCGCTTCCCTGGTGGTCCACTGGTTAAGACTGCCTTCCAGGGTGGGGGGTGCGGGTTCCATATTTGGTCTGGAAGATGGGACTCCATCTGTCTCTTGGTAGAAAGGCCAAAAAAAAAGAAGAAATATTGTAACAAACTCAATAAGACTTTTAAAATGGTCCACACCAAAAAAAACCTTCAAAAAAAAAAAAAAAAAAGCGAGAACAATTAAACTCTTCCAAAACAAAAATTGCTGGGCACGAGCCCCAGCAGAGGGTGTCTGGAGGCTCTCTATGCTATCCACACCAGAAGGGACAGAAGGGGAAGGGAGAAAAAGGGGCCTCCAGGGCCTGCAGGGCTGACGACACGAGGGCTTCCTGCACCACCTCCTCTGCCCCCACAGCACCTCCAGATGTGGCGTCTCAGAGAAAGACGGGCTCCCCTCTGCCCAGAGGAGGTGGAAAGTTGGGGATCCAGGTTCTGCTGCTTTCATGTTGAGCTGGTCAAAATCAGACAGGCTCTCGTAGAGCAGGCTTGCAAACGCTTGCAATGGTCCTTCCCGGTGTTTGGCAAACTTAATTTAGTTCACAGTGTGTGAATAAATTACTTTCAAGTCAGTCCTTTTTTATTACAGGTTTAGGTTGTGTTATGAAAAAAATACCCAATTCCAGGGGAAGCTGCTGGCTACTCCGACACTGGCCCAGAGTCCACCAAAGGGCAGACTTCCCTGAAAGGATCCACCCTGGTCGACGGGGGTGGTGGGGAGGTGGAGGGGGCTCACTTGGGGCTGGAACGTACAGAGTGAGTCTGAGAAGACCTCCCCAGGGCAGTTTTTGCTTTCCAACTCCATCTGTTCTTCTCCTTTAAATGACCTGAGGGCTCCTAGGGGTCTGAGCAAATAGAGATGACCCCTTAGCCCCAGCTGTCAGTTGTATAAAAATGTTTTATATCATCAAAAATTGCCTGGATAAAACAAACGACCCAAACATTCTGTTTCAAATGTGCAGAAGCAATTTGATGGCAATACAAAGAAACAACAGGAGAGAAACAGAGATAAAAAGAGACAAAGTCAGAGAGAGAGAGAGAGAGAGAATGTATTCATTCCTGCAGCTGCAGCTCATAGAAAGCCTCCCAGATTACAGGAAAACAAGGAGGCTCCCATCGCTCTGTGATGACAATCTCATTCTACAGTTACCTGGGAGCACTGTGTGGCAGGCCTGCTCCCATCACGCACGGTAACAACACTTCACTGGCAGGCTCTTTGTGAGTCCTCAGCATGCACCAGGTCGGTACGTACTGGGCACTGTCTCGCTTCATCCTTAGAAGAAACCTACAAGGCAGTACTGGGATCATCCCATCTTACAGATGTGGAAACAGTTGAGGGTAACCTGCCCAGGTTCCAATATTATCCAAGGGCACGACCAGGACCTAGTCCTGGGCATCTGTCCTTAGAGCCGTGTCCCAACCCCCTGGCTCTGCTAACCTGTTCTATGTTAGCAACAGAGTGTGCTCCCCCAAAAGCTTTTCCCTCAGCCCTCGACTCAAACTACAGAGCCCCTACGACTTTGCTCTCATTCCAAACTTACTTAACAAAGAAAAATACACTTCGGGAAGCTGCATTTTCCTCTTTCCTCTACCAGTACAAAGTGACATTGATTTGCATGCCTAGGAAGGACCAACCTGAGCCCATTCATTACCATGGAAGGGAAGCCACATGTTTGAATGCTGGCTTTCAGCACATCATTGTACTTTTTTCCCCTGGCTGCAAAAAGTAGAATTCAATAAAAACTTGCCATCTAAAAATAAAGTAGTGGCAAACTCTGCAATTATACTTCTCCGTTGGAGACAACTGCTTTCCAGTCTATTTTCCCAAATGGACAAGGTCCAATTTGTTGGTCAGCTAATGGGTCACACCCAAGGCCCAAATGTAGTGTAATGAACTCGAAAGCCAAAACGATGTAGGTCTGAGTCGCTGTGTGGTTGTTCCCTGAGTGCAGCAAGTACATTTACTTTCCATCAGCTGTGTGCTATTCCCCTCACCTGTCCCCCACAGAGCGGGGCCCTGATTACAGTTTGCCCACTTTCAGCCCAAGGACCGTCAAACGAAGCTTAGAGGCAGATACTGGCAATGTGCTCCTTGTCTAGTTCTCTCCTCTGAGCCCACCCAAACCTTCCCCCTTCCTCTTCTGTCCCTTTGCGGCTCCACATCCTCCCATTACAGGACAACATCAGGCTTGCTTGTGGAGTTCTGGTTACCATGCTGGTTACCATGCTGACTTGGAGTTACCAGAAAGGTTGCTCAGAACCTATCAGAAGGGCTCCTGGACACTACGGACTGATGGCTCTTATTGTCTCACTGGGAGTTTCTAGTAGCTCAGTTGGTAAAGAATCTGCCTGCAATGCTGGAGACTGGGTTCGATTCCTGGATTGGGAAGATCCCCTGGAGAAGGAAATGGCAACCCATTCCAGTATTCTTGCCTGGAGAATCCCATGGACAGAGGAGTTTGTCAAGCTACTGTCCATGGGGTCGCAAGAGTTGGACATGATTTAGCAACTAAACCACCATAGAAGTATACCATTAACTAGATGAATAATTCTGGTAAGAGGATTTTACATCTAATACATCAGGGTTCTTAAACCTACGGTGGAGGGAACAAACGAGAGAATTTGATGAACTTTCAGAAAGTGTTTTATGATATAATTGAAGAGAATTTTAAAACACTATGAGACAGAAAGGAACGTTTTATCATAATTAGGCATCTACCCTACAGACGGAATATAGATGAACAAATAGAAACAGCCAGTTATCTAGCAATGGGGAAACACATTTATAAATGATTAAAAAAAAATAAAGAGATGTCCCGTAAACGCTTCAGGTCTGTAGATAACTACTCCCTCCCTGTAAATGCCAACTGGAACAAGTCATTAGACCTCCAGGAGAAGATATGCAAAATAAAAGAAGATTTTTAGGTGAAAGAGTGTAAGTTACATATTATCCTGTCATATAATATTCCATCATGTAATCTCAAAATTACAACCCAAGAAAGGAATCCCTATGGATTGTTTCCCTGAAGATATTTAAGCCACCGGGCTGCTTTGGCTTGAGTGTCCTCAAGATGGGCATGGGATGGTCACTGGGGTTGGAGTCACCCGGAAGGGTATCAGAAATCACACAAAGGCTGTCTCATGACCTTGTAAACCCTGGTGTGTGTCCTCACATAGAGGATCAGGGACGGGTTTGGTCATCACACCTGCAGAGGGCTACAGGAGACCCAGACACTGGTCAGAGAAAGCCAATCAGAAGTGTCAAGGGAGCAGTAGTAGTGACAGAGTAGCAGCTAACAACCACAGAGAATTTACCAAAAGCCACGCTGAGCGGTTTGCACACTTCAACTCATCTGCTCTCTCAATCGTCCCGAGAGGTAGGCACTGCTACTGACCTCATCATAAAGATGAGAAAATCAAGGCATACAGAGTTGAGGTAGCATGCCTAAATCATGAAGCTAGTATTTGTACCCAGGTCATTGGGTGCCAGATTTCAGGCTCTTAACTGGTTCTCACTACACAAGAAAGACAACAAAATCCACGATGTTTTGCTGGGGAGGCAAAGGCTAACAGTAATTTTTCCAAGTGAATAAAACTAAGGTCAGAGAGGGAAGACATGGACTTCCTACCAAACTGTAGATTAAAAGTTATAGTAAATTTCAGGCCACTAAACAAAAAAGCATTGCACAGCAGGAAACACATTATATAATTTTTTTTTCTGAAGAAGAATCGAGACCATGAATTCTAATAGGCTCGGAAAATGTTAGCAGTCAACAATGTGTTACTAAGGGGAACAGGTGTGTTCTGAGGTGTTCTGTCTTTTCAGGTGTGAGGTTAACAGGATTTCCATGCCTGTTTTCCCAGGGAACCCCCTGGTTATTTCTGTTAAAGGCGGACAGGTCTTCCCTGTGGGTCTTCCCCCACATGGCAAAGCTGTGGTCCCTTTCTCATTACCCTTCCTGTCACTTGGGGCTTCCACCGTCTCCTTGCCAACCTCATCTCTGAGACGCTCCATCCCTGGGGCAGAGTAATGGTCTGCAAGTGTGGGTAACATCTCTTGGTGTGATGGGATGAGCTTGCCAAGTAGTCCCCAGGGGCTGGGACCCATATAGAGGCACAAATGCTGTGCTGCGGTGCTGGCAGCCAAGCAGCAGGGCTAAGCCTTGCAGCTGAGGCCCTCTGTGCTCCACTGTGTTTCCTCGGCCCGTTTCCTAGCCTGTCCTGGAGGAAGCAAGCTGACAGCGAGGGCAGGTCTTGGTGGTCTCTGGGGCCTCCTAACAACATAACTGTGGGCCCAGCAGTCTCTGGGCCTTTGCCCCTTTTCCTCTCCTTGGGCTTCCATGGCCTCCAGCTCCCCAAGCAGAATGCCTTCTGAAGAGCTGGGAGAATCCGGCTACACACGTGGCCAGCTCCTCCGGCAATAGAGGGTCTACGGGTGTCATGGTTTTATTTCAAGTGTCTGCTGATCTGGAACCTCCAGGGAACAAGAACCCCTGCCTCTGGCGTGTGTGGTCCCTGGGAGGAGAAGACTTGGGGCATTGTGCTGTCATAGGGATGTGTTGTAGGATGTAAAAAGAAAAAAGATATCCCACGATGCTAGGCTTGGTGAACGCAATCAGCGGCAGACCGTTGATCAGATCAGAGGCAACAGGACTGAAATAACTATTACCCAGTTGCTTAGTTTTGAAAGATTAAAGAGACACACATGCTGGCTGTCTTTAAGCACAAGGTCTGGTCAAAGGAAATCAGGCTACTCCATCAGCTGCAGACATTTTAGCACAAGCCTTAAATGGAACAGAGGCAGTTTTGGCTTTGACTCACCTACGCAGTTATCGCAAAGGCTACAGTGAGAGGCACGAGGGGGCCGGAAAATCTTGCAGGTGAAACAATATTTAAGTTTCACAGTCTGGCCATTGATGATAACTTCTTTGGTTCTGGGAGGTGGGCGGTACCCCCCTGAACTGGTGCCGTTTGCGATATCTGTGGAGAAAAGAAAAAAAAAGCACAGGCGCTTAACACAGCAGGTGAACTCTGCAGGATCCTGCCCCCAGGCGGCCTGGAGTCCGCATTTCCAAGTGCAAGGCCCACAGGCACCTGACCCCTGACACACAAATGCGGGAGGACAAAGGGCGCCGGCCTTCCCACAGCCTTTACGTTCCTTTGGAGCCTGGGACTGCAATCGGGAATCCAGGCACGAGGGAGAGACCACGTGACTAAGCTCTGGCCAATGGGGTGCTGCACATGTGGCCCCGCCCAGCCGATGGGAGCCTCCTCTGAGCCACACCTACTCTTCCCCCATCCATCCCAGG
This sequence comes from Oryx dammah, assembly GCF_014754425.2. Lineage (NCBI taxonomy): Eukaryota > Metazoa > Chordata > Mammalia > Artiodactyla > Bovidae > Oryx > Oryx dammah. Next base: position 80,888,245 of record NW_024070188.1, on the reverse strand, counting down.
TCACTTTGGAGATACAAACTGGGGGCCCTGAATGACTATGCCCCTGTGACTGCCTCACTGGGCCATACTGTTACTTGTGCACCAAAATCCTTCCCCAGTTAGCATTGTCCTAATTAACGTTGTTGCTCAGTCCCTTCCCTGGAGAAGGAAATGGCAACCCACTCCAGTATTCTTGCCTGGAGAATTCCATGGACAGAGGTGCCTGATGGGCTATAGTCCATGGGGTCACAAAGAGTTGGACACTTTCAGTCCCTAAGTCTCCGACTCTTTGCGACCCCATGGACTATAGCCCACCAGGCTCCTCTGTCCCTGGGATTCTCCAGGCAAGAGTACTGGAGTGGGTTGCCATTTCCTTCTCCACCTGCATTAGCGGGCAGGTTCTTTACTACTTAGCGCCACCTGGAAAGCCCCAACTATATCATTCAATGTACATTAAAAAAAATAATTTCTGTAGTTTATTGTCTGACCAGCATCTTTAATATTTTTAGAACCAGTTTTCAAAATGTTGAAGAAAATACTATTTTTTAAAGTTTTTTTTAATCTTATAACCTCCCCGAGTTCACATGAGAATCACCCAGGAAGCTTCTCAAACTCCCCTAGCACAGAGACCTGCCCCAGATCCAATAAATCAGAATTGCCCTTGGTGACTGTAATGTGCTGTAGGGCTGAGAGCCCCTGCTCCACAAGAAGATAAAACACTCTTTTCATCTAGACCCCTCACAGCCATAAAAAATTGAGGGCAGCTAGCAGTGGAAACAGGAGGCCACAGGTCAATGGAGAAGAGTGAGAATATCCGTGAGGGCTTCAGCTGAGACTCCGCGGCTGATAAACAGGTGGAACAGAGCCTGGTGGGTAGAAGGAATCTTGGAAAACTTCACAGTGTTCTTCAGAAACAGAGATGGAAACACTAACTCAGTTCATTTAACTCAGAAACTGTCAGACAGTGACAGCTGCAATATACTTTTGGTAAATTTCCAAAGTGATAGGAAGGAGTCCCACGATCCACTCAGCTTTCCCACACCCCCTGCCCCACAAACTAAACCTGGGCAGGAATTGCATGGAGAGCTTTCAAAACTACTGATGCTACTGACCCACCCTCAGATATATATATATATTCTGATGTCCTTGGAGGGGGGCAGCCTGCCATCAGAGGTTTCAAGAGCTCCTCATGTATGGAAATTTACAGCCAAAGCTGAGAACCTCCATTGCAGGGCCTGGTCACTGCGGTCCACACAGAATCCACACTGACTGAGAGCTTGTCAGAGATGTGAGCTCTCTCTCCGTCCTGCCCATAGCTACCGAGGTCACCGTGACCCCTCCCCACCAGGGGGGAGGGTGTCACACATCTTGAAGTTTGAGAATCTAGCTCCGGGATGCCTGTAACACTGCCCATCCACACATCACGTGCGCCTCTGAACCTCACGGGCCTCTTTGTTCTGTACCCCTATACACTCATGTACGTGGTAGAGAGCTAAACTCACAGAACATAGAAAACTAGAAAAACTTTGTGGGCAGGAGGGGGCCGCTTCACACAGCACAGTCAGCGCCCCAAGCATTTTCACACAGAGAACCTGGTGACCAGGAACAGCCAACGGTCTCTGCAGAGCGGCACCCTCGGTGCCTCCAGGCTGCTCTCACTCACAGAATTCACAAGTCATGATTTCAGGAGGTGCCCCATTTACCGCAATCTTCTTTTTAATCCCCCTCTCCGAACTATCCAAGACCTTACTGTGCTCTTTGCATCTTCAGTTCAGTTCAGTCGCTCAGTTGTGTCCGACTCTTTGCGACCCCATGAACCGCAGCACATCAGGCCTCCCTGTCCATCACCAACTCCCAGAGTTTACCCAAACTCATGTCCATTGAGTCGGTGATGCCATCCAACCATCTCATCCTCTGTTGTCCCCTTCTCCTCTCGCCTTCAATCTTTCCCAGCATCAAGGTCTTTTCCAATGAGTCACTGCTTTGCATCAGGTGGCCAAAGTATTGGAGCTTCAGCATCAATACTTCCAATGAATATTCAGGACTGATTTTCTTTAGGACTGACTGGCTTGATCTCCTTGATCTCTTTGAATCTTAGACAATTCTTATAAAAAAATTTTTTTTAAATTCTTATAGTGAACGGGTAAATGGCACGGAACAGGGACAGGGAGAGAGTGAGGATCAGCCCTTCTACTTTACCTCTCCACTGAGGACAGTCATTTTACTTGGAATAATGAAACAGCGGGACTGTTATTATCAACCAAGGACTCTGGGTGGCCTTGCCAGGCAGGACACCCTCTCTTGGCATATCCCCCACCTGCCTGGCACCCCAGGTGGCTGCTCCATGAAACAACAGGGTTCAGCAGGCACCAGAGAAGCACCAGCTTCCAAAGCATGTATAATGGGAAGAGGGTGGCATCCCAACTGATTCTGTGATGAGAAAATAAAGAGGCAACGGGGCTGTGTACTTCCTAGAGCATCAGGGTAAAAATAACTGGCTTTGAACACATCGAAGATAAGGTCAGAGCTCTTCCAGTGCCAACGGAATGCCACTGAGGTCTAAATTAATTATGACTTTAATTGTGACATATGACTACCCTTATGTCAGCTATGAAATCTACTGTATCTCTTTAGCTCTTGCAAACATGGAAAACTAGGAAAACCAGAGAGTCAGATAGAGGTTTAAAAGTAACAATAACCCAATCAATAACACTTGTGTTACTTTAACCAGAAAAGTTTAAAAACTGCTTTGCCAAGAAAAATATTTTAAGAAGCACTTATTCACACTAGAATGACTCCTAAAAAAACCCAGTTTTAAGTAGCAAGTGTGCTGAATCTCTTTAGTCGTGTCCGACTCTTTGCTAGCCCATGGACTGTAGCCCTCCAGGCTTCTCTGTCCATGGGATTCTCCAGGCAAGAACACTGAAGTGGGCTGTCATTCCCTTCTCCAGGGGGTTTTCCCGACCCAGGGAAGGAACCTGCATTTCAAAAGTCTGCTGTATTGGCAGGAGACACTGGCGCCACCTGGGAAGCTGAATAGGTTTACCATTATAAATGATTCCCTATTTAATATATGCAAACTACTGCACCAGAGGCAATAGAGGACCCTTAAACAACAGAGATGTCACGTGAGCAGCGGTGAGCAAGGGGTCCTGCTGGACTCTTTGATGAGCCGTGAGTCCCCGGCCACCCCTGGTCTGCTGTCCTCCTAGCCTTCAGAGCGTGCTTCCTAAGTGCACATCTGGCGATGGAGACCCCCCAGCCTCTGGTGAGGCACCAAGGTTGTCGTGTGGGCTGGTCCTTCTCTTCCTGCCGCATAATCTCACCCGAGTCCGGGGCTGTGGCCTCCTTGGGCTCCGGAACAGGCCCTGCTGTTCAGGCTCCCAGCATCTCTTCTCTGCTCAGGCCGTCCTGTCCTCTGGATGGGCCTCATCCTAGAAGGTCCACTTCAAGCCTCTCCTGTGCAAATGTGCTGAGGGCACTTGCTTCCTTGGGCTCTCACTGCACTTGACTGCGTGTTTATCCAGCCAACAGATCTGTGTCGTGCTCGTAGGTGCCAGCCGGGTGCTGGGAGCTGGGGATGTTGCAGGAACTTAACAGCTGGAGAGGTTCGCAGGCCTGAGGGGAGACCCTCTTCCGGGGGGGTGACCATGAGGGTTTATCTTGGAGTCTTCCCTCAGACGTGGTGCCGGGAGGGGGGCGAGGCCTGACCGCTTTCGTGTTCCCGCTGTCCTGCAGAGGGTCCAGCACACAGTAGGTCCCCAGGAACTGCCTGCCAAATGGAAGGCTGGTTGTCCTGGCCGGTCTGGAGGAAGGATGCAGGAAGCACGGGGTCGATGTTCCCGGTCCTGCATGCCCACCAGTCAGAGTCACATAGCTTGGGGACTCGCCCTGCCCCAGGAGCTCCTCTCTCAAGGTCCTTTTGAGGCTGTTGCTCCTCTTTACTGGTCCTCTCTCTCTCTTTCTAAAAACATTTGACTGCTTCAGGTCTTAATTGTGGCATGCAGGATCTCTTTAGTTTCTCCGAGGCATGTGGGATCATAGTTCCCCAGCCAGGGATTAAACCTACATTCCCTGCAGTGCAAGGCAGATTCTTAACAACTGGACCAGCAGGGAAGTCCCTTTACATATCCTCCTTACATCTTTTGCTGGTCCAGAGACCCATTTAGTCATCGCCACCTGGAAGGGGCAGGCAACATGGGTAGCTGTGTATCTCAGTTCAGTTCAGTTCAGTCTCTCATGTCCAGCTCTTTGCGACCACATGGACTTCAGTACGCCAGGCTTCCCCATCCATCACCAACTCCTGGAGTTTCCTCAAACTCATGTTCATCGAGTCGGTGATGCCATCCAACCATCTCATCCTCTGTCATCCCCTTCAATCTTTCCCAGCATCAGGGTCTTTTCCAGTGAGTCAGTTCTTTGCATCAAGTGGACAAAATATTGGAGCTTCTGCTTCAGCATCAGTCCTTCCAATGAATATTCAGGACTGATTTCATTTAGGATGAACTGGTTGGATCTCCTTGTTGTCCAAGGGACTCTCAAGAGTTTTCTCCAACACCACAGTTCAAAAGCATCAATTCTTCGGTGCTCAGCTTTCTTTATAGTCCAACTCTCGTATCCCTACATGAGTACTGGAAAAACCATAGCTTTGACTAGATAGACCTTTGTTGGCAAAATGACGTCTCTGCTTTTTAATATGCTGTCTAGGTTGGTCATAGCTTTCCTTCCAAGGAGTAAGCATCTTTTAATTTCATGGCTGCAGTCACCATCTGCAGTGATTTTGGAGCCCTCCAAAATAAAGTCTGTCACTGTTTCCATTCTTTCCCCATCTATTTTCCATGAAGTGATGGGACTGAATGCCATGATCTTAGTTTCCTGAATGTTGAGTTTAAGCCAACTTTTTCACTCTTCTCTTTCACTTTCATCAAGAGGCTCTTTAGTTCTTCTCATTGTATTTCAGGGTACCTCCAAATTGTCATTTCTTTCACATAATACATTCAACTGTTGCCCCAGACCAATGGCTTCCTAGCATGCCCAAATAAAGGGCAGATGGGATAATGGAGCCTTGAAACCCAAGGCTTCAAACACCCACCTGAGGACAAAATACATGCCCCTTCGACATTCACACTGGCTGCAGTGGCTGGCCAAGATCTGCTCCTCAGCTGGAAGGATCGCAAACACCCGGGGCTGCATCTCAGGGCCCAGTGGGGGAGTTCCCGATCTAATCCTCAGTTACTCTGTGGTTTGGGTTTTGGCTTTTGCTGTTGACCACAGTGGTGCCTCTGCTTCTTAGACCTGCTCTTTGTGGTTTACAATGCAGCTGTTGAAAAAGAATAGTCAAAGTCTGCAATAGCTAATGGGTAAAGAACACTAGAATTTGGGGGGGAAAACCTCTAACAGTTCTGCAAGTTTATATGAGTCAGTATTTTTCAAGGACGTTTTTATACACTAGCATTTTGAAAAAAAACTTAAAAGGTTGAAATGGTCTTCTGCTTCATAAAATCCTTGCCCCCACCACCCCTCCAAATGGCTGGGAGTTGTTGGCACAGGGGCAGAAACAGTCACAGAATTTCTGTCTAGTATTAACCTTGCAGTCAGCCTACAGGCAAAGAATTAGGAGAGCTGGGGAGTGGGGATGGGAGGCTGATGTGTTCAGGGACACAAAATGGCCTGCTCACTAAGCTGTTCACTCACAGAGAAATCCTGGGCTTCCAGAGGTCTTAAGTAAGTTGTTTGTTAATATATGCCTATTTCAAAGCCACTCTCCAAAAAGCAAGTCATCTTTTCTTGGGAGGAATCAGAGTGCTAACACGCTGAGAACCCATTTGTCTGCTGTCTGATTTAATCCCACCCCAAATTCAGGGGGAAAATGGATGAACTTTAAAAGTTGCTGAAATCCACCATGAAAAGTAACACAACTCCACTTTTTTCTTTTGGCCCACAGTGTGCAGCATGTGGGATCTAGTTCTCTGACTAGGGATTGAACCCATGCCCCCTATAAGGGAAGCATGGAATCTTAACCACTGGACCACCAGGGCAGTCCCTGAAACTCCACTTTTTAAAAATGCATATGGGAAAAAAAAAATCCCAATTTGCAAAAAAAATGTAGATTAAGATTCTTTTCCTTTATCAAAAAGATGCAGAACAGCATCATACCCTGATGTACGGGTGTTTTACAGACCATTCACTAGCTGACAACCTGTCTGCCAGACCGGAAAGAATGAAGATAAAGCATCTCTGCATTAGGATACAGTCACAGGAACCGTATGATTTGCTTCATACGCAAGCCTCCATGACTGTACCAATTGCACGTGCTGGAGGACAGCTGTTGGATCTAACGAACCTGCAGTTTTCATAAGGCTCATTTCGTTGGCGCTCTGAAGCATCTGGGACACAAACTACCCACCCTTGGAATGGTTGGTCTATCACAAAATGGCTATTTTTAGAGCCATTTAAAGCAATCTCTTAGCTAACAGTTTGTAAACTTCCAAGTTTACAGAAAAATATTAACAATGACAATGTCAGACAAGTCAATCTCTATTATTTTAAGTGCTTGGGAGAAAAGGCAGAAGAAATGCTGGTCTGTCTACAGATAGTTGGTCAGGTTTCCACTCAAGAGAGTAAAAGTGTGGACTTTTTCTAACAGGTATTTTGGGTGGCAGCATCTTTGCTTCTACAAATATTTAAATACAAAAATGCATATGAGAGTTCATGGAGGGTGACAGTCCTCTTCCTCCAGTTAAGAGCTTTGCCAAGTCCAGCCTGGACGGGAGGGGGTTTGAGGGGAGAATGGATACAGGAATGTATGGCTGAGTCCCTTCGCTGTTCACCTGAAACTACCACAACATGGTTTGTTAATCGGCTATACCCCCAAAATATTTATCTTTTTAACGAAATAAAAAGTTAAAAAAAAATAAAAGCTTTGTAAGTTACTTTGTCTTAAATGTTTGCCTTCAAGGACTGAAGCTGATGCCTGAGTTAAGGCTCAGGCAGGCAGAGTTTCAAAGCTGAACCACATGTCAGGCAGTCAGGGGGTGTCCTCTCCTTAGGGGGGCTCATCCTAAGAAGGAGCAGAGAGTGTCTGCAAAGCTAGACCAAGAGAACAAGGGAAGCCGACACTGGGGGGCCAGAGGCAAGGGCAGGCCTTGCGTCGCCGGAATGAGTGCTGCAAGGAACGGAAGACATGTGACATCCAAGGCCAGGTGTGCTTTCCAGAGAGTTCACTCACTCTCTCAACACCCACGAGAGTTGGAGGCACCCTGGTGGGCAATACAGACTGTCAAGGAGACCTGGTCCCTGCCTTCAAAGAGCTTTCAGTTTAGTGGAGGAGGCAGATATGAATTATAATCACATGACTGAATGCCCGTCATGCACAGATGAGTCAGAGTAGCAGGGAGGGCTGCCTGGTGTGGGGCCTCTTCCTGGAAGAGGTGGCATTGGAACCAGGGTTGGACCACTGAGTTGGGCTTCCCTAGGCAACGTGTGTGTGTCGGGCAGTGGGCGGGGGCGAGGGGGGGGCGCAGGGCTACTTGGTTGTGTATGTATGTATGTGTGTATGAGCGTGCATGCACACTGGGAGTGGGAGCAGGGCATTTTGGGTGAGAGAGTAAGTAACTTGTTTCTAGTCCTGAGACTGGAGGCAGGTGGTATATCTGGAATCCAAGGGAGGCCAGTGTGACCAGGATTAGAACAACCAGGGGACAGTTCCAGGGGAGGAGGCCGGGGCTAGACGGCTCAGAATCCTGTAGTCAGATTTGGGGTGTTGGCCTTCAGCCTAAATGCACAAGGAAGCTTGATTGTTAGTTTCACGTCAGCTTGCCTAAGCTCTGTGCCCAGATGTTCATCAAACACCAGTCTAGGTATCACTCTGCAGGTAATTTTAGGTGAGATGAGAATTTAAATTGGTAGACTTCGAGTAAAGCGGATTGTGGGCCTCAGCCAATCAGTTGCAGGCCTTAAGAACAAAGATGGAGGTTCCCCAACGCAGAAGAAATTCTCCTCGAGATGGCAATGGAAGAAACTTCCTCTGGGTTTCCAGCCTGCTGCCCAGAGTAATTTGGACTCAAGACTACAACTCTTGCCCGACTTTTCAGCTTACCCAACAAATTTCAAACTTGCCAGCCCCCACAAGTGCATGAGCCAATTCCTTAAAAATAAATCTATGGATTTATTTTTCCATAACTCCTGTTATCTATAGCTCCTGTTGGTTCTTTTTCTCCAGACAGAGAACACTAACGTAGAAGCCAAGGAGAGTTCTGTGCTGTGTAGGAATTAAAAATATCACACTGACTGCAGTTTCAAAGATGGATTGGGTGGGGGGAGGGAGAACCAAGATGGATTTAGGACCAGTTAGAAGGGATCTGAAATATAAGCTAGAGATGAAATCGTTCTGCAGCATGGTGGTGCTGTGACGATGGAGAGAAATAAATGGATTAAAGAAATATTGAAATGGTAACATCAGTTATCTCCTTGCAAGGAGATCAAAGCAGTCAATCCTAAAGGAAATCAGTCCTGGGTGTTCATTGGAAGGACTGATGCTAAAGCTGAAACTCCAATACTTTGGCTGCTTGATGCGAAGAACTGACTTAAAAAAGACCGTGGTGCTTGGAAAGATGGAAGACAGGAGGAGAAGGGGACAACAGAGGATGAGATGGTTGGATGGCATCACCAACTCAATGCACATGAGTTTGAGCAAGCTCCAGGAGTTGGTGATGGACAGAGAAGCCTGGTGTGCTGCAGTCCATGGGGTCACAGAGTCGGACACGACTGAGCGACTGAACTGAACTGAACATCAATTATTAACGGATGTGGTAAACAAGTGACCAGGATGAGCTTCAGGATTTGCGGGAAGGTGCAGTGAGGATGGGAGATCACCTCCTGGTATTAAGCGGGAGGAATCACCATACGGGCAGGTACAGACCGGGACCTCAGAGGAAGGGCCAAAGCTGGAGATAAACGTCCAACAGTGACACAGGGGAAGAAGGTAATGTCAGAAGGTGTGGGAAGGTGAGAGGGCCAAGGGCTGAGCTCACGCCTATGTTTGAAAGCAAGGAGGGCCCAGTGGATGGAAGGAGGGCACAGTATGTCTGCATCCCTTAGTGTGTGCCATCCGCTCTCAGGAAAACCCAAATACTGGGTTCCCTTTGGGAGACTGAGCATCAGCACAGCAAAGATGCTGGAGAGGAAGCCCAGGCTTTCCCCAGCGTGCTTAGCTCTCCTGCCATCCGAGGACACCCCTGTTCTGCAGTGCGGGGCAGGGAGCCGATGTGTCGTGTGGCACACCAGCAGAGGAAATGAGATGCAAGAGACGGGAGCTGGTGGGGACCTTAGGAAAAATAGGGTGAGGCTGTGACAGACGAGTGGATGCCAAGGTGGAGCGGGAAACAACTGCACCCCCTTGGGGCTGGACTGAGAGCCTTGGAAACAAACCAGATTGCTGGCTGGTGAGAGGGGATTAATCATCATGCCCATGTGCACGGAGATGGCAAGAGCCTGGGGCTGGCCACCATAAGAGACCACAGACTTGCCCTCAAAGGGAGAAGAGTCATTTAAAGATGCAGAGATCTAGAAAGGAATTCCCAAGCAGGGATGAAGGTATCTACGACAAATTCCTGGGGATGGGGAGCTGCAAGGGGACCTGGCATCTTCCATAAAAGAGACTGGCCTGCCTGCTGGAGGTGCGGGTGATGGTGGTGCATCCCGCTTTCAGGAGCACAGCAGGGCCAGCAAAGCTGGCTGCGGGGACCATGGCTGTCTAGGAAGTCCTCAGCGATCAGAACTGAACAGGGCAGGAGCCATGCTCTCTGACTCTGAGAGGGAGGGACGCCAAGCCCCTCACCTGCATAAAATGAGAAGTCAGAAGTGGTGGGAATGCTTACATTGTGAGCTCTGACAGGCAAAGAAGGGGGAAATGATGAGTGTAAAGGGCAAACCCACATTTCATAAAGAGACTCGGGCTTGACCTTGCCTCCCCTGCAAGCGGTTTTGAGTTACAGGAGGTAATTACACTTAGAAACCACACAGGAGTGGGGCTTCTTCTAGACTTGGTCATCAGAAGGCTTGTGGGCTGGATTTCCTTTCGAGGAGAACTTTGTCAAGAAAAGAACATTTGTCAGATGAGAACCTTAATAGGCATTTCTTAGCCCCATGAGAACTTGACTACTTAGGACTTTAACAAGAGATTGAGAAAAACACAATAGAAGTATTTGTAGAGAGTTGGGCAAAGCAAACTTTTTCTGTCTACTTCATAGAAGACAGAAAGGGTAGCCTCAAAGAATGAGCTTCAGGTGCTACTCAGTGCTGGTTTCATTTATTCACCTATTTGAATATGTATTAGGTACTTCAGTTCAGTTCAGTTCAGTCGCTAAATCGTGTCTGACTCTTTGAGACCCCATGAACCACAGCACACCAGGCCTCCCTGTCCATCACCAACTCCCGGAGTCCACCCAAACCCACGTCCATTGAGTCGGTGATGCCATCCAACCATCTCATCCTCTGTTGTCCCCTTCTCCTCCTGCCCTCAATCTTTCCCAGCATCAGGGTCTTTTCAAATGAGTCAGCTCTTTGCATCAGGTGGCCAAAATATTGGAGTTTCAGCTTCAACATCAGTCCTTCCAATGAACACCCAGGACTGATCTCCTTTAGGATGGACTGGTTGGATCTCCTTGAGGTCCAAGGGACTCTCAAGAGTCTCCTCCAACACCACAGTTCTAAAGCATCAATTCTTTGGCGCTCAGCTTTCTTTATAGTCCAACTCTCACATCCATACATGACCGCTGGAAAAACCATAGCCTTGACTAGATGGACCTTTGTTGGCAAAGTAATGTCTCTGCTTTTCAATATGCTGTCTAGGTTGGTCATAACTTTCCTTCCAAGGAGTAAGCATCTTTTAATTTCATGGCTGCAGTCACCATCTGCAGTGATTTTGGAGCCCCCCAAAATAAAGTCTGACACTGTTTCCACTGTTTCCCCATCTATTTCCCATGAAGGGATGGGACTGGATGCCATGATCTTCGTTTTCTGAATGTTGAGCTTTAAGCCAACTTTTTCCCTCTCCTCTTTCACTTGCATCAAGAGGCTTTTTAGTTCCTCTTCACTTTCTGCCACGAGGGTGGTGTCATCTGCATATCTGAGGTTATTGATATTTCTCCCGGCAATCTTGATTCCAGCTTGTGTTTCTTCCAGCCCAGCATTTCTCATGATGTACTCTGCATATAAGTTAAATAAGCAGGGTGACAATATACAGCCTTGACGTACTCCTTTTCCTATTTGATCCCTGGTCAGGGAAATAGATTCCCCATGCCGCAATTAAGATCCGGCATGCCACAGCGATGATCCAAGATCCTGTGTACTGCAACTAAGACCCAGGACAGCCAAATAAATAAATATTTTAAAAAAATCAACCAAACAAAAAACAAATAACTTTTAATAATAGATCTTAAACTTGGCTGATGATCAAGGTCGCCTGGAGCAGTGACTCTCAACCTACTTGTCTTGTGTTGTGGTTCCAGGAAGCACAGATAGAAAAATACCATGAGAGATAATAGCTGTGGTCTGGAGTGGAAGCCAAGTTCAGGTAAGGAAGGCCCATTAAATTAAACTTCATTAAAGGGGAGGCTTGGTCCCGTGTGTGTGCTCTCATACAGTGTAGGAGATGACTATGACGATGAACTTTGTGACTGTGAGTGGCAAACATCAGCCTTCATTCTATTGCAAAAATAATTCCACGAGTATAAATCCAATATTCTTAAAGATAGTTCTGAAAGCATACATTCCTGAAAATAGGAACATTGAATGGCACTGACGAAGAGAATCTTTTATTTTTTTTAATGATCCAATGGGGAAAATAGGCCTTAGTTTCTCCACATTGAAACTATGACAATTTGGGTGCCTGTAGTTCAGGGCATTGTATTTCATGGAAAGACCCTGAACTGTCAAATGCTATGATGATGATAATTATCGAAATTTCTTTTTGGGAGGGTCTGTCCAAATCCTATAGGGTAAAATTATCTCTACCTAATCTATCTATCTATCTATGTGTACACACACACACATACACACACATCACTAATTAGCACAATTAAAGAAAGGAGACAAAGGAAGTGTTTAGTAGCTATGATCTTTTTAAACTGAGTTAATTCAAAACATGATCAAAGCAAAATGAAAATTAATAACTATCTTTTTTTTTCCATACTGTTTCTTTTCCCACATGGATGGCAAAGACTTACCCTTAAACAAAAACAAAATAAAGATGGCTTTGTCCTTGCAAAGTTTTAATTTCCCTCAAATTTGGTCAAAGTTCTCTGAACGCACACAGAAAACTGCCATGCTGCATAAATGAAAATCAATTCTTCTGCTGAAGGCCAGAGCAAGAAATATTTGTGTGTGTTTCTACTCCATGGGGCACAGTTTCTGCATTGTCAGAAGCTACTAAATATTGTACAATGATAGAGATCAATTTGGGTTGTCAGTGTTTGCAATATTATAAGACAAGCAGATGAGAACAAAGGTAAAAACAGGGCACTAGAAATCATGCCAAGGCAGGGCAGTGCGTCACCACTATCACCAGGAAAATCTGATCAGCTTTTATTGAAATTGAATGGCATTAATATGAGGGCAGCAGCAAGGATGCAAGAACCAGCTTCTATCTCATTCTGTACAATAATAAGATTTTATCTTCAGCACTGAGGAAAAGAAAATTAATGGTGGAAGTACAGAACTAATGGATACTATTTATAAATATACTGTACTTTAATAAAAATACTCATCCACTATGATCATATACTCTTTTCCTTTTAGTCAACACAGGATGGTTAAAATGAATAAGAATCTTGAGTAAGCTGACTATTGTAAACCTATCTATCTATCAACACATTTCAGAAGGTTTAGAATATATCATATTAGCAACAACCATTTGGAAACTATAAGGGGGATAGAAGCCTATTTACAACAGAAAAAAACAGTCACAAAATTCTAGGAATAAACCTAATCCCCCCCCAAATAGTAAGGAGATCTCATGAAGAGAACTATAAAACAATATAGAGACTTGAAGGAGATTTTTAAAAACATGGAGAGACATTCTCTGCCTAGTTTACTTTATGTATCTATTACACTGCCAAGCAAAGTCTCAATATGATCTGGGGAAATTTTGACAACCTGGGAAAAAATGATTCTAAGTTCCATCTGGAAGAATACACAGGTGACAGACAATATTTGCAAAAGTAAAATAATGAGGGGAAATAATTGTCCTGGGCGGGGGCGGGGCAGGGGGAGAATGAAAACATTGAAACAAAATAGAGCATTCCCAAATAGATGCAAATTCTATGAGATTCTGTATTTGATACGAAATTTCAAATCAGTAGGGTAAGCATGGATTATCCAATAAATGGAATCAGGAGAAACAATCTTTTAGGGGAGAAAAATCTAAAGTTAGAGCATACCTCAAATCTTATACCAAGGATTTAAATGTAAAAAAATAAAAAGATACAAGAACTAGAAAAATATACATAAACTTAAGATTTGGGGGTTGGGGAAACCCTTTCTAAATATATGACAAGGTAGCATACATAGAGAAAAGATGTTCTGATTAAAGTTTTAAAATCTGTATGTCAAAAAACTCCATAAAATGCAAATTATAAATTACAAATATATTTGTTTTCATATGTAACAAAGGGGTATCTTTAAAGAGCTCTTGCAAATGATCAGCAAAAAGGCAAATATTCCAATTTAAAAAATGGGCAAAAAGAATGAACAGGCAACACACACAGAAAAGGAAAAGGGACAGTAAATACATTTAAGAAGTTTGTGGTTTGCTCCTCCCAGTTTCAAACAAATGGTTTGTTTCTCCCAGTTTCAAAGAAATGAAATCAAAGTTTAGTTTCATTTATTTGAATTTGTCTGCACCGGGGTCTTACTGATCTTCTCTGCCTTGTGTGGAATCTTTAGTTGAGGTATGAGAGATTTAGCTCGCTGACTAGGAATTGAACCTGGGCCCCTGAACTAGGGGTACAGAGTCTTAACCACCAAACAACCAGACAAGTACCCAGAAATTAGTTTTAAATGATAACATTTAGCATCAGTGAGAGAAAGGAGAACAGATGTCTCATTACTTTTTATGTGAATATAAATTAATATTACCTCCTGAGGAATAAGTTGGCTACGTATCTCAAAACCTTAACAATGTAATATATTCTTTGGCCCAGCACTCTTAGGCCTTTTGACCTAAGGGAAACTTTGAGGAATATTGATTGCACCACTGCTTTTTATTATTAAAAACTGAGAACAACTTAAATGTCAATAGAGAGCACTGGTTAAAAGAATTATGACATGGGATCATACAGTGGACTACTATACACCCATTATAGATGGAGGCGAATGGTTCATAGCACATTAAGAGGGAGAAAAAGATCTGTTTCAAAATAGTAATGCACAATGTGAGTCCATGTTTGTGTAAAAATACATTACTCAGAGAAACAAAACTAGGATACATCAGATCTTAACCACGGATATGCCCGATTCGTAGGATGAATGAAATACATTTAAATCTATGTAAGTTAAAATCTATTTTTCCTGTTGTGCTTATCAAAGTTTCCACAATCAACATATATTATTACTTTGTGAAGAAAAAAAATTTTACTTTTAAAACAGAGTTTGGAAAGAGGCATAGAATATTTGTGAAGGGGTTGAGAAGACTTTGGCTCCCTATGTGTCATAAAATGAGATATCAATGGACGTATATGCTGCTTTGAAAAACAGTTATGAATTCACAAATTTATTCAGTAATTTTAAAAAGATGTCCTCTCTACCTCTTCTAAAGATGGGTTGTGAGATATTTTTTAGATTTTTTCCCTCATTCCTGAAACTCTGTAGAAGGAGGTTATTTGACTCGTCGGGGGCCACATGTAGCTCATAGAATTTTAATTTTCCTTCTGATCTTCTGGCAGCCACAGACTGCAACATGGGGCAAAGTCACAAAATTAGCTCACTTACTTAACACAGATTATCTCAGCATAACATTTATCTCATGCTACTGGGCAGAGCATTCTTTCAGCTGCCAAAATAACTGTCCAGATTTGCGCCACGAGGAAGCAAGAGGAAAAGTGCTTTTTCCTGGGAGTCGAGACACCAAGTTACATTGTCCATGCCCTGCCATCACTGAGTGACTTAACTCTCCGAGGTTACTCCAGTCTGTATAACAGGGGACTGGAGAGATGACCAGTGAGTTTCCTAACTGTTTTGAGGTATAGGGCTCATGTTCTCCAACCTTCTGATTCCACTTTGCTTTGTGCTTTTCCATGTGCATGTGACTGAGTTTGAATAATGCTAAATAACTTGCCTATGTTCTCCGTGAATTCATTTCTCGTATTCCTGCTTTAGTCCCACAAGCAGATGGTAAATGGGTTGAAGGCACACCATAGGTAAGCACTTAATAAATGCTTGTTCATCTGGATCACTATTAAACCAATAACCTCAAATCACCACCTTTCCACTTACCGTGATTAAAATAAAATTATTCAGATCCTCTTACTCTGGGTTGTGTCCCTGAGGAAGTGATGTGATTCCTTTACTAAAAATAGCAGCACCAAGAGCTCGCCCACCGATCTCTAGCATCTCACGCTCACCATGATGGGCCCACAGCAGTCCTCAAAGGCCCAAACCTCTGAGTTCTCCAGGGCCAGGTCGGAAAAATGATCAAGGCCATGGAAAATCAGGCAAGAAGAGCTGTATCTACCTTTGCCCCTAAGATTAGCAGTAGTGACTTTGTCTGCCCTTACTCGTGCTCAATGTGACTTCAATAAAGAACTATGCATGTGTGCGTGCTAAGTCACTTTAGTCGTGTCCGACTCTCTGTGACCCTATGGACTATGTAGCCCACCAGGTTTCTCTGTCTGTGGGATTATCCAGGCAAGAATACTGGAGTGAGTTTCCATGCCCTCCTCCAGGGGATCTTCCTGACCCAGGGATTGAACCTGTGTCTCCTGCACGGCAGGCAGTTTCTTTACCGCTGGGACACTGGGGAAGCCAACAAAGGACTATAAGCACCGGGAAATAAAAATGTGTGAGTGGAACAGAATTCAGGCAATTTATTTATGAGTAAGCACCTTGCAGTCGATGGCAGCACAGTCTAGATTTTGACAAAAAGAAAACCAACGACGTCATTTTTCTTTCTTTACAAAGCGTACAACGTGACTTGCAGTCAAAGTCAACAGCTCACTGAACATCTTTTGGACAAGAAGGGAATTCAGCATCCAATTCTACAGACTAGCATGTACTAGTCAGTCAATAATAAAATATATATTATTTTAAAAATACACATGCACCCTATAAAAGTTTCTAGAGGCCTACAATTTTCCAGCCACACAGATATATCCATGCCTCTGAATGTGATGATGGTTTTTTCCCCTCCCTCTGGCACATCACGTGACTCGCTCAGGTCCCCAGCTTGGCTGGCATGAAGAGTGAGTTAGAATCTGACACATAATGCCTTTTGCCTCTGATTATCCAAGGGAAGCCCCGCCCCCCATTTCCCAATAGTAAGCAGACGCCAGCTGAGACCACCGCCAAACAACAGTTTTAACTCTCAAGAATGTGATGCTTGATATATTTTTTAAATTATCTGGTCAGCAGGGTAGGAATTTCTTAATTCTTTTGTCAACTGGAAAGAAATAGGACAGAGAAATTCTTCAAGGTTCAGCCTAATTTCATTTCTGCGGGGCCCCTGACGGTCCCAGAGGGAAGCATGACCCGGTCTGTTCCGCGCCCTCGAGCTGGCCTGGACACTAAGGACTCCTCCCCAGGACAGAGCTACTCGGAAGGGCCCCTCAGGGTGACTGCACACCTGGAGCCCATTAGCTGACCAGAGTACCTTGTGTTTCAATTTTAATCAGGCTTCTAGAAAAGTCCCAGAATTGCAGTGCAGCCCCACAAACTGGAAGAGTCCAGAAGTTTGGCTTTCAGAGGCCCTCAGCTGCTTGTCTTTGAAACAGAGGGGGTGGGTGGTGGACAATCCCCACCCCCCATTTGCTGCCCATACCAGTTCCTGCACAGCTGGACCACAGGAGCACCAGGCTGAGTCTCTGTCTCCCCCAACACTCAGTCCTGGACAGGCCAGCCAGGCGGCCCCTGCCCGCTCCCATCTTTTTTGCATCCAATAAAAAGCAATGGCCAGATTCGTTCTGGACACCCAGGTGGCGCTAGCGGTAAAGAACCCACCTGCTAATGTAGGAGACATAAGAGACGCAGGTTTGATCCCTGGGTCGGGAAGATCCCCTGGAGGAGGGCATGGCAACCCACTCCAGTATTCTTGCCTAGAGCATCCCAAGGACAGAGGAGCCTGGAGGGCTACAGCCCATAGGGTCACAAAGAGTCAGACCTGACTGAAGTGACTCAGCACACACACACGAACAGTGTTAATAAATGGAGCTGCCTGGCCTGTACAATTCCTCGCAGGGTGTCTACTAGGCATCTCTCAAGAACCAGGAACTGGAAATAAGGCAAGAGCACAGGTTCTCCCTTTATGCAGAAGAAATTCCACTGGGGGTGGGGGATGGCAAGGACACTTCCTCTCCCATCCACGTGGTCAGAGCCAGGCAATGGAAGAGCCCACCACTCGTGGGTGCGCTCACCCAGACCTGCCCTGGCTCCTCTTCCAGCGTGGATCTGGGGGAAGAGGCAGGTTCCTTCCCAGCCCAGCTGAGCCGGGGTAAGGTCTTTCCAGAAAGTATTCCCGGATGCTGCCATGTCGTTCTCTGCGGGTCAGGCATTCCTCTGTCCAGGCCTTGGGTCAACTCTCTCCTTCCCTTCCAGACTCCAGACTTATATCTGGGGCAAGCACCCTATCCTACTCTCCTAGAAATCCCAGGGTGTGCTCCAGTACCTGGTATCTGGGAGACACTCCGTGGGTCCTAAGATGACAGATGCTCATGTGTGAGTGGTCCAGGCATTAGCCAGCCTGCCTCTCTCTCTTTCACCTCCTGGGCAGCCACCTGCCAGGAACCGAGAAGTTTCTGAGGGGTCCTGATCTCTTCCCTGACTTGAGAGGTGTGGAGCGTAGGGGGAGGTAGGAGGTGGTGAGGGGACGATGGGTGGGGTCCTCTCTCAATGGCTTCCCGGCTTGTGTGTCCTCCATCCTGAGATCAGCATCACGTCCCCCCAGTGCTGTCTGAGCCTCACACGCAGGAGAGGCTCCATACGCACTGCTGATACTTAAAGGCAGTGACACTGGACACCCGGGCGGCACGAGCTGTAAATAACCCGCCTGCTAGTGCAGGAGACGTCAAGAGATGCAGGTTCAATCCCTGGGTCGGGAAGATTCCCCTGGAGGAGGGCATGGCAACCCACTCCAGTATGTTTGCCTGGAGAATCCCATGGACAGAGGAGCCTGGAGGGCTACGTCCATAGAGTCACAAAGAATCAGGCATGACTAAAGTGACTTGGCACGCAAGCACACAAAGGCAGTGGGCCTCAAGCATTATTTCGTAAAAGGCTCGCCTGGGGGATGTGCTTGAAGTAGACCCCCAGGCCATAATCTCCTAGATGCTCTGATCTGCAGGCTCAGGAGGAGGCCTGGGAATCTGCATTCTAATAAGCAGTTTAGGTGAGACACCCAGGGGGTTCTGCAGACTCAGGGTGACAGACAGCAGTTCAGACTCCCCTCTCCCACTGTGTGTGATGTGCCAAGATCAGGCAACGAGTCTAGTAAATATTGGTTGCAATGACACCAGCTAGAGTTTATGTAATGACGTTTACTTTTTTTTTTCCTGATTATGAAAGTAGTATATGCTCATCATAGAGAATTTGGAATATCAGAAATACATGAAGAAAAAAATGAAAACTTACTTTAAGATAATTTTTGGGAATTTGGGATTCCCGGGCTGTCCATTGATTAGGACTCTGTGCTATCATTGCCAAGGGCATGGGTTCAGTCCCTGGTCAGGGAACTAAGATCCCACAAGTTGCTCGATGTGGCCAAGAAAAAGGGAGACTTCCGTGGTGGTCCATGATTAAGACTCAGCTCCCAGTGCAGGGGGCCTGGGTTCAATCCCTGGTCGGAGAACAAAGATCTTGCATGCCACACAGAAAGGCCAAAAATAAAAAATAGAAAAAATAAAATAGTCTAATCCAAGGTAAAGATTAATATCTTTTTTAAAAAAATTGTGGTCAATCCAACTGCAAAAACTCCTGTTTATATTTCTTACCAGTCATTTTGCTATGCTTATGTACATATTAACATTACACAGGACATACAGTTTTATATTTTGTGTATCTTAATTTTACATTTTGTTGGGATCTTTTCCATAGTCATTATATATTTTTGAAATTAGTGTTTTAATGACTTCCTTCACAGCAGTCATCACAGAAGCATACAATAATTCATTTAGCCATTTTCTTACTGGTGTACATTTAAGCTCCAAATGCTTTTTGTTGTTTAGTCGCTTAGTCATGTCCGACTCTTTGTGACCCCGTGGACTGTAGCGTGGACTGTAGCCCGACAGGTTCCTCTGTCCTTGGGATTTTCCAGGCAAGAATACTGGAGTGGGTTGCCATTTCCTTCTCCAGGGGATCTTCCCAACCCAGGGATTGAACCCAAGTTTCCTGCATTGGCAGGTGAATTCCTTACCACTGAGCCACCAGGGAAGCCTAATTCTTTACACTGTTATAAATAACTCTACAGTGAGTATCCTCATATTTATTTTTCATGTAAGGTTTAAATTTTGCTCCCTTAAGTTCCATGAAGTGGGCTCTATTTTAATTTCCTTTCAGATTGTATTCCTTCTATCATCTTGTTATTTTGGTTCTCACATTCATCTCTAAAACGTTTAACAATGAGGAAAGACACCTCCTAACGCTCCTATGAATTCCAGGCCTTTAAAAACTATTTTTCCAGACTCCTTTCTGGTTAAAACTTGTATAACTGGTAGCCTGCAAAATAATACTCATGTGAGGAGGACCTGGGGCTTGAAATGAGGGAACACAGAACAGTGAAATTAGTGATCTGAATATTACTTTGAGAATTGAGAGGGGCTTCCCAGGTGGTGCTAGTGGTAAAGAATCCGCCTGCCAAGGCAGGAGACACAGGAAACACGGGTTCGATCCCTGGGTTGGGAAGATCCCCTGGAGGAGGACAGGCAACCCACGCCAGTATTCCTGCCTGGAAAATTTCATGGACAGATAAGCCTCGTGGGCTACAGTCCATGGGGTCGTAAAGAGCTGGACAGGTCTGAGCGACTGAGCACACACATATTGAGAAATGAGAAGCACACGTGGAAGACGACAGCACTTTTCTTCCAAGAGCAGAGAGCATCCGAGGGGGGAGGCGGCCAGCTAACGGCTCTGCACCGACGCCATGGGCACCGCGGTTCCAGGCGGTGGCCAGGCAGCCAGGAGCCGGGGCTGAACCCTGCTTGTCGCTTCTGACGGCCAAGTGTGTCCCGTGAATCACCTCCGAGATCTGCTTCTGTGATCACCATCAGCCTCTCTGCATCCGAAATTGCCCAACTGTGCAAATAGGTATTCAAATATTGATGAGAGAAAACCAACAGCCGTTTATCAGCCCGGAAGAGCAGTTGTTCACGGCTTTTATCTCAGGAGGGCTTTATGGGAAGCCCGGGAAGCGCTCACTCGTCACACTGTGTGTTTTGAGCGGCAGTGACTCTGAAGTACGATTCCAGTCAGAAGGGCTCCCTCTGCGTTCTTGCTGAGAGCTGGAGGGGAACCCGGGCTCCGGAGGGTGGGGGGCTGGGCTGCCCTCTCCCTCTCCGCCGGTCACATTTCCAGATGTTTTCTCTTCCAGCCAGCTCTTCCTCCCTCCTCTCTGTGCCAGGAAAAAAAAAAAACGAGCCTCCCGCAGGGAAGAGAAATCCCCATTCCACATGCTTTGCACTCTGTTATATTGTTTTATACCCCCAAAGTTCTCTTGGTGATTTTTGCGAAATGTCAAACCAGTAATTATTATTTTAGTATTGACTCCCCTAGAACCGCCCTGTGCACCGTCGAGCGGAAAAATGGAATCACAAGGACCTGAAAGGAGGATCTCAGCCAGGAGAGATGAAACCAGGGACAATTCTGGCTTCCGCTGCTTTGGGCTGAAAGCAATCTTTCTTTATTGATGGGCTGTTGCCTTCCTTATACTAGGAATTCCTCCTTCTCACAAGCTCACGTTCCATTTTGGCACCGAAGTTACTAGTTTTGTTTTTCTCTGGAGTTGGTAATGGCCTGGATGGGCCGCTCCAGTCACTAAACGGCCCATCTGGGGCGCTCTGGAGGGGGATGGCTCTGACACCGTTTCGCTCTGGCGATGCAAACTAGATGAGGTGGGAAATGAACCACAAACCTGCACCCCTGTACACAGGCGTCAGTCAAATGGGAGCCAGGGTGACGCTGATGCAACCAAACTCAGAGTTGATCACTAGCCAGTTTCTGGACAGGCAGCGTGCAACTGGGGAGTGTGGGCCTCGCTCTCCAGCACGCTGGCCTCTGCCATTGTGGCTGTTGGGCACTAAAAGTGTGGCTCATCTCACTGAGATGTGTAAAACACACCCTCGATTTGGAAGATTTAGGATGAAAGTAAAATGTCTCAATGCTCTCTAAATGTTGATTCCCAGTTCATATGATAATACGGTGAAGAATTGACTGAAATAGAATATATTGCTAAAATTAACCTCACCTGTTTCTTTTTACCACTTTATAAAGTGGCCACCAGAGAATTTAAAATTATACGTGTGGGCTTGCATTTGCAGCTCACAGTATAGTTCCATTGGACAGTGCTGGTTTAGAGGCAGTTTAAACATTCATTCCATTCTGAAGGAGATCAACCCTGGGATTTCTTTGGAAGGAATGATGCTAAAGCTGAAACTCCAGTACTTTGGCCACCTCATGCGAAGAGTTGACTCATTGGAAAAGACTCTGATGCTGGGAAGGATTGGGGGCAGGAGGAGAAGGGGATGACAGAGGATGAGATGGCTGGATGGCATCACTGATTCGATGGACGTGAATCTAAGTAAACTCTGGGAGTTGGTGATGGACAGGGAGGCCTGGCGTGCTGCGATTCATGGGGTCACAAAGAATCGGACACGACTGAGCGACTGAACTGAACTGAACTGAAACATTCATTGGAGGGACTTCCTTGGAGGTCCAGTAGCTAAGACTTTACGCTCCCAACATAGAGGGTGTGGGTTCAATCCCTGGTCGGGCAACTAAGATCCCACAGGCTATGTGGTGTGGCAAAAAAGTTTTTTAAATAAAATTCTTTGGAAATCAGTGAAAAATCCCTATTTATATTTATTTTTAGGTCTCAATGGGGAGGGCATTCCGTGATACTCTGCCCAGGTCTGCACGGCACGGCACGAGGCCTCATGCTGGGGCACGGCCTTCAGCTCTTCTCCTGTCTGTCAGCCTGCGGAGTTATCTGCTGTTCGCGCTGTTTTCTCAGTGGCGAGGGAATGAAATTGGGAAGTCTGCAGACGGGGATGCGCCCGGCTCACAAGAGGCACCACAAGCCCTTTGAAGGGTCTGGAGGCTGAAGTTCTTTTTAGAACTAAATTCACAAATGAGAACAACCGAAGTCCTGCCCCTGGAATAAAAATCCGCTTTGATCTCATTCTTCAACCTAACACAACACTGCACATAACCACCCAACCAGGTACCTCCACCAAGTGTGAACATCAGCCCTTCGCTGAGGCTCAATTTCTGTCCATTTAGATAAAGACTGTTACGGACTGGATGACCCATGGGAGAAAAGAAGCCCAACACGGCAGAAGCCAAGTTTCTTTACTCTCCTATCAGAACGGCACCTGCAAACTCCAACAGCCCCGTGGTCCTCTCCCAGAGCCGCTGCCCCCACCAGAGCCACCCCTCCGTTATTGCCACTTGATGGCGCCCTCAGGCTTGTCCCCCTTCAGCTGACATCATCCTTAGGGCACCTCTCTCGGCAGGCTGTGTGTGGGCTTTTCTGGTGGCTCAGCCGTAAAGAATCACCCTGTACCTATGGCTGATTCTTGTTGATGTATGACAGAAAACCACAAAATTCTGTAAAGCAATTCAGTTCAGTTCAGTTCACTCCGTCGTGTCCGACTCTTATCAACCCCATGGACTGCAGCATGCCAGGCCTCCCTGTCCATCACCAACATCCGGAGCTTGCTCAAACTCATGTCCATTGACTCAGTGATGCCATCCAACCATCTCATCCTCTGTCCTCCCCTTCTCCTCCTGCCCTCAATCTTTCCCAGAATCAGGGTCTTTTCCAATGAGTCAGTTCTTCACATCCGGTGGCCAAAGTATTGGAGTTTCAGCTTCAGCATCAGTCCTTCCAATGAATGTTCAGGACTGATTTCCTTTAGGATGGACTGGTTGGATCTCCTTGCAGTCCAAGGGACTCTCAAGAGTCTCCTCTTTCAATTAAATCTTGAAAAAAAAAAAAAAAAAACCCTCCTGTCAAGGCTGAAGACATAAGACAAGTGGACTCGGTCCTTGGGTTGGGAAGACCCCTTGGAGGAGGGCATGGCAACCCACTCCAGTATTCCTGCCTGGAGAATCCCCATGGACAGAGGAGCCTGGTGGGCTACAGTCCCTGGGGTGACAAAGAATCAGACACGACTGATGTGACTTAGCACGCACGCCCATGTGGATCTGTACTAGGCCTCACATGTACAGGATCTCATTCAACTGTTTCAATGACCTAACAGACAGGTTCAAGAGGACAGCCCCCGCCATACCGGGCCCCCATGTTGGAGGGCTGAGCAAAGGGCCCAGATCACATGAATGGAGCTGCCAGGGTCCAGGCTGCCTCCTCCCAACTGCTGTTCCACCACGTGGCCTGTCTCACGGAGCGTCCCTCTGCACCCGCGTTCCCCCCAGCAGGCCCAGACTCAGCTCCTGGCCCACCTCCGTCTGCCCTAACCTTCCCTTCTGGTTACCCCCACCTCTGGCTTGCTTCAGCTGCTGCTGATGCTGCTGCTAAGTCGCCTCAGTCGAGTCCAACTCTGTGCGACCCCATAGACAGCAGCCCACCAGGCTCCCCCGTCCCTGGGATTCTCCAGGCAAGAACACTGGAGTGGGTTGCCATTTCCTTCTCCAATGCATGAAAGTGAAAAGTGAAAGAGAAGTTGCTCAGTCATGTCTGACTCTTCGAGACCCCATGGACTGCAGCCCACCAGGCTCCTCCGTCCATGGGATTTTCCAGGCAAGAGTACTGGAGGCGGGTGCCATTGCCTTCTCCGGGCTTGCTTCAGCAGCAGAGTCCAAACTCTGCCTCAGCTCAGCTGAGACCCACCTGTGCCCATTCATGGCCTACCCACCACCCTCTCCCAAGCCCAGGCCTCCCGTCTTTCCTGCGAAAAGCCCCAGCTCCAGGGTTCGCCTTCCACCCCTCATCCTGACTCCTAGGCTGACGGATCCGAGCTGTCCGTTTGACTCCTCTTCCCTCGCTTCCTCTACAGTCTGAGCGTCTATTTGACTCTTCCAACACATTCCTGACGTTTTTTTGTAAACTAGAGTTTTTTTTTTATTCCTTTCAACCCCTGCTTTGTCCACCTGGGTTCCATCTTGCCTCTTGTTGACAATGCCGGAACCCGGGAAACCGCCTGGACTAACCCCTGCCCTGAGCATGGGCTTAGCATCTGGACGGTGGGGTAAGTCCAGGGCTCTGCCGT
Organism: Oryx dammah; assembly: GCF_014754425.2. NCBI lineage: Eukaryota > Metazoa > Chordata > Mammalia > Artiodactyla > Bovidae > Oryx > Oryx dammah. Next base: position 80,863,619 of record NW_024070188.1, on the reverse strand, counting down.
GTAGTGGTTGAGACTTTTGGAGGTGACTCATCCTTTCCATGCCTCAGTTTCTGTAAAACAGGAATAACAACAGCACCTGCCTCCTCGAGGGGCTGAGAGGATGAAGTGAACATCCTCGACACAAGAAGACAGCGCTCGGCCTACAGCGTGTGCTGCTAGACCATGAGTCATTCGTATCCTTGGCTGGTTGTTTTCTAGCCTGTTGAATCTGCACCGAGTGGCTGTGACCCACCTCACACGCCAGCCAGATCTGTGAGCTGTCGCCCCCTACTCTTACATACCACCCGTGCTAGCAGAGAAATGTCGTTTGGGTGCCTAGACTGCCCTTTTCAGTCTCTGCTTTCTAAAAGTGTCCCTTTTCTCCTGTTCTCTGCCCACCTCCACCCCCACCCCCAGGAACATCACCTGGGGCAATTCTTATCCCCTTGTCTTTGGAGAGCCAGCTCGGATCTGCTTTCTCCCCACAATCCCCTCCGCCCATTAACTTCTCTTGGTTCCTGGTTCTCTGGAGTCTCACAAACTTAATTTCTCAGTCCAGAGTGATTCTACCACCCAGGGGACAGTGGGCACTGTCAAGAGACACTTCTCTTGTCACAGCTGGGGCAGGGGTGGGGTACGCATCTGGTGGGTTGAGGGGAGGTCACTGCTGCACAGGATGGCCCCCACCACAGAGTCTCTGCCTCAAGTGGTCCACCGCGCGATGACTGTAGACCCTGCATATGACCACCTGCCCTTGATGACCTTCTTTTTGTTTGTTTGTTTTAAAAAGCCTTCTCGGCCCAGGAGAGATGCCTCAGGAGAAATCAAACCTGCCAACACCTTGATCTGGGACAGCTAGTCTCCAGAACTGTGAAAAAAAAAATGCTTTTTTTTAAAAAAAAAAAAAAAAAAAGCCTTTCAGTGTTTTCAGTGAACTTCCCTGGTGGCTCAGACGGTAAAGCGTCTGTCTACAATGTGGGAGACCCGGGTTCAATCCCTGGGTTGGGAAGATCCCTTGGAGGAGGGCATGGTAACCCACGCCAGTATTCCTGCCTGGAGAGTCCCCATGGACAGAGGAGCCTGGTGGGCGACAGTCCATGAGGTCGCACAGAGTCGGTCACGACTGAGCGACTTCACTTTCACTTTTCAGTGTTTTCAGCTAGACTTCTTTTGATTCTTCCATAGTACTTGAAGATAGTGCTGTGCTTAAAATGGATGAACTGATAATGATTCATTTTCTAACTAAACAGGCAGCCAGGAATATTTTTCATTAAGTGTCTGGGGTATGTCATCACAAGATAAAAAATAGTCACATAAATGTATGAAGCATCCTGTGCCCGTGGAGAGAAAAATGCGGTCATCTCTCTGTCGTCACCCTGCGGAAGTCTGTCCAACGACAAACAGCTTCTTCTCAACCCCAGCCACAGTCACACACACAACCTGTTCTCGACCACTTTCATTTCTGAGCTCTTATCTTAGAACATGACTTTTTTGTTGGCATTTGTGCGATAAATATCATATATGACAGCAAAACTTTCTCATCTGCATCTAAGAGAAGATGTGTCTTCCTTTTTTTGCAGAGCAGCGGAGGCGATGCAGAAGGTGTCTCCAGCTAAATCTGATGTCGAGTGGATGAACGACATGGAGGGAAACGAAACACCCGGCCACTGTCTCCTGGTCTGCCACAGAGATGACAATGGGGCAGAAGAGACCATCATTTGCTCCCCTGGTGGCAGCACCCATAACTGGATGAGGGCTTGGATAAAACCACAGGAGGTTTTAGCCCATTTCTGTCCTATCGATTTCTATAGAGCGCAAGGAGTAACCCAATCCATTCACTCACTCAAGGACCCTCGGACTTCAAGTTTCCACCCTTAAAGGAAAGTAAAGAGATCTTGTGGAGCACACACTCCAGGTTCTGATGGCATGTAACGTGGCATTCATCCACTCGGGTTTCCGTTTTCTCTTAGAAAGTGTTAATCTACAGTGTCCAAATAAATGGTCTTCACTTCTGACCACTTACGTAAGCTAATTTTTTTCCTACAGGAGCCTTGGAAAATAAATTCGGATACATGAAAAATGTTAGGGATTTTCTCCTTACCTCCTACCATGGTGGCAGGAAGAGCCCTCCCTGGAGGACCCCACTGTTCTTCTGGACAGAACCATCTCAAGCCTTCTCTGCCCTCTTTCACATGACTTGCAGCCTCTGAGTGCTAATGTCCATCACAAATCTGGACTACAGAGCAGCCAGGAGTCTACTCATATTCTTAGGCAACAGATCTTAGCCTCAGAACTCATCAACAATAAACACAACAGTTGATCTATCTCTCATAACTTAGATTTGAGTTTTCGAGAACACAGGAAGAGAGATATTACTACCCCTCCTCAAACCAGCTGTAAATCCCTACATTGCAGTCTTAAATTCCAAAGGAGGAGGAAGAAATTTCACTTGGAAAACAACAGTGAGTTGGGTGGGTGATATCAAAATTTCAGAGGGTGATGACTGTGACATAGTTTCATTGACCTTCCCACCCCAACCCCTGCCAAGGTAACATGTCAACAAAGTTCAACTTCCCCAGAGTATAAAAAAAGTGAAAGTGTCGTGTTGACTCGTGACCCCATGGACTGTAGCCCGACAGGCTCCTCTGTCCATGGAATTTTCCAGGCCAGAATACTGGCATGGGTAGCCATTCCCTTTTCCAGGGGATCTTCCCAACCCAGGGATCAAACCTGGATATCCAGCATAGCAGGCGGATCCTTCACTACCTGAGCCAAACCAGGAAAGCCCATGGGAGAGCATAAATGACACACGGGCATCTGGCGGGTGAGGGATAAGCACAGACACTACAGAAGGGGCCGCTGACAAGTGGCCCTCAGTTAAGTTGGATCCCTAAGTGTAGGGATTCCCTGGTGGGTCAGATGGTAAAGAAATCCTCCTGCAATTCGGGAGACCTGGGTTCGATCCCTGAGTTGGGAAGATCCCCTGGAGAAGGAAATGGCTACCCACTCCAGTATCCTGGCCTGGAGAATCCCCATGGACAGAGGAGCCTGGCGGGCTACAGTCCATGTGGTCATAAAGACTCGGACACGACTGAGCGACTTTCACACCAAGTTTAGACTCAACAGCCACAAAACGTGCAGATGTTACCAAGCAACAAGTGGGATGGCTCCCTGGGTTGTTAAAAGAAGAAATAAAAAAGCTCCTCCCAAGAAAACTTCAAGGCAGACCTCTTGCTTTTCTGACCACAGCGCTTGTTCCCTAAATCATCTCTGCTGCTCAGCGTGGCGCGTAATCCTTCCGGGACCCGCACCTGTTCATGGGCCTCTCGGTCTCCTCCCAGCTAAGCCCCTGCCCTGCCTCCTCGCCCATCCATTTCCTCTCTTCTCCCGGAGCCTTTGTTTCCTTTTATTCCTCACTGCCTTTCATGCTGCTCTATACTTGTAATAAGAAAATGCCTCCCACTCCCCAGCACAAAGAGCCTGCCCATTCTTCTGATTAACCTCCTCCTCTGGGGGGATCTCTCTCCTGAAAGGCTGTTTTACCTCCCTCCTCCTCCTGCCCAGCACACGCACTGGTGCGGCCAGATCCCTGCTCCAGAGCCCATTCTGCCCAAAAGGCCCTGCCTGGAGAAGTGCCTTAGCTTTGCTGCTGCTGCTGCTAAGTCGCTTCACTCATGTCTGACTCTGTGCAACCCCATAGACGGCAGCTCACCAGGCTCCTCTGTCACTGGGATTCTCCAGGCAAGAACACTGGAGTGGGTCACCATTTCCTTCTCCAACGCATGCATGCATGCTAAGTTGCTTCAGTCATGTCTGACTCTGTGCGACCCCATGGACAGCAGCCCACCAGGCTCCTCCGAGTGGGTTGCCATTTCCTCCTCCAGCCTTAGCTTTGACTTCCCTCTAAAACCTAGTGACTGGCTGACTCATTCCTTCACTCTCAAGAGCTACTGTTTCATCATCTTGCTTTATCCTCCCCCAAGCATACCAGTTAAAGTAATAATGATAGTAATATTCCAGTGAGTCACATAAATATCTCATTTCGCAGCAACTACAGTTTACTTGCTGGATTTACATGGGTGTGCGTGTAGCTTTGCATTCTAAAATTATTAACAGAATATGTCAGCTCCTTCTGTTTAAGTCACTGAATAAGCTTCATAACCTTCTAAAGCATCTAGGTCCCCAGATTTTCATGGTCAAGCAAAGGAGGAAAAAGGGTTTAAGAACCATGGAATAACAACACTAGAATGGAACTTTGCACTTAGTGTATCTATTTTATACGGATCAGAATCAAGGCCCAGAGAAGTTAAAACACTTCTCAGGGTCACACATCAAGTGGAACAGCTGGGTTAGGGGCTCAGTCAACTTAGTGACAGAGCCGGGTCTCGTAGTGGTTTATTGATGTTTTTAAAAACATGGAGGAACTTTGAATTCTGCAAAGCACTATCCAAAGAGAAAGTATTTATTGATATGTGTGTTAGTTGCTCAGTCGTGTCCGACTTTTTGTGACCCTGTAGACTGTAGCCCGCCAGGCTCCTCTGCCCCTGGGATTCTCCAGGCAAGAACACTGGAGTGGGTTGCCATTTCCTCCTCCAGGGGATCTTCCTGACCCAAAGATCGAACCCAGGTCTCCTGCATTGCAGGCAGATTCTTGACCTTCTGAGCCATTGATATAGTTGTTATTAACAGGTAATATTTTTTTAACCTTTTAAAAATTTTAATTGGAGGCTAATTACTTTACAGTATTGTGGTGGTTTTGCCATACATTCACATGAACCAGCCATGGGTGTACTAGTTATTAACAAGTAATATTAAAGAATGTGAAGCCACCTACTCAGAAAGGCTACAGAGCAGGGTGATCACACTGAACGCTCAAGGTAAATGAAGTTGAGTGAGCCAAACTCCTGAAAATACGATGGCTTGGAGCTTATCAGGAGAGGAAGCAAACGCCGCCTGCTGGAGAGATGGTCATGGGATTGGGCACTGGTCTCAGGGTGGGCGGTGAAGGCTTTAGGGGGCGGGGCTATTGCGCTTTCAAGTGAATCACCTGCGTCTGCCTTAAACCCCAGATTCTGCTTCAGGAGGCGAGCTTGGGGCTGAGGTCCTAGGGGTCTACGCAGCTCCTAGGTGATGCTGATGTTGCTCTTCCATGGACCCACTCTGAGTAGCAAGGATTTAGGGATGCAGTTGCAGAAGCAAAAATGTCAAAGAGGAGATATAGTATCTGGCCGTGGCGCCAGGACCCCAGGGCTGGAGTCCCAGGGCTGGAGTCCCGGGTGTGTTACACTGTGTGAGCATGGGCGGAGTTGTGCCTCTCTCTGGGCTTGGGTTTACTCATCTCGGTAAACCAGGGGAGTTGTTCTGGATGGTTTCCAAGATTGCTGAGGTCCCTCTCAGAGGGGGTGTCCTATGATTCAGAGCGTTGCAGCAAGCCAGCCTACCTGCAGTCAGGGAGGTGGGTTCAGAAGCTCTTGTATTAGAGATCCATGAGTCAGCAGTTTCCTAACTGCTGGGTGGGGGGCGGGGGCGGGGGCGGTGGGTTTCTAACTCCCATTAACTCGCTCCAGACCCCTGCTCTTTCCTTCGGCCACAGTCTTGAACCACGTGGTCCCAATTTTCCCATCCCTTTCATGCCACTTGATCCTTCACTTCCCTTCCTTGCAGCATCTGGCTTCCTCTGCTCCCTTGAAGCTGACCTTTTCCTCGCCCTGGCTCTTTGATCATCCTTTCCCCTTTTGTGGCTTTCTATATGAGAAATGATTACAATTACAGTACTTTATTTTTTTTTAAGTAAAGCATGACAATATTGCTCTATGCCATCACTTTGCTGATTTAAAAAGATTCTTTTTTTTAATGTGGACCATTTTTAAAGTCTTTACTGAATTTGTTACAATACTGTTTCTATTTTACGTTGGTCATGAGGCATGTGGGATCATAGCTCCATGACCAGGGACTGAACCTGCACCCCCTGCATTGGAAGGCAAAGTTTTAACCACTGGACCACCAGGGAAGTCCCCATTTTGCTGATTTAACACAAACTCTTTAAAGACTGTGACATAGTGAGAGACAGGGGGAGAGAGAGAGATTTGCCCTTATCTGAAATGAAGTGACAGTACTGTTTTTAGGGTGCTCACCAATTCTACAGAAGAGCTTCCAATCTGTACATACATGAAAGTGAAAGTAAAGTGAAAGTGTTAGTTGCTCAGTCGTGTCAGACTCTTGGCGACCCCACGAACTGTTCAGTCTGTAGAATTCTCCAGGCCAGAATACTGGAGTGGGTAGCCTTTCCCTTCTCCAGGGGATCTTCCCAACCCAGGGATCTAACTCAGGTCTCCCACACTGCAGGTGGATTCTTTACCAGTTGAGCCACCAGAGAACCCCAACATATGTACATATATATAAGCCAAATCTTCACTGTGTTAAGAGATACCCAATAGATTCAGGATAGGGAATATAGAGGGAGGTCACTAAAATACTATGTAGATTTAGGAATTTAGGCTCAGTGCAGTGGGGGCACGAGAGTGTGATCTCAATGAATTAAATAGCAGCCTCCCCCAACCTTGCCTCAGTTTCCTTTCCTATAAGAAGAAGAAGAAAAAAAACACCACTTGCCACACACAACACTATTGGGAGGAGATCGAAGACAATTCTGTACAGGGTCTCCACCAGAAGAGAGGATGATAATTCTTCACAACAACCATCACACAGTAAAATGTCCTAACTCACAAACAAGGAAATAGGTTTGCATCAGAAACCGGCCTCAGTTCCAGCACAGTACATTCCCCAAAGTTTGGATTTCTACAGGAAGAAGAAATAACCTAGGCTTCACTGAACATCCTGGATGAAACACACCCATCCTTCCAAAACCTTGGGACAAACAAAATCTCCAGCTCCTTCCTTCCCTCAGAGCCAGAGCCTTCAGAACCTTGTGGTATTTCCTCAAATACCAAGATTCTGAATTGTGACATCTGGTTCCCAGCTCTCCCAGGCTGGGACTTGCTTTTAAAGAGACAATCAGGAATTCTGACATCGTAAGCACCCACCTCACTGCCTTCCCTTCCCCTGGCATGAGTACACACTTGATGATTCTGGCATTTTCCCCCAAACAAGGAATCTGCTTTTTTTACTACTAGGATGTCATTTTCGTCAAAACCCTTCAACTCTTCCTCTTTTGAAAGCTATTTCAGATGCAGTAGGGCACCCTGCCCCCTCTTCCCATAAGTCCTCCACTAGCAGCAGGGAACTTCTAGACTTCAGCGAGGCAGCTACAACAGGCTGTCCGATTGTCTGGTGTTTCCCTGTAGTCCTTCTTCTCCCCCGACTTGGGCTCAGGATGTGAGACCGGGACCCACTAGCCACAGTGGGCTGGACACAGCTCTTTATTTCAGAGCCGCGGCAATGATGGAGAGACCCAGCCAACGGGGACAGGGAAGTTGGAGGGCCAGATGATGCTGACAGCCTGGGGGAGAGAGAATGTAACTTACAGAGAAGGGATGTGCTACCCACTCCAGGTGTCCCAGAAATCTCCCCTCAGGCCAGCAGGTGGACAGTAGCAAGCAGGGGTTCAGAGCATAGGGTGTCATGGCAGATGAACCCGCATTTGACTCCCAGCTCTGGTGGCTCACACAGTAAAGAATCTGCCTGCAATGCAAGAGCCCCGGGTTCAGTCCCTGGGTCGGAAAGATCCCCTGGAGCAGGGAATGGCAACCCACTCCAGGATTCTTGCCTGGGAAATCCCATGGACAGAGGAGCCTGATGGGTTTCAGTCCATGGGGTCGCAAAGACTTGGACATGACTGAGCGACTAACACTTAAGGTATGGTCAAACGATCTTCAGCAAATCACCTTCTTTTCTGAGTACCGGCTTTCTCTGACATAAAATAGGAAAATGAATAGTATCTAAACATTATGGAGTTGTGAGTCTTCAATGAGATCATACATAGAAAGAGCTTAGCATAATGCCTGGCACAAGAGAAGTACTTAATGAAAAGAGCTATTAATACTATCCTACCTGTCATCACAGACCAATAAGCCAATTACTTCACAGGACAGGGCAGAGACTATTTTATTTCAGTGGACACAGGTAAATGCTGAGGTTGGTACTTAAAAGAGAGCCCAATAGCTATTGAAGTAGTATCATAACCCTGGCACAAACAGAGCAGAAAGCAGGTGGCAGGGGGCAGGGAATAGTAAAGGCAGGAAGGACCCCCACAGAGGCAGGTGCAGTTCAATTCTGGACAGAGTTCTTGGTTTGGCAGAATGCTCCTGAGGTCCTGAAATGACCACACTACAAATAAGAGTTACATAAAGGATAAACTGTGGTAATTTTGGAGGTGAGACTGTTTGCTACCCTATGGACCGTAGCCCGCCAGGCTCTTCCATCCACGGGATTTCCCAGGCAAAGATACTGGACTGGGTCACCAGTTCCTCCTCCAGGGGATCTTCCTGACCCAGGGATCAAACACATGTCTCCGGCATCAGCAGGCAGATTCTTTACCACTGGGCCACCAGGGATGCCTTGGACGTGAGGAGGGAGATGCAAGTAACCTAGGGGGTGGGAGAGGGTGGGAGGTGGGAAGGAAGTTCAAGAGGGAGGGGACATATATACACACCTATGGGCGATTCATGTTGACGTATGGCAGAAACCAACACAACATTGTAAATCATTTATCCTCCAGTTAAAAAGAAACAAACTGAAGGAACTGGAGAAACGATCAGAAAATGTCACCTTCTGAAAAGAAAACTGGCAAAACCAGTCGCATCAACTCTTTTTGATGCCCTTTTTTTCTTGTGTATTCGAGGGTGGCTGTCTAGTATGGAGCACACAAAGTGACTGCAAAGTCTGTGGAAGAGGCCGTCACAGACTAATCACCGCTAAGAGACTCATGAATTATAAAGCAAAGAAATAAATGAAACCATCAACTTAAAAAGCAGTTTTATGGTGAATATTACCAGTAGAAATAACTAACATGAAAATAAGCCAATCATGGCTTAAAAATTTCACATAGTAAAAAATTAAATTGCAGGGGAAATCTGTCATATTGGAATAATGGTTCTATAACAAAATTCATAATGGCAACTTTCATAATATAAAAACCAATCCATAAAAAATCTTAGTTATAAATTTTATGCAGAAATCACTCCAATAAAAATAATTTTGGCAGAATAAAAATTGCCAAAATGGGGAAAATTGGAAATAGTATAGGTTTACAATAGAGAATATTGATTAAGGTCTTAAACTGGCTTAAGAATGTCCTCCTCAGAAAGTATTTTCTTCAAGGAAAATCCACTAGTGTTATTTAAATTCCATTTACTGGGTTGGCCTCAAAGTTTGTTCAGGTTGTTCTGTAAGAGGTAATGGAAACCCAAATGAACTTTCTGAAGAACTAAATAAAATGTTTCTACACTTAAACACAGGGCTTCCCTGGTGGTTCAGATGGTAAAGATTCCACCTGCAGAGCAGGAGACCTGGGTTCAATCCCAGGATGGGGAAGATCCCCTGGAGGAGGGCATGGCAACCCACTCCAGTATTCTTGCCTGGAGAATTCCATGGACAGAGGAGCCTGGCGGGCTACAGTCCATGGGGTCGCAAAGAGTTAAAATGTCTTTGGGAAAAAAAACTAGCAAGTCAAATAGATGGTGAACATATCTTGTTTCCCAGGAACACTTCCCAGGAACCGAGCTCCCTGGGATGGTGTAGACCCAGGCTGCTGCCAAGGCCAGTGCCTCCACAGGGGCAAGATGCTGCCTGCCTGCTTCCTAGATGGCTCCTCTAGACAATTCCTGGCCCAAGGGTACTTTAGGAGGAAATGAAAGACAGACTCCTGTCTTGGAAAAGGTGACTGGTTCTGTGTACCACAAGGCAAACTCTTGGATGATGAGAATTTGACCAAGAGTGTGGAAAAGAGAGAGAGAGAAAGAAGAGGAAATAAGGAGGGGGAGGAGGAGGGAAGAGGAGAGAGGGAAGGAGGAGGAGAGGGAGAGGGGAGGAGGAGGAGAGAGAGGGGAGGAGGGAGGGAAGAAAGGGGAGGAGGGAGGGAAGAAAGGGGAGGAGGGAGGGGAGAAGGAGGGAGGAGGAGGGAAGAAAGGGGAGGAGGAGGAGGGAGAAGGAGGATAGAAAGGGGAGGAGAAGGGGAGGAAGAGAGAGGGAGGAGGAGGAGAGAGGAGGGGGAGGAGGGGTGGAGGAGGAG
>NW_024070188.1:80671404-80853351 GCF_014754425.2 Oryx dammah | reverse complement strand
GAGGAGAGGAGGAGGAGAGAGGAGGGGGAGGAGGGAGGAGGAGGAGAGAGGAGAGGGGGAGGAGGAAGGAAGAAAAGGGAGAAGGGAGGAGGAGGAGAGAGAGAGGGGAGGAGGAGGAGAGAGGAGAGGGGGAGGAGGAAGAAAGAGGGAAGGAGGAGAGGGAAAGAGACAGGGAGTCAGAACAGACAGAAGGGAGGCACGCGGATGGGTGCTGCTCAGCAGACATTCTAGCCGCCCAATCAAAGGTTCAGAGTGGAGGCAATAAATCTTAAGATTCTACCACAGCCCAGGTGATTTTAAAGGCCAACCAGCTTCCTTTGATCTCATTCCACCCTCAGCAAGCCGCCATGAGATCACTTACTGATGTCAGGGTTACCGTGACACAGGGCGAGAGTTACCTCAATAACTAGCCTCCTTTTTGGAGCCCAACGGGAGGACTGCACGTTTGAGTTCACGACTGCCTCCCCTGATCCTCAGGATGCTGGAGGAGATGGGGCGAGACGCACATGGAACAGAAGACGGGAGGGAGAGCAGCCCCTTTCCCCTATTTTAATCCCTGGAAAGGTAATTGAAATGAAAGGCTTGGAGCCTGTGCATGTGGTATCATTATTTTTTTCTAGCCCCCAAATCAGTTGCTTAGTATACGATCAATCCTGAGCAGACTGAAAGAGCAGTTTCCCAAACTGTAAAGCTGCCAAGCAGGACTTCAATGACCCCACTGCCTGGACCCCTTCGCTGTCTTTTCAGTGACAGCATGAGTTATTGGGAAAGCTCTTTCAGAAGAAAGAAGCGTAAGGCGTTTCCAGACTTGGAACAGACAGACACACAGCCTCTGCCTCGCCACCCACTCCCCTCCAGAAATCTGAGGACGGGAACGTTGTTCAGATTCTTGGCAAATCTTCAATCAGTTCCTCAGACGGCTGGTTTCAAGGGACTATTCTGGGCTTCTACACTCAGAGGAATACAATGGATAATTGGAATCAATAGCTCTAATAAAAAGTTTCCAAATCTCATGTTTTGCTTCTTTAGAGAGCATGAAAGAAATGTGCTAAGATTTCACTGAAACATCATCCTATTTTCCACAGCCAAGTGATATATGGGAGGAATGCTTATAAAGCATTAGACAAGCTCTGCTGTTTATTTCCATCGCAAAGCAGGTCGTTGTTTTATGAGAATCTATGTTTGTAGAAGGTGACGAGAGAGCCGACTGGGGAAAGAGAAGAATTTTTCTTAAAAGATTCTAGCATTTAATGAGCCAATCCTGACAAGAACCTCACAGGCTATGGGTTCTTATTCCCATGTTAAGGGGCTTCCCAGGTGGCACTACTGGTAAAGAACCTGCCTGCCAGTGCAGGAGACATAAGAGACACGGGTTTGATCCCTGGGTCAGAAAGAGTCCCCGGAGAAGGGAATGGCAACCCACTCCAGTACAATAATCATTAGTCAATTCATTAGATTATGCAACCATCACCACAATCCAGTTTTGGACCATTTTCATCCTCCCCTGAAAAATTCTCTCAACAAGTCCGTGTGTGGTCAGCCCTCAGTCCTATCCCCAGCCCGGGCAATCCTTGATCTGCTGTCTCTAAAAGTTTGCCCTTTCTGGACACTTCATCTAACTGGAATCACAAAATCTACAGTCTTCAGATTTGGTGTCTTTCACTTACTGTCATAGTATTTTTAAGGTTTATCCAAGTCGGAGCCCATGTCGACACTTTGCTCTATTTTACTGCTTAATAATATCCTATTATGTGGACTGACCACATATTGCTCATCAGTTTACCCGCCCACGGACATTTGGGTTATTTCCAGGTTTAGGCTACTAGATATAATGCACATTCAAGGACACGTGTTTCATTTCTCTTGGATATATACATAGGATAGAACTGGTGACTTTAACTTCTTGAGGGATTTTGAGGAAGTATTTTCCAAAGTGGTGGCACCATTTTATACCCCCACCTGTAATGCATGAGGGTTCCACTTTCTCCATATCCTCACCAACGGCGTCAGTCTCTCTTGGTTGGAACCATTTTAGACGGTGTCAAGTGGTATGTCTTTATGGCTTTGATTTGCATTTCCCTCATAATTAAAGATGCTGAGGATCTTTTCATGTGTTTATTGGTCATTCATACATCTCCTTTGGCAAAATGTCTGTTGGATTCTTTACCCATTTGTATACAGGTTGTTTGTCTCCTTATTGTGTTATAAGAGATCTTAATATGTTCTAGATCCAGTATAAGATATTTTATCAGATATAGGATTCATGACTATTTTCTCCCAATCTGTAGCTTGTCTTTTCATTTTCTTAATGGCAGCTTTTGAAACACAAAAGTTTTTAATTTGATGAAATTCAATTTATCACCTTTTGGAAATTACAGATCCTGCTATCTAAGCACTCTGCCTAATACAAGGTCAGGAAAATTTTCTCTACATTTCCTTCAGAAGTTTTATCATTTTAGCTCTTATATTTAGGTCTATGATCCATTTTAAATTAAAATTTTGTGTATAGCATAAAGGAAGGACTCAAATTAATCCTTGGATTCAAATGAATCCAAATATGGAAAAGCAGTTTCTTTACTTGCTATGTAGTGTTTTTTTTCAGATTTTTTTATTTCTTGAGTTTTTTTTTTTTTGGTAACTGTGGCTTTCTAAGAATTTGTCCATTCATCTAAATTGTCTAAATTTGTAGCATAAAATCAAAATCCTCTTAATTTTTGTAGGTTTAATGGTGACACCTCTGCTTTTTATTCCTAATTTTGGTAAGTTGTATCTTCTCTCTTTCTCCTTGTCTTTTTTTTTTTGGAGTGGGGAGTCAGGGGAGTATAGCTGAAGTTTTGTCAATTTTGTTGATCTTCTCAAAGGACTAATTTTGGAGCTCACTGATTTCCTCTGTTGTTTTGCGTGTTCTCTTTCACTGATTTCTACTCTCAGCTTTACCATTTCCTTCCTACTAATTGCTTTGAGCTTAGTTTGCTCTGCCGTTTCTAGTTCTTAAGGTGAAAGTTTCCGTTTCTAGGTTTTTTCCGTGCATGTGTCGAGCCAAGTCACCTCAGTTGTGTCCAACTCTTTGTGACCCCGTTGACTGTAACCTGCTCAGCTCCTCTGCCCATGGGATTCTCCAGGAGAGAATACTGGAGTGGGTTGTCATTTCCTCTTCCATGGGATCTTTCCGACCCGGGGACTGAACCCATGTCTCTTACATCTCCTGCTCTCGTAGGCGGGTTCTTTACCACTATCACCACCTGGAAATTCACTTCAAATAGAGTCAGCCCCTCAGACAAGGACACCACAGGGCGCGTGGTGTCCACATAGAGCTTCCTCACCTTCGGAACGCAGGCTGGGGATGACAGCGGTCCCAGAGAGACTGTCACTGACTCCCACTGTTCTGCCCCAAAGTTCATCAGTTTTTCATGAATAACTGCTCCTTAATACAGCTGGATTCTAGAGTCATGAAATGACTATTTCTGACTACTTTGCTTCACCTTATCTATAATGTTTCATCTAATTGCCTTTGGGGAAGGACGTATCGGGTTACTAATTTCTGCCACTCTAAAGCTCTGTCTCTAAAGCTCCTTTTCTCTCCTTCACAGGAAACGAAATCTGGTTTCATCTCTCACACAATCTGTGTTTCTGGGGGGAAGGGGCATGCAGCCAGAGCTAGGTTTTAAAAATGGCCTATGTGGAAAAGTATGTTAAAAAATACTGCTCTGAGGTTATCGACTTTAAGGAAACGAAACAACAAGAAAATTGCATTTTAATGAATCATTCAACTTCTTCAATATTAATAATGGAAACTCAATGCCTCTTAGAATCTGCATTTATAATAGAGAATTTCAATGGCACTCTCATATTATCCGCTTTGTAAGAAAGGCAAAAAAAAAAAAAAAAAAATCCTGATCTTGCTGCTTCTTCAGATGCTCCCAACACTAATGGGGAGGTGGAGAGAAAACAGGATCACAGCAGGAAAATGCTTAACGGCCAGCATAGGAACTGGGCTCTCTGCCTACTGCACCGGTAGAAGTTTTAAGCTCATGCAGAAGAGACGTGGGCATAGACTATGCACTGTCTACAGGCTCCAGCCTAGTCCCTGCAGGAAACTGGGCCCTGGCCTCTTTCTCTTCCTTATGACATGAACTAAAGAACTACAACTGAGATCCAAGGGACCTGGGTTGAAGAGTCTGGCTCTGCTATCTTCTTCCATCTAACCCCTTGGGGTTTTGTTTTCTTATTTGTAAAATGGGTGCAATAATAAAGTCTTCTTCACAAAATTGCTGGGATGTGATCAAATTCAATGATTGTCACGGGTGGCCTTTACAAATTGTTGATGAGCTATATAAATGCAGCCTCTTGATGAGGATGAAAAAGGAGAGTGAAAAAGCTGGCCTGAAATTCAACATTACAAAAACCAAGATCATGGCACCCACTCCCATCACATCATGGCAATTATTAATAGAAGTGGAAAAAGTGGAAGCAGTGATAGATTTTATCTTCTTGGGCTCCAAAGGCTTTCAGTTCAGTTCAGTTCAGTCGCTCAGTCATGTCCGACTCTTAGCGACCCCATGAATCGCAACATGCCAGGCCTCCCTGTCCATCACCAACTTCCAGACTTCACTCAGACTCACATCCATCGAGTCAGTGATGCCATCCAGCCATCTCATCCTCCGTCGTCCCTTTCTCCTCCTGCCCCCAATCGCTCCCAGCATCAGAGTCTTTTCCAATGGGTCAACTCTTCACATGAGGTGGCCAAAGTACTGGAGTTTCCGCTTCAGCATCATTCCCTCCAAAGAAACCCCAGGACTGATCTCCTTTAGGATGGACTGGTTGGGTCTCCTTGCAGTCCAAGAGACTCTCAAGAGTCTTCTCCAACACCACAGTTCAAAAGCATCAATTCTTCAGCCCTCAGCTTTCTTCACAGTCCAACTCTCACATCCATACATGACCACTGGAAAAAACATAGCCTTGACTTACTTTTGAATATGCTGTCTAGGTTGGTCATAACTTTCCTTCCAAGGAGTAAGCGTCTTTTAATTTCATGGCTGCAGTCACCATCTGCAGTGATTTTGGAGCCCAAAAAGATAAAGTCTGACACTGTTTCCACTGTTTCCCCATCTATTTCCCATGAAGTGATGGGACCGGATGCCATGATCTTCGTTTTCTGAATGTTGAGCTTTAAGCCAACTTTTTCACTCTCCTCTTTCACTTGCATCAAGAGGCTTTTTAGTTCCTCCTCACTTTCTGCCATAAGGGTGGTGTCATTTGCTTATCTGAGGTGATTGATATTTCTCCTGGCAATCTTGATTCCAGCTTGTGCTTCTTCCAGCCCAGCGTTTCTCATGATGTACTCTGCATAGAAGTTAAATAAGCAGGGTGACAATATACAGCCTTGACGTACTCCTTTTCCTATTTGGAACCAGTCTGTTGTTCCACGTCCAGGTCTAACTGTTGCTTCCTGACCTGCATATAGGTTTCATAAGAGGCAGGTCAGGTGGTCTGGTATTCCCATCTCTTTCAGAATTTCCCACAGTTTATTGTGATCCACACAGTCAAAGCCTTTGGCATAGTCAATAAAGCAGAAATAGATGTCTTTCTGGAACTCTCCTGCTTTTTCGATGATCCAGCAGATGTTGGCAATTTGATCTCTGGTTCCTCTGCCTTTTCTAAAACCAGCTTGAACATCTGGAAGTTCACGGTTCACGTATTGCTGAAGCCTGGCTTGGAGAATTTTGAGCATTACTTTACTAGTGTGTGAGATGAGTGCAATTGTGCGGTAGTTTGAGCATTCTCTGGCATTGCCTTTCTTTGGGATTGGAATGAAAACTGACCTTTTCCAGTCCTGTGGCCACTTCTGAGTTTTCCAAATTTGCTACGCCGTGTCTGAGGTCAGGGGTGGTGGCTGAGAGTGCCAGGCTGGGACAATGCAGGAGCAGCCGAGAGGAGCTACCTCCGCCCGAGGCCAGGGGCGGCGGCCAGGAGGAGCGACCCCACGTCCAAGGAATGGTGGCTGCACGGGCACAGGAGGGCCGAGAGGAGCTGTTTCACATTCAAGGTCGGGAGGGGTGGCAGTGAGGAGATACCCCTCATTCAAGGTAAGGAGCAGCAGCTGCGCTTTGCTGGAGCAGCCATGAAGAGATACCCCACGTACAAGGTAAGAGAAACCCAAGTAAGATGGTAGGTGTTGCAAGAGGGCAGACAAACTGAAACCATAATCACAGAAAACTAGTCAATCTAATCACATTAGGACCACAGCCTTGTCTAACTCAATGAAACTAAGCCATGCCCTGTGGGGCCACCTAAGACAGGCGGACATGGTGGAGAGGTCTGACACAATGTGGTCCACTGGAGAAGGGAATGGCAAACCAAAGGCTTTACACTATAGATTATTGCCCTGTGTTCAAATCTCAATATGTGGTGGCTAAGAGATTGTCTCCCTACTTCCCTACCTCAGGACACAAAAAGGCTGCAGCCCAGCAGACAACTCACACACACTCCCATTATTGACCGCTTTACTGCTCCCCTCCCAGGGATGAAGGATGAAGGCAGATGCTCAGAGAAGGACCTGACTGTACTTCAGCATCTGCGGAAGTGAACCAGAGCAGGCACTGGTTTTCAAGACTCACACTTGTACCTCTTTATACGGTGGAAAGTGAGGGTCTTTCAGCCGAGTGGGCTGGGAAGGGAAGCCCACTGGGAGAGAACTATTTCTGTCAAATGATTTTTCATACCTATCCTTCACATTCACACTGAGACACCACAGTACCCCTGCCATGCTTGTGAAATGATTGTTGCACCATGGCAAAGCTATACATTCACAAAGGCAAACTTTTAAGAGCAAGCGGGAGCTCTCTTTTTAATTAAAAAAGAGATTTTAAGGGTTCTTTGTATGAGGGATAGGGATTGGTTTTTTAATATCTTTAAAATGGATTGCGGTAAGTTTTTAATCCCAGGCTTTCCAATATCTAAGGAAAAATAAAGCCATTCATCTCAATATATATCAGAAATATATTATCTTTGTCAAACCTTAATAAAGAAATGCTGGAGCCTAGGCTGGATAAATAGGACAGAGTCTAAGGTGTAACCTTTCCGGATTGATATTCCTCTCTAGAAAGCAGAGGAAAGACCAGCCACCGAGAACCACAGCTTTCACAGCAGTGCCTTCGCAGGCACTTTCTCAGAGCGGACTCAGACACTCGGATTTCAGAAAGCCTGGCTGGTGGTGGCCTGCCTGCCGGTACCACCAGCCACCTCCAGCACACCAGTCCGTCAGTCTTACCTCCAACCACTTTCCATCCCACCTCCTACTCAGGTCATCCTCGGGCCAAGTGAATGAAGACATCGGGACTCCTCCCTAGGGACTCAGCCCCTCCCGCAGGAGCTCCTCGCCCGTCCTCCCGCACTGGGGCTGAGCACACGTGGGTAGTGACCAGAGACAGGCTAAGGGCGGACCTTCAGGGTTACCTATTTGCCTTTCCAGGTCGGCGGCTTCATCAGGCGTGGCTCGTGGAAGGACGCCGGGGTCACTGAAGCTGGTGCGCAGCAGGGTCCCCATCACAAAGAAGAACAAAATGCCACCGACCACCGGGATGGCAGGAGTGATTTTCACTGCTAGGTACGGGCAGCTGCCAACAGGTGGGGGAAGCAGGAAGGGAGGGGAGAAAGAAAAGAAATACAATGTCAGTAATAACAGTAAGCAGTCTGTGTTTTCCAAGAACCTACAGGCTTTTTCTTTTTTTGGAGAAGCAAAATTGATTTCCATTAAAAATTCCTCTGTGTTAAATATCTACATTTGAGGAGGTCTGCAGTTCTCTCTCATGGACAGTTTAACCCTCCCTTCTTAGCTAAGATAAGCCTTGGCTGCTCAGAAAAACACTGGCAGAAAAATGAAAATAATCCTGCTTGTATAATTGATGTAAGATGCACAGAGCTTGCATCTTTTGTGTTGGAAACACGGCACATGAATTACGTGATTCTCCACCCAGTCCTGGAATCGTATTAACACAGGAGACACTGGCTTAGAACCAATTTTCATTAGACCCAGCCTTTCCTCCCTGGGTCAGGCAGCTCAGGGCACAGAACACAGAGAACTGCAAGCCACCTCAAAAGGCAAGAAAGTGCTTTTTTCAATATTTTGGACCTAATTTCCAAAAGAGGTTAATGAGATATGGGAACATACTGGTGGGCCAGTTTCCCAAAAGGACTAAAAGGATGTAGGCAGGCAGAAAACTATGACCAACCTAGACAGCATATTAAAAAGCAGAGACATTGCTTTGCCAACAAAGGTCCATCTAGTCAAAACTATGGTTTTTCTGGTAGTCATGTATGGAAGTGAGAGTTGGACTGTGAAGAAGGCTGAGCGCCGAAGAATTGATGCTTTTGAACTGTGGTGTTGGAGAAGACTCTTGAGAGTCCCCTGGACTGCAAGGAGATCCAACCAGACCATCCTAAAGGAGATCAGTCCTGGATGTTCATTGGTAGGACTGATGTTGAAGCTGAAACTCCAATACTTTGGCCATCTGATTCGAAGAACTGACTCATTGGAAAAGACCCTGATGCTGGGAAAGATTGAAAATAGGAGGAGAAGGGGATGACAGAGTATGAGATGGTTGGACGGCATCACCAACTCAATGGACATGAGTTTGGGTAAACTACAGGAGTTGGTGATGGACAAGGGAGGACTGGTGAGCTGCAGTCCATAGGGTCACAGAGTCGGACACGACTGAGCGAATGAACTGAACGTGCACTTCCAGAAGAAGATGAGCTACCAATGGATAAACACGGCCCAAGTTGACTCTCAAACCCCCTTCACTGTCCCCAGTGGATGCACTGACATGCAGCAGGGTCTTGATGAGTCGGGGAGAGGTGCCCTTGCGACAGACGGACATCTATGCCAGCCGGCTCCGGGGACCCAGGAGCCAAGGCAGCTTTAAGCACTGCCCTGACCCACCGTCATTGCCCCTTGACTCTGCAGAGGTGATGAGAGGCAGAGTGAAGACCAGCCTGGTGCCTGGAGCCCAGTGAAGGATGGGCCCCGCAGGGACCACGGTCAGTCTGTTGTCACATTTAGGAACATGGTGGGCATCAAGGAACAACTCACGGACTCAGAGTCAGAACGCCCAGAGCGCAAAGTAACATCCAGAGTGCAAAGTAACACCCAGAGTGCAAAGTAACTTACGCCCAGAGTGCAAAGTGCCTCCCAGATGGTCTGCCTCACCAGGGGAGGCTCCTCAGACACTCAACTCCAAACAAAGAGAGGGAGCTGGAAGAGAAAGGGTTGGAAAGCTTTGCTTAAGAGATGAGCAGGGGGCTCAGTCCTGTGGAATTGTCATCAAATGACCATCTTCCCTTCAGATATTAAATATAAAGTGACAATCATTTAATACTGCACTGAAACCTTCCCACAGGACTGTGGCCCAGCTCTGGGATATGGTGCAGTGCCGTGGGCTACAGAAATAAACACCTCAGGGCACGTCCATTACAGTAAATGGAGCACGTGCAGACTCTGACACGGAGCGTCTGTGAAGAGCTGGTGATAAATATCAATTGCTGCAAGGCTATTGATTAAATCTCTGACTGTGATGTCAATCAAGTTAATAGCAAGGAACTCAGGCTCTAAAGATCATTAAAAAGCATTTGTGTCATAAAATATGGCATTATCTTTTTTCCTCTTATTGTCATATAAAAAGCCACCTGAAGTTGTATTAAGCCTTGAAAACGTGCTGCTACTGCTGCTGCTAAGTCGCTTCAGTCGTGTCCGACTCTGTGCAACCCCATAGACGGCAGCCCACCAGGCTAGTGTACCACAATCAGAAATCAACACAGTTCAGGGAGGGGAGTTTGGGGGAGAAAGGACACATGTATATGCATGGCTGAGTCCCTTCGCTGTTCACCTGAAACTCACAAGATTATTAATTGGCTATCTAGCAATATAAAATAAAAGGATTTTTTTAGAAAAGAAATAAACACAATACGTTACTGAAGGCATAAAACTGACCCTGATACTAATACATTTTGGTTTATATAGATTAGTCAAAAATGTTTTTAGTCTAAAAGAACCTACTCTAGGTGTACCTCTTTTTTTTTAATAAAATGGTTAGAAAAATGATCAATTGTGTTGAGAGAATTTTTCTAGAATTTAAATTCAGAATTCAACAGATGAATGGCTGTTTGAATAAGGGCAGAGAATACAACAGGCCAACTTTCTCCTCTTCTCATTATTGATGAGTTTGAATAAGAAGCAACTGGAACAGTTGTTCAGCAGCTGCAGCCGGGTCATAGCTGGACAACGTGACCTGGATGGCCAGTCCACAGGATGGGACCCACCTCGAGTGTTTAGGGATGGAGTTTATTTAGCTCCATTGGCCTCTCCAAGGATGGAGACCTGGGTGCTGCCGGAACCTCCCGTGAAGGAGATTTAGTGGATCTTCAGTGTTTTTGTTTTTCCCTTTTGGTTCTGAAGTGTAACTTGGTTGACCTCAGAGGTTGCCTGCTCATAGTCGTAAAGGTATGCCTTCCCAGAGCAAGATGTCATTAACGAGTAAGTAAGTCAAAGTCAAAACGTTAAGTCACTTTGCGACCCCATGGACTGTAGCCTGCCAGGCTATTCTGCCCATGGGATTTTCCAAGCCAGAATACTGGAGTGGGTTGCCATTTCCTCCTCCAGAGGCTCTTCCCAACCCAGGGATCGAACCCAGGTGTCCTGCACTGCGGTAGATTTCTTACCCTGAGCCACCGGGGAAGCCCTGTTAGTGAGTAAGCCATGTCCTAAATGGTTTCTCGTTGTCCCAAGTGCACTGGACGCAGGGCCACCCCGCCACGTCTCCAGGTTGATGACTCTGGAGGCCTCCCATTGTCTCCACCTTCCCAGACAGGGGCCCGTGACCCAGCCCTGGGGTCTGGAGCACCCCCACCCCCATCTCACCTTGTTAAAGCCTCCCCAACTTTCAAGTTTCCATAAAGACCTGGTGACAAGATTTTCTTGGCTCACCCCCAAGCCAAAGAGCTGGTTTCTTTTTCTAAACTTCCCTAGTATCTTTGTTTGCTTCTCTCGATGGTACTTGTGGCTGTTTGTGGACATGCCTCATGAACCTCACTGGACTGGAAGTCCCGAGGGTGAGACTGGGCCCTGGTCAGCATGTGTCCTTCATAGCACGGGGCATGATGCCTCATGTAGGGTAGGTATTTGATAAGTATGTGTTGAGTAGTTGAATGAATGGGACCTATTCACTGAATTTTACAGTAATAGAGGAAACTGCAGGGAAGTCAAGTCAGCCATACCATCAAGATCACAATGTACTCTGTGTCCAGAACTTGCTTCTCTCTCTTCTAAGCTTGTTAGAACCTCCTTCAAACAGGTGCTAAGGATCTGTCCTATCTAGGATGCTTCTGCCCATGAGAAAAGGCAAGACTGCACCTGAGCTGAGTGTGTGCAACACTCTCTAAAGTTCTAGCAGATGAAGCACCATATGTTCGTAGCAGGCGCTCTCTGTATTTCAAAGGACAGAGTTCGGTTACTCACTGAAGTCTTGGGCATGGGTTTGTATAAAAGAATTCAGATCCCCAAGCGAACAAGGAGATCAGGGCTACACTGACACCTTCAAGCTGCTGCTCAGAAAAAGCCGAGAGCATCTGCAG
The DNA here is from genome assembly GCF_014754425.2 of Oryx dammah. NCBI lineage: Eukaryota > Metazoa > Chordata > Mammalia > Artiodactyla > Bovidae > Oryx > Oryx dammah. Next base: position 80,841,723 of record NW_024070188.1, on the reverse strand, counting down.
TCCTGCTGGTGAAGACTCAGGAATAGGCAGACCCAGCTCAGGAAGGTGATCGCCAAACCCCCAGGAGGAGCCAAGACCGACGGGAAAATCTCAGCCAACCCACAGCCACTGGTGCGACCTAATAGCTGAACCACTGTGAGCGGCAAAGAAAATTCTTAGCTCGAGCTCAGACAACTTGAAAATGGCTCTTCACATTTCTGAGCAACCGTGGCTGGGCTCTCCAGTTCTGAGAACCATCTGTGATGAGGAAGATGCCTTCCCCCGAGGGCCTGGATCTGATACAAGACGAGGGTGCAGCTGCCAAAGATATAAACACCAAATGGAGTCCTCTCTCGGTCTGAAGAATTGTGACCTACATACAACCCAGAGCCGGGTGGGTAACCGGCTACAAGCATCTTTGTCTTCATAAAGCTCAATGAGAAAGTGGCAGGAGGGAAAAAAAAGAATCTGAAAGCATGCATTTTCATAACATAAAAGAAATGAGTTAATTTAGCACCAGACAAAACAAAAGCTATCATGATGAAAAGTTTGTATAATAATCCTGCTCCTGTGATATACATCAGTGAGTTGTTTGCCTTTAGATATGATGATTAAATATCTACTACAAACTGTCAACTCACTCTACATCAGAGGAAAAGAAAGGTCCTTCCAGGTGATAATTAGACCATACAGCACTGAGAAAAGACTATAGGGAGTTTTTTCAGTTCTAATAGCAATCTTCTCAAATCTTTAAGAAAAAGAATTATTTGCATTTTGATGTCTATACATGAAGGATAGAGCCATTTTCTAGGTGCTATATTATCTGAGACTATGCAATTAATGTATTTCCTAGTGGCTCAGACGGTAAAGAATCTGCCTGCAATGCAGGAGACCTGGGTTTGATCTCTGGGCAGGGAAGAGGCCCTAGAAAAGGGCATGGCAACCCACTCCAGTATTCTTGCCTGGAGAATCCCATAGATAGAGGAGCCTGGGGGCCTACAATCCATGGGGTCACGGAGAGTTCAACATGACTGAAGCGGCTTAGCGCACACGACAAAATTATTTTACCACCAAACAGATGCTGACCTTTCCAGAATCAATACTCTCATTCATTCTATATTTCTATTTAGAGAATGGCTCTCAGGTTAGAATTTACTGGTGGTTCAAATTGATACTTTGTGTTAAAGTCCTGGAACTAAACTAATGTCTTAAACATTTCACATAGAAAATCTGGAGTTCATTATTGGGTGTTTAGGGCTCTCTGTTTCCTCACAGGACATTCTTTGGGAGATTACTTTACTTGAAAACAAAAATAAAACAAAATGAAACAATATTAACAAGATGTAACAGAGACATTAAGATCATGTAGCCTTTGGAAAATCTTTTGCAATTGATAATAGACGTAGAATCTACCTGTCAATGTGAATGGCCCTTTGAAATATAGGAAGGTGAGCAGAAAGACACAATAAACATGTAATATTAATAATATTACATAACAATAACAACAAAAAAGTAGAGAATTTTTTCCCATAGCAAAACAATTTGAGTCCTCTTTTAATATTTTGCTGGCAAATGGATACACATACCAAAAAAAAAATTCCCGTTAACTGTAGCTCATGACCCCTGACTACAATATGACCTACGTTTGACATTTTTGTTCTGTCCTGTACATATGAAAGCATAAACACAAGAATAACTATTCTTGCCTCTTGAGAAATCTGTATGCAGGTCAGGAAGCAACAGTTACAACTGGACATGGAACAACAGACTGGTTCCAAATAGGAAAAGGAGTACGTCAAGGCTGTATATTGTCACCCTGCTTATTTAATTTATATGCAGAGTACATCATGAGAAATGCTGGGCTGGAAGAAGCACAAGCTGGAATCAAGATTGCCAGGAGAAATATCAATAAGCTCAGATATGCAGATGACACCACCCTTATGGCAGAAAGTGAGGAGGAACTAAAAAGCCTCTTGATGAAAGTGAAAGAGGAGAGGGAAAAAGTTGGCTTAAAGCTCAACATTCAGAAAACGAAGATCATGGCATCTGGTCCTATCACTTCATAGCAAATAGATGGGGAAACAGTGGAAACAGTGTCAGATTTTATTTTGGGGGGCTCCAAAATCACTGCAGATGGTGACTGCAGCCATGAAATTAAAAGATGCTTACTCCTTGGAAGGAAAGTTATGACCAACCTAGGTAGCATATTCGAAAGCAGAGACATTACTTTGCCAACAAAAGTCCTTCTAGTCAAGGCTATGGTTTTTCCAGTGGTCATGTATGGATGTGAGAGTTGGACTGTGAAGAAAGCTGAGCGCTGAAGAATTGATGCTTTTGAACTGTGGTGTTGGAGAAGACTCTTGAGAGTCCCTTGGTCTGCAAGGAGATCCAACCAGTCCATCCTAAAGGAAATCAGTCCTGGGTGTTCATTGGAAGGACTGATGCTGAAGCTGAAACTCCAATACTTTGGCTACCTGATGCGAAGAGTTGACTCATTGGAAAAGACCCTGATGCTGGGAGGGATTGGGGGCAGGAGGAGAAGGGGACGACAGAAGATGAGATGGTTGGATGGCATCACCGACTCGATGGACATGAGTCTGAGTGAACTCCGGAAGTTGGTGATGAACAGGGAGGCCTGGCGGGCTCCAATTCATGGGGTCGCAAAGAGTCCGACACGACTGAGCGACTGAACTGAACTGAACTGAACTGAAACACAGAAATGAGGCACACAATTAAAACTGATACCAAGGAGGGCGTGGCCTTGCTTTATTGATGTTGCATTCTCATGAAGGAAGTCTCCATATTTTAGAAATCACAAAGTTCAGCTATTATTTTAAATGTCAGACTTTTGATCGCAATGCATTTCAGTAATAAATAGCTAAGGCAAATGATCATAAAATGAAATAATGTGAGCCAATGACTCACATGTCTAAAATAATAACAGAGTAGCATTAAGAGGGTAGTAATAAAAACGATCTTTCTCCCTTTCATATGAGTCATTCTAAAATAAATGTTATTTTTCATTTATAGGCAGGGACATAAACACCATTACTTTCATAATTTGTTCCTTAATCACGTATTTAGAAATAAATGTATCACTACAGGGCAAAGATAAGCACATTAGTTGGAAACAAATAGAGAAAAGAAGTGGACTCAGAAATAACATCCATTCACACCCTAGAATGGAAAAAAAGAGAGGATTTTACACAGTGCAAAAGATCCTGATGCTGGGAAAGATTGAAGTCAAAAGGAGAAGGGGATGGCCAAGGATGAGATGGTTAGATAGCACCCCTGACTCAATGGACAGGAGTTTGAGCAAACTCCGGGAGATAGTGGAGGACAGAGGAGCCTGGCGTGCTGCAGTCCACGGGGTCGAAAGAGTCGGCCGAGACTGAAAACAACACCACCCTCCAAGACACCCCACGGCTGCACCCACTGTTCGAAGTCCTTTCTCATCAACTGCACGTAGTGATGAATCTACCAATGCTATACGAAGGAGGGAGTTGAAATAAATGGACGCGGGACCAAAGGGAAAACATAGAAACCAAAGAGATTGGAAGGGAAAGCTTAAACCCAGAGAGGAAGAATGGGGAGAGGAGAACTCCAGGTAGAAATGTGAGGATGACTCCCGGTGTCATCAGAGACTCGTGGATCATCTCTATATTAGGCTGCGTCTCCCTCCTCATCAGGAGCAGCAGTTTCCAGGCTCATTAAGGGAAGAGGTGGTAAAGCTCTCTCTCGAGGAGAGGACCGTCACTAAGGACTCTGCTTTCTCCCCAGGCCTCCCGGCCACATGTGGTTCCAACAGGCAAGGTTCTGTACAGCACAGTCTCGCCTGAAGCCTGTGGAGCGCCCATGTGACAAAAGCAGAGCCATTATTCTTAATTCAGGGCCTCGCAGACCACCCAGACAGGTCTATTTAAAGACACAGAACCCAAGGGAGCCTTAGTTTAAAAATACAGGCTTCAAATCCCAGTGTGTAAACAGCCCCCTTTCCCCATCTACTATTGAGAATGTACAAGGGATGGTAAGGGGAAATTGTGGTGTTTCCAACTTTTTTGGTTAAATGATTTTGCATTTGATTCAAAATTCCGGGAAGCCAAAGGCTTCCGTGTGGATCACGGAGAGGAAAGTCAGTATCTCTCTGTCCCCAAACTGGTTCTTTAATGACCTAACGGGGTCACCTAGGCATGGCAACCATACATCCACTGGAGTCCTCACTCACACGGCTGTTTGTGTCATTTTCAGAGGGAGTATGTCCACGGTAACACCATCATCTTGTTTTCGGTGCCTCCCAGAACCCGTAAGAAATCAGCAGGTCAGGAACTTCCCTGGAATCTGCTTGCCAATTCAGGGGACACAGATTGAACACTTTTCCCCGTGGAAAACAAGGTTATACTTTAGGGTATATTCTTCCAGTTATGAATATAAATGTATGCTTGAAACAAAAACAGGATCATCCCGAGTCTACTTCCTATTACCCTGTGATTTCAGTTCATTCAACAGATATTTATTCAGAGACTGTGTGCTGGAGCCAGCTCCAGGCACCCATAGGTTACATCTCTGGGCTTTCTCTAGTTGCAGCGAGGGGGGCTACTCTCTAGCTGTGGTGTGCAGGCTCCTCACTGCAGTGGTTTCTCTTGTGGCCAAGAAATTTAAATTTCTTAATCAAACAGGGCTTGTTTTTGCAGTGGAAAAATGTATGATTAAAAGCAAGTGTATAGGGCTTCCCTAGTGGCTCAGTGGTTAAAAAAAAAAAAAAAAATCTACCTGCCAATGCAGAGACACGGGTTCGATCCCTGATCCGAGAAGATCCCACATGCTGTGAAGCAACTAAGCCGTGTGCATCACAACTATTGAGCCTATGCTCTAGAGCCCGGGAGCCACAACTACTGAGCTCACGTGCTGCAACTACTGAGCCCGTGGCTCTAGGAGCCTGTGCTCCACAACAAGAGAAGCCACTGCAATGGGAAGTCTGAGCATTGCAACAAGGAGTAGCCCCCGCTCACCGCAACTAGAGAAAAGTTCTTGTAGCAGTGAAGACCCAGGGCTACCAAAAAAAATTTTTTAATGTAAGTGTATTAAATACTCATGGAACTGAAAAAGAAGGGGAGGTTTAACAAAATATTAAAATCTACCTGTGATTTAAAAAAAAACAATGATCAATAGAAAAGATGCTTGACAATAAGGCATGGTCTAGGTTAGATGAAAGCCTCAAAAGGCTAAAGTCCTTGATTTCTGCAGGTTGCCTCTCGTCAGATCAGCGTGTTGTGAGGTATGGGGTATCGTATATTCAAGAATAGGAAACTCAAGTTATCTCCCATCTCAGTGCTAGTCTGTAGGCAGTTTCTTACAGGAGTGTGACTGCGAAGTTCTGCCACCATCCTTGTAGATTTCTACCTTACACTGCGCATTTACAGATGAAAGGAAGAAACACTGCACCCTGGTGTTCCTATGTCGCAGGAACAAGAAGGAAAACGACCTCAGAGAGGCAGTTGAGAGAAGCCTGAGAGGCAGGAACACAGGCATCAGTCACAGGGGCTCAGTAAACCCTCTGCAGATCCAGAGCTTCAGACTCAACGAAGGCTTTTCCCTTTCTCTTTCCTTGGGTTAGGGTGGGTCCAAGGGGAGCAGGAAGGGGAAGGGGGCCTTCGGGAAGGAGAGGGGTTGAAAAGCTATGCAAATGCAACCCCTGAACACTGGCAATGATCTTGGAGTTGCATCCAAAGGCTGGACATCTCAGTTATAAGCATTGTTGGGGAACAGATAATTCAACATAGGAACATTTTCAACTAAATTCAAATTAGTTTAATCATCATGTGTTCAAGGAAACCTATGTGGGATGAAGAAGCCCTGTCCTTTTTTGAGACTGCACGGTGAACATCAGAAAGTCTTCTCCTCCAGTCCTGAGACCCTCGGGGCATCAGGCACTCTCCTGGGATGTGGCCCAGGGATGCCTCGGGTGCGATGCTGCGGGAACCACTCGGCGTATCATTGCAGTTTGTGCAGCCTGTTTTCTCCTCCCTCCTACTAGCAGGGAATAGACCTGCTATTCCCAGGGCTTCAGCTCTGAGTAGCTCCGCCCCTAGGGCATCGGTCGCCCTCCCAGGTTTGGTAAAGCAGAGAACAAGGTTTTATAGGTTTCTGAGGCCTCTGCCATGACTGTCACGCTGGGCCAAGTCCTCTCCCTCCAGGGTCCAGAAGTTACTGCTGTGGAAAATGGTCTTGGGTGTTATAAAGAAGTACTAACTCAGAATACGTTGGCCTTTGTGTGAGTTTTGGAAAGTTTCTACAAAGGTGTGTGTGTGCTATGTTGCTTCCGTCGTGCCTGACTCTTGGTGATTCCATCGACGGTAGTCCTGCAGGCTCCTCTGTACATGGGATTCTCCAGGCAAGAATTCTAGAGTGGGTTGCCATGTCCTCCTCCAGGGGATCTTCCTGACCCAGAGATTGAACCCGTGTCTCTTATGCCTCCTGCATTAGCAGACAGATTCTTTACCACTAGCGCCACTGGGGAAGCTTTCTACAAAGAAAGAAAGTGTTGATGTTTGGCAGAAATGTTGATGTTTGGCAGAAACCAACACAATTCTATAAAGCAATCATCCTTCAATTAAAAAACAAATTAATTTTAAAAAAGATAGAAAGCAAGAACCATGGATACTGTGGGTATCCCATGTCCCTGAGCGTTATTTGTTCCTTCACTCAGTCACTTCACACACTTTTATTGAGGACCCACTACATGCCAACACTCTGGACTGAATGCCAGGAATGGATACAGATCAAGACAAGAGCCCTGATCTCAAGCTGCTCACTCTCCAGGAAGAGAGACAGACCCCATGTGAGTCAACTGCAAACAAAACAGCAAGTTAGGTGAGCGATAGAGCACACCAAGGGAAAGTGAAGGGGACCAGCGCACTGGACCTGGATGGACTCGGAGAAGGTTTTCTGGATGGGGTGTTGATGGCTAAGTAGGAATGAGATCGCCAAATAGGAAGGACATCAACAAGGACATGGAGCCCCCAAACCCGTCACTGTGCATATAGTTTCCAGGCCTTCCATGGGCTTCCCTAGTGGCTCAGCTTTAAAGAAGCCACCCCGCAATACAGGAGGTACAAGAGACACAGGTTCAGTCTCTGGGTTGGTAGGATTCCCAGGAGCAGGAAATGGTAACCCACTCCAGCCTGAAAAATTCCATGCACAGAGGAGCCTGCTGGGCTATAGTCCATGGGGTCGCAAAGAGTCAGACACGACCAAGCAGGAAGCAACTACGTTGAAAATGGCTGACTGGCACGGGGTGAGATGAAGCCTTCTCAGACCTGCCCAGACTGGACCCCATTACAGGGGCAACCCCACAGGAGGGGTCTTTGCAGGTTGTTTAGCCACTGCTGTATCCCCAGCCCCCAGACGCTTGTTGCTACAGAGTAGCCACTCTGCAGACATGTGCTGAGTTGAATTTGATATAATCATCAGAGCAGACCAGAGAGACCTGGATCCATGCTGTGGGTGGTGAACTGCAAGGCAATCTGTAGCAAAGATTGCTGTGTGGTTGAAAAGTTAAAGAAATCTTACATGGAGCCGAGCAGGCACTCATTTCTGCGTGCTCCCACTCCCCCTCTGCTAAAGCTCTCTTCACCCAGATGTCATGATTAATTTCCCCCCCATCTCCAGAACAGAAAGAGGGCACCTTCCTCCTTTTGCAAAGGAAGATGAATTACCAAGTAAATCTTCCTTTTTAATATTTTCCTAAGGTTGCAGAGGAACCAAAGAGTGGTTTTTAACATACCCATCATCACAAACCTCTTAGAAGCAGATAATAGAGGATAAATACAGGTTAGAAGCAGCCAACCATTTAGACAGAGATGCGTGTGAGTTTGGATGGTTAAGCTATTTCACTCGTAAACTCAAAAAAACAATGCCATTTTCAATGGTAGAGAAACCATAATTTGAAAAATAGTACATAATACTTCTATAAAATGGAAATACAGTTCTTTTGACTGGAGAAGCAAAATGCTGCACATGTGCTTAAGAAAAAAGTACCCCCACACACACCGAAGAAAAGAAATGAACACAAAATAAGGTGAACATATTAACAAGTCCATGAACATTTTGATACCAAGCTGGGGGCCATCAGGCAGAGACAGCTTTAGGTGCCCATGTTTAGTAGGAAAGAGAGCAATGTGGAATTCACTGGGTTTTTGCTATTGAGGGCTGCGGATTTAATCTTCCCCTGGTCTAAAGGGGCAGCACTTCGTGTTCATTGATAGACAAGGCCTGTTTCTGCCACCAAAATGCTGCCTGCAGTATTGACTATGCTCCTTTGTAAAGAAAATGCTTTTGCACTAGAAGAAAATAAAATAAATGCATGTCTCTTCACTAGTGGTGGGGAGGACTCCCACCGTGTAATTATCCAGCCCATCAGAAGACAAGGTCAGAACAGACTGATAAAGTTGGAAGGTCTGCTCTTGCTAGACACACAGACGTGGTTGCACACCTTTTACAGTAACAAGCAGCAGGACAGGGAGACTGCAGGGAGAGGATGAAAATTTACCGTTTTTGATCAAGTATCTACACTTCAAACAGCTTCACTTTAAATTTCGTGTACACTCTACAAAAAAGACTCTGACCTTGCTACTTACTGAGACCATTTTACAGATGAGGAAACTAAGCCCTAAGAGCATCACTAATGTTACCGAGGCCACCCAGCTAGGAGCATCCCAGCTGGTGCAGTGGTAAAGAGTCCACCTGCCAATAGAGGAGACACAGGTCAGGATCGATCTCTGGGTCAGGAAGATTCCCTGGAGAAGGGAATAGCAACCCACTCCAATATTCTTGCCTGGAGAATTCCATGGTCAAGAGGACCCTGGCAGGCTACAGTTCATGGGGTCGCAAAATAGTTGGACACTACTGAGTGCACACACACACACATATACACACAACTGAAGTTTCAGAACCAGCATTCAAATCAGATGTCGCTGTCTTTAAATCCTGTGCATGACAGCCCATCATCTCAATTAACCCCCCCAATGAGGTCTGTAACTCTGATTTGTACCTTCCACATTTTCTTGGTAGTGAAAGTGTTAGTCACTCAGTCACGTCCGACTCTTTGCAACCTCATAGACTGTAACCTACCAGGCTCCTCTGTCCATGAGATTCTCCAGCCAAGAATTCTGGAGTGGGTTGCCATTCTCTTCTCCAGGGGATCTTCCTAACCCAGGGATTGAACTCAGGTCTCCTGCATTGCAGGTGGATTCTTTACCATCTAAGCCATAAAGGAATACAGTTTTTAAAAGATTCCACCTTTTTATAATGATCTCAGTTAACCTCATTCTATAAAATTAAGATGGCTAGAAAACCTGAAACTTGATTCAGCTGGAAGGTGCCCTGCCCAGTTTGGGGTGAATGGAGGCTCAGGAGTCACGGGCAACAGCACCTGTCCATGATGGATTGTCAGCAGATGGGCAGGAACAGAAACGATTCGCTGTCCTGCCAAAAAGATAGCTAAGCACAGGATTCTGGCTGCTGTGAGCAGAGGATGGGGCCCCAACACGTGGGGCGTGAGCAGTGGGAAGCGGCCACTCCATCCAAGGAAAGGTGTGGGCGGCTGAGAGGGGCGTGGGGCCAGGCCCACGCACGTGTAGGACACAAGGGCAGGGGCCAGAGCCCACCTGTTGGTTTCTGCACTTCCAGGCACTCACAGGGCCCTACATGGCTCAGGACACTCCCTGAGCTTCAGTGAAACAAATGGGGGACTAACACCTTAGCGCCCCAAGGTCAAGAACCTGGGCTCTGCTTCCCGACTCCAGTTGCTAAATAACCAGCTCCATAGTTTCTACACAGACCAGAGTTTGTGTTCCCGGAGTCCCTGTTAATCAAACTTTGACACCAAATGCTTAAGACTGTTCTGGCTATTTCAAAATACCCTTATGCCACACAGAGATAATACTAGTTAGTTTTGCTTCAATATTGTGTAAAATTGTGGATTTTGCAAGGACATAATGGATATATCCATTATATATAATGGGGGGGTGGATTCTGACAGATATAACGCTAAATTTTCATTTATGAAAAAGAGAATCTTCCTAAAATTGCCAGGTTATGCTTAAGAAGTAACTTGCTTCCTGTGAGAAGAGGGTGGGGTGTAGAAAGCCCAAAGCCCCCCACTTACAAGAAGCCCAGTGTGGAACTGAACATACACACACTCCTGTCAAGACAGTGAGACAGAGGACCTCAGAAGATACAGGTGCCAGGTAACACCTGGAAGTCTGCCTACTACTAAGTCCCACGATACACTTTTTCTGAAACTCTTTGAACTCACTGGAAAAAAGACAAGCAGAAAAATACCATGTTGCTGTTGGCCAGCTAATGCCTTAACTGCCACCCTGTTCATCTAACTGTGCCTTTCCAATGACACTTTTTTGAGGTTAGACTTTCCTATTGTCTCTTGTTTTCTTTTAAGCCACGCACTTCTGAGATAAAAATCTTTTCAGTTCATTTTGAAATAGAACAGGTTCCTGAGGACTGCCCAGGGGCAAACATGGCTATTAGATAATTTTTTAAAAGAGGGGGTCAAAAGGCAGAATGAAGTTCATTAGTTCTGGGGGAAATCGTGGAGACAACCTTAAGGGAGACGGCGGAGACACATCTGGGAAAAAAGTATTTAATAAAAGAGTCCCTAACAGGAATTCAGGCAAAGGAAACCATGCCTGGCTCTCCTGATGGAATTTTTGGAAGATGTTTACTGTCATGAATGATACAATAAATTAAGTGATGGCGGCCGCATTCCTTACTTTTTTTTTGCCCAGCAGATGGCAAAGCTGGAGGGTCAACCAGGGAGCTGGAGAGTGCGACAAGGGGGAGGGGAAAAGATCAGACGCCAACACCTCCCACTGGACCAGGTCCTCATCATCCAGACTCGGGGCCCTACATCGTCCAGAGGGGTTAAACTTGTCAGTAGAATTAGCGGAGCCCCAAAGAAGTGTCAGGTTCTGGGGATGGTCTTCTAGATTTCCAGAGATACCCGCCTGACAGGGCTGTCTGCCCGTGACTGCCAAATGGAAAGCCATCACTTCACACCTTAAGCGCCCCTGAGAATTTACGATGTCAATCAGCAGAGCTCCCCGAGCAGGGACACCGAAAAGAGGAGCCTAGACGCTCTGGCTGTGCCTGCGTGTCCGGGGACAAAAATCTCCTGGCAGTCGGCTTATTCTGGCCTGTTTCTTGAAGTTTCCATCGGTGTTTGCCTCCTCTTCTTCCCTGAGTGGGATGTGAGTGGCTGCTGCACTGAGCAAGATGGAAGGGTCTTAATATGGTCTAAATGCAATAGCAGGCTTTGCCAAGATGCTGTGTTCTTGAATAGGATGTCTGGGATGAAACTAGGCAAACAGGTAAAGTGAGCAAAGGAATCTCAGTTGAGGCTGTTCTGCCAAAGAGCTGATAGCTCAGCCCCTCTTGGGTGCAGGGAGCAGCGTGGGGGTCAGGAGGACCGTGGGTCTGGAAGGAGGTGGGGGCCCCAGGCAGCTGCCCTGGTGATGGGGATTGACGCTCAGCCCAGGTGCCCGGGAGCAGCAGAAGAGGCTGAGCCTTTACTCAGGCCATAGATTCTTCAAAGGATTCGTGACCCCAAAGTCTTATGAACGGCTCTGCTCCTCTTCAGGAGGGAGGTACGCGTGCACCCATCTCCTTAAACAGAAGTGAACACCTGCCTGGCTGGGGGCCTCCAGCGGTTGTTGGCTAACTCGGCCATGAGCTCTGCCCACAGGTCTTAGGAAGTGGAACCAGCCTCCTCAGTGGAGCCCTGGTGCACACACATGGGTCCAACCCAAGGCTGCGCTCACAGAATACTGAGGGAGGGGCAGGCATGAAGCCCCTTCCTTGTCCATGCTGAGCCTGAGGGTGGACAAGACGCCTGGATGTTGAAAGGCCTCCTGTGTGTGAAGAAGGAAAAGAGCCCTGAGGTGAACCTGAAAGAGCAAAGAAGGTTCTGGAGGAAACTGAGGAGGGCACCATCCCCTCCCCACAGCCTTGCCTGGAGCCTGAGAACTTCACCTTGGTGAAACCAAGTAGACTCACAGTTCAGACAAGACCGCGACCCACTTCCACCTGGGAACCAGGAGTCAGGTCCAGAGGGCCGCCGGGAAAAGCCCCGCAGGGTTGTGGGAAGGCCTTGGGCCTGGAATTGGACCGACTGGCTTCTGCTCTTAAGTCTGGCAGTTACTGTGTCAACCTGACCGAGGGACTTCTTCTCTGGGGTCTCAGTTTCCTTAGGGGTTAAACTGGAATAACGCAAACAACGGGATGACAGTCCATGGTAGTGCTTGTGTGAGAGAGGAGGAGTCTCTGTGCGGAAGCCCCTTAGCAGAGCCCCTGGGTTTATACTGTGCACGTATGTGTGTTAAGTCGCTTCAGTCGTGTCCAACTCTGCGACCCCAGGGACAAGGCTCCCCTGTCCATGGAGTTTTTTCCAGGCAAGAATACTGGAGTAGGTTGCCATTTCCTCCTTCAGGGGATCTTCCCAACCCAGGCATCAAACCGGCGTCTCTTGAGTCTCCTGCATGGCAGGCAGATTCCTGACCTCTCCCTCAATATTATTCCCTTCTTCCTAGGAGAGCTAGCCTTGCCCTTGTGTGGATTTCTGTAATTTTCCACACTTTCCCGCTGTTCCTCATTTTGGTTTAGTCCATCTGGCTTCCATGCAGTTTACAGTAAAAGCCCCTGACAGCTGTCCATTTGCTTCAGAGGGCAGTGGCGCTGGGAAGAAGAAGGTTGGGGCCTCCAAGCTCAGAGAGGAATTCAAACAGAGAAGTGACTGGTGACCACTGCAAGCGTGGGTGAGTGGGCCACCTGGCCAGTTCCTGAGGAGTCTGTGAGAGAGAGATGTGTGTGGGGACAGCCAGAAAGCAGTCACCAACCCTGTGGCTTTAACTGGCAGGGAAGTCCCTTCCCCCACATCCAGTAACAGCGGTGGGACTAGAGGAGGCAATATTTTCATGCCTTCTGATGCCCAGAATTGTAATTGAAACTCCACAGAAAGAAGTCCTTACATGGCAAGGAGGTAGCCCCCGGGAGGGCTCCAGAGATCCCTGCCTCTCACATTCACGTTCCCCTTGACTTGGGGGTGGCCATAGTGACTTTTAGAAATAACAAGTGGTGGCGTATCACTTTCAAGATGAAGTTACAAAATAGACAGCAACTCCCCCGCTTGCTCACTGTCTCTTGCTGACTCTCTCTGAGGGAGGCCTGGAGTCATGCTGTGAGCTGTCCCATGGAGAGGCTCATGGGGTCAAGGTCATGAGGGTGGCCACTGGCCAAGAAGCACAAAGTGAGTCTGGGAGCAGACATTCCCCCCAAGTAGCGTGGAGATGAAGGTGGCTCCAGTCCTGCCCCAGAGGATGCAGCTAAGCTGCACTGGATTTCTGACTCAGAAACTATAAGATAATAAATGTCTTGTTTTAAGCTACTAAATTCTGGGGTCGTTTGTTACACAGCACTAGCTCATGAACACACGTGGGTCTGTCAGGCACAGACTAGATTTGGAAGTTACCTATGTCAAATAAAATGGAATATTCTTCTTTCTACAGTCATAGAGCAGCATTAATGAATGAAATAAATCCTGAACATTCTTTCTATCTGTGACTTCCCCCAACTAAAAAAGTGGTATACAGAGATTCTTCTGGCTGAAAGGAAAATTTATGAATTATTTGTTTGGGTTCTGTTACTACTTAACTGAAACTTCAGTTACTTCTCCATGGTCTAAAGACTGTGCTCAAGGAGACGTGAGAATCTTACAGAAACAATGACCAGAAAATGCAATTTTTTCATGTGTAAAAAAAGATACATATAAGGAACTAATATGGAAAAAGAAAACAGTTTATGCACAACCATATGCCACAGAAGAGCCGTTAAAATTAAACCAGGGAGCTAGAAAACACTGTCTATTAAAACATTGCAAATAGAAGTGAAGTTAATAATGAAGTGAACATCAATAAATCATTCTGGCATTTCCTACAGATAGTCTTAAATCTCTTTATTTCCCCACAGTAGTTCTTTAATCCTGTGCTAGATACCACCAAACATGTAATTTCCTCCCCTCTTTTAATTTCCCAAAAAATATTTCCATCTTTTATACAAAATAATAAGAAAGAAACATTTACCAGTGAGCCTTTGTCTTTTAATGACTTAACAGAATAGTCTTTCCGGAATCAGGCAATGCCAACTTTTATGCCCCAGGGTTTGAGGTTATCGTGAGTGGCATTAAAAAGTCAAGTCTTCATGGTGGGGCTTACATAGGAGTGGGCTAAACAAGTCTGATACTTTCTTCCCAGCCTCCCATTAGAACCCTTATGATGACACAGAAAGAAAAAAATGTCAATAGCAATGAAGGCTGAAGATAAGAGCACACCACAGGCCAAAGTCCAGGGGGTTTCCATTAATACACGGTTGATGTGGCAGTGGGGGGGTGGGGGGGTGGGGTGTTCAGGAAGCTGAGAAAGCTGTGTTTGGATCACACATCTCAAAGTCCAGAAGCTATAAAATAGGACAAAGCAGATGCCTGCTCCCCCCACCAAGGGCAGGAAAGGACCTTAACTCAGAAGGAGAAAGTAAAATGGCCATCAACCTCCCTAGTAATCCAAGAAATGGAAATTAAAAATACCATTTGTAGATTCCCATTGACAACTGCCCCTAAGGCTTGAGAAAAGGAGGAAGCCGGCAGCAGACAAAGAGAGTGCATGGCAGTGTGGACAGCGAGGCAGGCTTCTTAGAGGGCACTCTGGAAATAAGAGCCCAGAGCCTGACCGTTTAAGGCCTCTTCTTTTTTAAACTCTTTCTTTGTGGAAAGAGGGTAGGGGGATGGGAGGGTGGTGGAGGGAAAGAGAAGAGAAAAATTACAGAGTGTAGACTCCTAAAAAATCATTTTTAAATTACTTAAAAATTACTTTTTAAATAAGAAAAAAATATTAAAAATGGTCTTGGTAGCTTTTTGAGATCAGAAAAGAAATAATTTCCTTAAAATCCATAGCATTAAAAATAATACTGAACTTCCTTTTCTAAGCCTATATTTCCTAAATTAGTTATTTCTCTAAGATCACAGAAGCAGAAAATGGGAAAAAACAACACAAGAGGGCCCCAAACAAGATCGTGTGCCCCATACTTAATGAAAGAGCTGATATGAAAACCAGGGACATGGTGTCAAGTCCATTCCTGTTCAGGAACAGATTTATCAGCTTCTCACAGACATCTGAATTTAATTGGGAATTGGGCATCAAGTCTACACTCTAATTATCTGATGGTAGAATTTCTCAATTTTAGTTGTCAAAGACATTTTATCTGTTTGGCATTTGACATAATATTTGTGTTTATAAAGGCAGGAACTAACATTTTTCATGAATAGGCTTAGGGACCTGAAACAAAGATGCATTTAATTTTCACAGCATCCTATGAGTGGGTGCTGTGATTGATGACTAAACAGTACCTAAGCACACTGTCAAAGGCCATGTAGGTAGAAGTGAAAAGGGCAACTCCAGGATCACCATATGCCAAAGCTGGTGAAGCCCCACTTTGTGACTTCAAAAAAAAAAATACAATTTATTATCAACACATACTTCAGCAATTTTCAGGTAATTAGGTTAATGCAACCATCACAAATGTCTTCCCTCTATGATGTGGCCTTAGTTTCTAAACCAAGCATTCCTTGATACAGACGGGAAGCCTCGATCAGTCAACCATCAGTGGAGGAATCACAGTCGCTCTCTGTGCTCCCAGTAGGGGAGATGCGTGGCCAATGGTCCAACCAGGAATTCACGGTCAGCGCCTCCTTCCTCTTCACTCCAAGAAACAGAGGAGACTCTCCCCACACCCAAGACCTCTCCTGCCCTAAAGCTTAAGGTTCAGAGTGGAAACCATAGGAACCCCTTACTCAAGGCTGCTCTCCAGAATTTCCTGAGCCCGTACTCTGTAACAGGAATGGTGCTGGATTACTAGATCGTCAAACTTTGCTAACATGCCTGACTCCACACCATGAAGCAAAATGAGAAAGGCCTGACACTGTGTGGGTCCCCGCGGCTCATCTATGAATGGAGTTGGATGGACTGCCCCCACCGTGAGCCCTTGAGTCTCAACATTCTACGGCTGCAAATATATATCTGCATGTACATTTTGTCTTTCCCTTCTTCCCCAGTTCAGTTACCCACTGGCAAACAGAGTACATTTTATGTGGTTTTAAAATTGATGTGAATTTGAAAGGTGTACGATTATAAAGGGGTTTATAATGGAGTTTCATTTTATGTGTGAAAATCCAAATTCCTCTAAATTAAAACAAAATTGTCAAGAGCCATATCATTTGGAGGACTTCCCTGGTGGGCCAGTGGTAACAATGCCGTGCTCCCAACGCAGGAGGCCCGGTTTGATCCCTGGTCGGGGAACAAGAGCCGACATGCTGCAGTGGACACCCAGCACAGCCAGATAAGCAGATAAGAACTGTATCATTGCAAGGTTGGCAGGAAGAGAACTGTCAGCTCTGTTACACTCCTGCCCCAAACCTGTTTAAGTACTTGCACTAACCAGACCAGGATAGGGCTGGGATGGAACCCTGGAAACCCAACACCTCAGGCAGACTCAACATTTCAGATTGGAAGTGACCTTGTCCTGCAAATGACCTTCCCTTCAACTCAGCGGAAGTGTTGTCCACACGAAGAAGTCTTTTCTGAGCAACACTCTCAGCTCCCCAGTGTCCACCCTGGACCATCAACATCCCCAATGCAGCCTAAGTGCTGATTTTATTTCCTTTCTCATCAGGAGCCCATGAGTTCCCTGGGAGCAGGGACCAGTTGGTTAGCTTTTCATCCCCACGATCTAGCAAAGAGACAGGCTCGGGTGAGTGTCCTATAGATGTCTGATCAATCAAAGAGCAGAATCTTTTCCATTTACAGAGGAAGATCTGAGAGGAGAGGGCCTTTCTTGGACCACACTTTCCCAAGGATGGGAACTGAGACTGATCCCAAATCTCTTGGCTCCAAGACCTTCACCTGCTGGTCACCTGGGACTCAATGGTTCTGAACCTTCACTAGATCAGTTTAAGTCACCTCCAGAACTGATGCAAAGGCAATTAATGTCTCTAGAGCAACCAAGATAGGGCCTTTGAGAAAATTCTGTCTTCTCAAAGAGCCCATCCCTCTGGCCAAGCAGATAAAAACTCAACACACGCTTTCTTAGCACTAAATGTAAGGACTCTGTCTCTTTTTTCCTTGCAATGTCCTACTTGTCTTGGTGTTTCTTCAAATCAGACATTGTTTCCTATGATTGTTTCAAAGCAAAATCTGTCTCTCTGCTTCTAATTGGAGGTAGAGACATTACCATGGTTTTAATATCAGGAATGGAAAAACACAATATAGAAAATAGGACTGCAACTTAGCTGCTCATTTGCCCACAAACTTCAAGGAAAAGGAGAGAACTCCACCTCTGCCCACATGCCTGAGCTGCTGGGGCTCCTGTCGCCTAGCAGAGCAGGTTCATCATGAGTCAGCCCACAGAGCACTGGTTAACTCAGGGGAGGTGCTGGGCACTGGGGCTCAGCAGGGAACAATGACGGAGTGATGCTCAGGTAGCTTCCGTCACATGCAGACGTGCTCACGCTGGCTGCTGGGCGGCGTGTAGCCCTCCTCCTGCTCTGTGTCTCCCCCAAACCACAAATCACATGGTACAAATCACACGGTACCAACACTACGCTGATCTCGAGCCCTGTGATCAATTCACTGTGCAAACCATCCCCAAGACCAGGACGTGGAGGTAGGGGGAGGTCTACAAACACAAGGGCTCTTGGCTTAAATCCAGGTTCCAGAAGATGCATTTTGAGATGGCTTCTGAAAACCGAAGCAGCAAAAAGACTGAGTGGGAGGGACAGAGGGGAGGTCTGGGAACAGGAGGAGCTGGCCGGCCATACCCAGGGCCCCTCTGGTGCCCATAAGTGACTGCTGTTAGGTACCACTTGCTGGAATCCCACATGTAACTACTCGTGGTAAACCCATCGCCTTGGCTTGAGGAAGGTCAAGCAGGAGCCAATTCTTTCACCCAAGTAGGAGTAGACTCAGGGCCTCGGTGGAGATAAAAAAGGAAAAAGCAATGGCAGGTGGGTGGTCTTTGTTCTAGCAGGCCTCCCACCCGGCAAGGGAACCTCAAACTCCAGGAAAATAAACAAAGCTGCAAGCAGCCTGCTGTGTGTGTGAAAGCAGCAAGGTCACTGACCCCCGCCTGCCCCACAGCTTCCTACAGACACGGTGTGTCCACAACCATCAGTGCTCGGGTGTGCGTACACATGCATATACATGTGTGCACACACACATGCATGCGGGTGCACATGCGTGCACACACACGTACACGGACACCTTTTCAAGTTGTCACAGGTGACGGCTTTTCGTACTGACCCTCTGGTGCTCAGCTGTCAGCTCACGCTGTGGCCAGCGTGGGGGCTTTGATGACAAACACAGGCATTGCTCACAGCAGCCCTTAAAAAAAACAACTCTCTCCTCTCGAGGTGATGACACTATCTTCTTGAAAAATAAAAAAGGAAAATCAAATGCCAGCACTGCTTCTGAAATGTACTAACTGCCGAGGCCGTAGGCGGCTCTGTGGCTGCAGAATGTGGGGTGAGGTACCACGGGTGACCCCCACCCCTGAATGGACTCTTGGTTCAGGTCTGAGCCGGGCTGATGTCCTTAGGGTCAGAGGTCACTGCTTTGGGTGTATCTGGCCGAGTTTCAAGATGCACCATACGGCTGACTTCTGTGGGGGTCCTTTAGAGGGAGACAGGCCTTTGGAGCACAACCTTCCCCTATCACATTGGCTGGAAAGCCGCCAGCCCCCTGCTTTGGGGGAACTGTTCTTGGCTCACGGTTTCCTGAGGAAGGACTCAGTGACATGGTGTTCGAGGCAACAAAGATCCCTGTGATGAGTGAGGCCTTGCATGGGCCCCATGGTCACGTTGGTGCCATGGCCAGGTTACTGGGGACCACTGCTTCCTGGCTGCAAATGACCCTTGTGCCATCCATGACGATCTGTGGGTGTGCACTCTCACAACATTGCTGGAGCTTTCAGAAAGGAAAGCAAATTGGAGGCCCTGCCACCCCCTCTCCTGCCCAGCACCACCATCTTCTGGTCTGTGTTGGGCAGATGGGGTGGGTGTGGCACGCAGGTTTCTTCTGGAAGATGATGTTGCACCTGCAGGGTGGAGACAGTTGTCAGCTCCACGCTTCTCCCTGTGTCTGGTGACTCACGCTCCCAGGACGGTCCATAGAGCCTCTGCATCTGCTAGCCTCAGTCCTCTTGCTCTGTTACACTTCAGACCTGACCTTTTTTCTCCCTGATTCCGCCTTTCTTGCACCATTCCTGTTGCTGGTGGAATATGGCAATGGTCAAACACAAATGTGTTGATCGCTCAGTCATGTCTGACTCTTTGCGGCCCCAGGGACTGTAGCCTGCCGGGCTCCTCTGTCCATGGGATTCTCTAGGCAAGAATACCGGAGTGGGTTGCCATGCCCTCCTCCAGGGGATCTTTCCGATCCAGGGATTGAACTCAGGGATCAAACCCAGGTCTCCTGCATTGCAGGTGGATTCTTTACCGTCGGAGACACCAGGAAAGACCAAAGCCTTAATTTTCATTTTTTATGGCAGCCCAATATTTTAGGTCCCATTCTCTCATCAAAACATTCATTTAACTAATAATTATGGATTGGGGCTTCCCTGGTGGTCCAATGGTTAAGACTCTCTCCACCTTTCAATGCAGGGGGTAAGGGTTCCATCCCTGGCTGGGGAACTAAGACCCTGCATGTCACACAACACAGCCAAAAAATAAATAAATATGTAAATAAACAAAATCACATCATAAAACAAAAAAATTTTTTAAATAATTACGAATTACTTAGTACATGGACTAATAGTCTGGGTGGAGAAGATAGGCCAGGTCCACATTGGCACCATGGTACGGCAGAGATGGGCACTCAGGGTCCTGTCGCCTGTCCACAGGGGTGCCAGGAACATGCTCCCAGAACTCGGACAAAATTATTTTAAGAGCAAACTTAGATAGATTCGAAATATCGTTGATCTATGCCAAAAGCCTGCACAAAATGTTCACAGCAACACTACAAGCACATCCATAGCGGGATGTATTCACAAGTTATATATCACTGTACAGTAAGAATGTCAATGTACCACAATGCAACACAAGGACATAATTACAATATGATGTTGAGCAAAAAGAGTACACTGGGAGTTTCCTTTATATGAAGCTCAAAACAAGCAAAATTAAACCTATGATTTATTAGAGGGCAGGACAGTTGTTGGAGAAGGAAATGGCTACCCACTCCAGTACTCTTGCCTGGAGAATCTCATGGACAGAGGAGCCTGGTGGGCTACAGTCCATGGGGTCGCGAAGGGTCAGACAAGACTGAAGCGACGTAGCGCACCCGCAGGACAGCAGTCCCTCTTGAGAACACAGTGGCTTAGGCGAACAGGAAGGGGGCTTGTGGGATGCCGACAGTATTCTTCTTGCTCTGAGTGCCGCTCTATGACCCCATAACTTTTACTGAGCTGTGCTTATAATTTTGTACACTTTCCTGCCTGTATTTTGATCAAATGTTTACTTCAAAATGCATATGTACATCTATTCGTACACGCAGTTGGTGCTAGCAGGCAGCTCTAGAAGTCACTCCAGAGACTGTCTGAAAAAGGACAGCTAAGAAGCTTGGGGTACTCTCCGTTTACTGTGTGTGATTTGGCCCGAGCTCAGAAAAGAAAGCCTAACTGAGATTATAATCACGCCAGCCAGAGTGCACTCAGTGCTCGGCTCAAAAAAACAGTGAGAGATGCGGAGAGGAAGTTTGCAGTGTTTGTGCCTCTTGGTCCATCAGGAGGCTGGCAATATTCTGGTCAGCAGAGCTGTGTTCAATGGAGGGGGTCTTCGGGGCTCACCATTCGCGGATGACATGTCAAGTAAGGTCATCTATCCCTTCACTCTCACTGCCCACTTGCCCAACTGCCTTCCAACCATCCGTTCAGTGTCCCTAGCCTGGGACATACTGGAGAGGTGAGAAGGACATTCTGTCCTTATAAAACGGTCACACTAAATCGACAGGCATCTTTCTGATACCACAGACACCTGAGAGGCCCCGGATGGACCTGCTGGGCTCAAGAACCAGGCCCTGGACAGCGGAGACGTCACCAGAGCACAGAGCCCCGCCCCGACACTCCCATCCACCTGGAACTGGTGACTCAAGGTGTGTTTCCGGTGCTTGTATCCTAGGTGGCCACTCCCCACGGCCCCTCGGGAGCAGAGGCTGGTCAGCCTTCCCAAGGTCAGGTCCAGTGAGACTTTTCAGTGGTCAAGCAGCTTCAGGACTCAAACAGCCAGAGTCAGGGGTCTGTGCTTAGCCTCAGGGGTTCCTCCGAGTAGTGTGACATTTGTCATAGATCGCTCCTCGGTTCCCCTATCCACTAACACACAGAGAGACTAAGTATCACACTGGGGTCCTGGCATCCTTTCCAGTCCAACCTCTCAGTGAGATCTGAATATTAAACAACAGGCTCATCCAAGGATATTTCTGCTGTGTTGTCATTGTTGTTTGGTCACTAAGTTGTGTCCAACTCTTTGCAACCCCATGGACGGCAGCATGCCAGGCTCCTCTGTCCTCCACTATCTCCTGGAGTTTACTCAAATTTATGTCCATTGAGTAAGTGATGCCACCCAACCATCTCATCCTCTGTTATTCCCTTCTCCTCCTGCCTTCAATCTTTCCCAGCATCAGGGTCTTTTCCAATGAGTTAGCTCTTGACATCAGGTGGCCAAAGTATTGGAGCTTCAGCTTCAGCAACAAGTTCTTCCAATGAATATTCAGGGTTGATTTCCTTTAGGATAGACTGGTTTGATCTCTTTGCAGTCCGAGGGACTCTTAACAGTCTTCTCCAGCATCACAGTTTGAAAGCATCAATACTTTATGATCCAACTCTCACATCTGTACATGACTACTGGAAAAACTATAACTTTGATTATACAGAGCTGTCCTGTCCTGTACAACAAAGCCCTTCCACCCCTGTCTCCCCCTCCAGGAAGAGCAAAGCCACAGCAGCCACAGCAGGGAATCCAGGGTCTGCTCTTTGCACAGCTCACTGTAAGCACAGGTGAAAGTGACCAGGGGTGCAGAAAGAGGAAAGTCATGTCATGCCAGCATTCTGACCATAGAGACGGAAACCCCCACAGAGGGAGCAGGGAGACCTCCTTGCATAGGGGCAGTGACTCCCCGCTGGAGCCTGAGAGGGGAGGGCAGCCGTAGCCAGTGCCAGCCTAACAGCCATGGGCTCCCAGAGGAAGAGCCCAGAATCCACTTGCACTTGCTTGCCTTCAGTATGTCACATCCCAGTTGTTTTTTTTTTTTTTTCTCTTTTAACCTCTGAAACTATATTTTCTGCACTTCCCAATGAAAACTCAACTCCTTTTGTTCCTGCAGACACAGCCAGTTCTGGTGAAGCAAACTCAGGAAGACTGATGGGAGTCATCAGCTGCCGTCAGAGAAGGGCAAGGACTGTGACATCAAGTGACACAGTGGGAAGGATGTGGGGTCTTACAACACTTACACGAGTGAGACCCTGTGCACATCGCTCTTCTCTGAGCCACGAGTGCTCGTCCATAAAATGAGGGGCTGGAAACTGACGCTTCTGAGTTCTCTTCCAGATGTATGATGGATGGGTAAGGAGCCAGTTTCAGATCAGAGAAGGTCTAGATTCTGAGCTCGGATTCCATCACTAGCTGTGTGACTCACACAAGTTGCCTAACCTCTCTGAACCTCAGGTTCTTAATTTGTAAAACAAAAGCAATAGTGATTATATATAATGATAACACAGTATATAATATATAAACACTATAATGCTACAATAGTAATAATGAAGACTGGATGAAGTCAATATGTATGGCATTTAGTGAGGTACCCGGCACAGTGTAAATAATAAATGTGCGTGCTAAGTCACTGCAGTTGTGTCCAAGTCCGTGCGACACTATGGACTGTAGCCCGCCAGGCTCCTCTGTCCATGGGATTCTCCAGGCAAGAACACTGGAGTAGGTTACCATGCCCTTCTCCAGGGGATCTTCCTGACCCAGGGATCAAACCCGCAACCTCTTATGTCTCCT
Source organism: Oryx dammah (assembly GCF_014754425.2). Taxonomy (NCBI): domain Eukaryota; kingdom Metazoa; phylum Chordata; class Mammalia; order Artiodactyla; family Bovidae; genus Oryx; species Oryx dammah. Next base: position 80,818,577 of record NW_024070188.1, on the reverse strand, counting down.
GCAATGGCAGATGGGTTCTTAACCACTAGCGCCACCTGGGAAGCCACTAAATAATAAATAGCAAAAGGTAAAACAAGCCGTGAGTGCTTTCACTGACAGAATCGCAAATGGGACACAGATTGTAATTGGGAGCAATAACAGCTAAGGTAATGGTGCGAACATTCAGAAAGGGCTGAATTACCATCAGATCTGACCCTGACTCTTTAAACGACCGACGCTGGCTTTACTGGCAGCTGTGAAACATCTTTTCTCTAGGCAATTCCTGAGACTTTAGTGCACGTTCACGGAAGCTAATGGTAGACACTAAGAGAAGGTGGATGGTGCTGAGCAGTCAATTTTGTTTTCATCTTAAAGAGAGCAGTAAGCTATTAAGAGCAATCTGTGCTTAACAGCAAGATGTAACAGACAAGGGGGGCCAGCTCCCCTAGTGTCCTCCACTAAAGAATGTCCTTAAGAATAACAGCGTCAACTATGCCTGATTTAGAAGCGGATACATTATTTAATGACGGGCTGTATGCGCTTTACTTCAGAAAATAAAACATCAGTGTTATGACATGCCTCGTTCAGTGTGCCGAATACTAGGATTTTGTCTCTCTTCTGGGTTCTTTTGAGCTTTCTGTCTTGACAGTGAAATACTAACTGTATATAAATGCAGAAACACGGGCATTTCCTGGGGTTAGGACAAGTATTTAACTGTAATATGTAAAATACGTAACTCGTCAATAATGACGACAATATGGCTTGAAGAATATTTAGCGTTGTTGAATCATCTGTTCTCTGTTTTGTTGGTTTTTTTTTTTTTCCGCCTCTCGGCTTGCAGGATCCTAATCCCCTGACATTGAAACTGTGTCCCCTGCAGTGGAAGCAGAGAGTCCTAACCACTGGACTCCCAGGGAACTCCCGAACCCTGTACTCTGATGAGTGCAGAAATCAGAAAATACGCATGCTGAAAGACAGATGTATTTTGATCTGTCCCAACAAGTTCACCCACATCAAAATAAGCGATGTATTTATTACCGCTCTTTCCCAAAAGCAGCCCACGGTGTGTGTCTGAATGTGTTTGAAGCCACAGACTGTCTTCTACGTGGTACAGAAATGTCGTGCCAGGATGAACTGTAAACATCCTGAGGAAACAGCCAAAACCCAGAGCAGAACTGCGAGGCTGCATAGGTCCAGGTGGCCACAGGCTAAGGAGGGGCTCTTGGGTGGGCAAGTCAGCCTGGCAGGGAGCCCCTGGCAGCCGGGCGGCCAGGGGTGTGGACCCTGGTTCGGAGTGGTGTTTAGTCACTCAGTTGTGCCCGACTCTTTGCAGCCCCATGGACCACGGCCCGCCAGGCTCCTCTGTCCATCGGATTTCCCACCCAAGAATACCGGAGTGGGTTTCCATTTCCGTCTCCAGGGGATCTTCCCAGCCCAGGGATCAAACCTGTGTCTTCTGCATTGGCAGGCAGGTTCTTTACCAAGGAGCCAACAGGGAAGCCTCCTGCATCAGGGTAACTGTGCTAAATCCCGGCTCCATGCTTACTTGCTGCCACTGCTGCTAAGTCGCTTCAGTCACGTCCAACTCTGTGAGACCCCATTGATGGCAGCCCACCAGGCTCCCCTGTCCCTGGGATTCTCCAGGCAAGAACACTGAGGTGGGTTGCCATTTCCTTTTCCAATGCATGAAAGTGAAAAGTGAAAGTGAAGTCGCTCAGTCGTGTCTGACTCTTCAAGACCCCACCGACTACAGCCTACCAGGCTCCTCCGTCCATGGGGTTTTCCAGGTAAGAGTACTGGAGTGGGTTGCCATTGCCTTCTCCAGCTTACTTGCTATGTGACTTCAAGTTGCCTAACCTCCCTCTGCTTGAGTTTCATCAATTCTAAAATGAAGATAAGTGTCAGACCTATGCAGGAGGGTATTGTGCAATGTTTAATACAAATAATGCGCTTACGGTAGTGCTGATCACTGTCCTCCTCAGTGCAGGTTATTACCACCTTTGAATCGCTCCTGTTCATCACCTCCACACTTAGGGCACATGGTGTGTGCATCTGCGTCTAATAAATCAAGACCACTAACAGGTACAACAAACACCTTGTCTACCAGTTACTATGAATACAATCAACCGCACAAACATTACTGAAGTAGCATTTGCTTATGGCATTGTTCTGGGCTTCCCCAGTGGCTCAGCAGTAAAGAATCCATCTGTAATGCAGGAGACCCAGGTGACACCTGTTTGATCCTTGGGTCGGGAAGATCCCCTGGAAGACAGCACGGCAACGAACTCCAGTATTCTTGCCTGGAGAATCCCATGGACAGAGGAGCCTGGTGGGCTACAGTCCATGGGGTTGCAAAGAGCTGGACAAGACTGAAGTGACTCAGCAAGCGCGCATGGCACTGTTGTAGGTGCTACACTGCACACACGTTCCTGGGTCCTCTAGAACATCACAGGATGTCAAGAAGTTAGGACACGCGACACGCATGCTGAACAAACATGGAAATGAAATCTGCTGGACACTTACCCTACTTGCTAGCGGATGTCCTGTCACATGAAGTTTCTCTTCCCCTCTACTCACTAGGGCTTCCCTGATAGCTCAGTTGGTAAAGAATCCACCTGCAATGCAGGAGACCCTGGTTTGATCCCTGGGTTGGGAAGATCCCCTGGAGAAGAGATAGGCTACCCACTCCAGTACCCTCGGGCTTCCTTTGTGGCTCAGCTGGTAAAGAATCTGCCTGCAATGTGGGAGACCTAGATTCGATTCCTGCGTTGGGAAGATCCCCTGGAGAAGGGAAAGGCTACCCACTCCAGGATTCTGGCCTGGAGAATTCCATGGACTGTATTAGTCCGTGGGATTAAAAAGAATCAGACAAGACTGAGCAACTTTTGCTTTTTACTCACTAACCATTTATTTTACTCCACCCCACCACTCCATTCCAAGCAGAATGATTTGCTCTGTATCATAGAAAATGACACCAGGAAGCAAATATATTAAGAGAGAAATGCCTGGCCCAGGGTGATTCCTTTTGTTACTTTATACCTTAAAATTCCATCCGACCTCAGCAGTAAAGGGAACCACCATCCAGATAGAAATGTGAAGTGAGCAATCAAGGCTGTTTTGTCCCCAGTGTGACTCTGGGACTCACTCACAAAAAAGATCTGAACTTTACAAGTAGATTTAGACGACACTGAGGCCTCGGCTCTGAGATGAAGACTGGGGTTGGCAAGGCTGGAGTTGCAGCCAGTTACTTTCCACGACTTGATTTCTAGATCACAAAGGTAAGTTCTGATTACATTTTTGCAATCATTTATATCATTAATTTTTCAATCCTAAAAAGAGGGGGGAAAAAATCAAAAGGAAAATGGCAAAATCATAGGCAGCACACGTAAAGCTGAAGCCACTGAAGGGCCAGTGGTTTCCAAGGAGGAGGGACGCTGCTGGAAACGGGCCCGAGGGCCGTAAGTGGTTGCCGGGCAGGGCGCTGGGTCACACAGCGGCCGTGCCCGCTGCGGTTTGCACAAGCCTATTGTCCCCGGTGACCCTCTGCTTCCTGCTACACCCATCTGTCCACATGTGCTTCTTCTTCGGCAGACTGCAGAGCAGGCCAGTGGCAGAGCCCTGGAAACAGCGAACTTTGGAAGACAGGCCAAGAAAGAACAGTGACTATGAAAGAGTGTTCAGAAAATAAAAGAAGAACCCGAGAGAGCAGCAGTAGCGGAAAGCCTAGAGGAGAAAGTTCCGGAAGAGGTGAGATCGTCAAGCACTGAGGGGCCAAGTTACACGTGGGTGAAGGAAGAGAGCTCACCAACAAGCTAACACGAGCTGGTGTGGCTATCCAAGCCTCAAGTCTGCGGGACTTTGGACACCGAGGACAGGAAGCTCAGGACAAGCCAGCCCTCTGCTGTCCTAGGTGCCACCTTCCCTCTGGTGGACAGACAGCTGTCTGTCTGGGGGGCCTTGTGGAAGCACAGTGGTGTCTACTACCTGATACCCTGAAGGATTATTTTCCTTTGCTGCCAACAGTGGCTCACACTGACATTCCCCCGGACCCCAGTAGAACTCATCCATTGATAAGTTTCACATAGTGAGCAGATGAAGGCTCCCTAAAGTTGATGGGCTTGTTCACGCCTCCATCTAAGTTCTAATATAAATCTGGAAAAGATTTTGCAAAGGTCGGGCTTGTCATTGCTACGTTTACTATCATCGTGTGGTTCAGGGAGAGGGACCTGGAATATTAACTAAAACGAATGAGAAATAATGTTTGCAGGGAATGACAGAAGTCTGCGTTATCGGAAGCACAAAGGGCAGGGGCAGAACATGCGCCATCAGCCTAGTGTTGACTCTGGGAGAGGCGGGGCGCTGAGGACATGTGGCCCTTCACACAGAGATTCCGAGAGTCACAGAAGCTTGGATTTCCAAGTGACTTCAGAACTCATCTAGTTCAGGAGTATCTCAGTTTTTCTTGGTCTCTCCGTTTACACATTATTAAATTTCAATTTTTTTCTCCTAAGAAAAAAAGACATCATCTAGTTCAACCTTTTCCTTTTACTCATCGGGACATTGAGAGAAAGGTTGATAAAAAACACACTTGTCCAATGGAGACACTCATGGTTAGATTTTGTGTTGAGGGAGACGAAGACAGTTTCTAGAGGGAGATGGAAAGATTGTACTGAATCAAGTGAATGACATCAAAAGACCCGCCCTCACGAGAAACAGACCCTGTTATTTAACCATTGAGAGAGTCTAGGACAGGATATTCTCTGAGAGGCTAAGTTAGCAAAAGCTGTTCACCACAAGAGTGACAGTGTCTTCTCACCGAACATTGACACCCCGGGGAGAACTGAACGAGAAGCGGAAATGAGCTGTCTGCACGAAAGCTCACCTGCTCTACTTTGGAGCCATATGGGCCCTAGTCTTGAGTTTAAATTTCACTCGCTCAGGGTTTTCCCAGGCTGTACTCAGTACCCCCTCTATCCAAAGGATTCTCCTGCCTGTGCATCACTCCTTCAAATCATTCGTTAAAAATATCTTACAAGGTGGGACTTCCCTGGCTGTCTGGTGGTCAAGATTCCCTGCCTCTTATGCAAGGGATGCAGGTTGGATCCCAGGTTGGGAAACCAAGATCCCACATGCCATCCGGCACGGCCAAAAAAAAGTCTTATATGGCAAAGGTTGACTGGCCACCACAGAGGAAGGCTCGTTTACTCCTCCTTTAAAAAAAAATGCCTTTATTTATTTTTCACTTCTGATCCCTGCCTCCCTAACCGTGAGTAAATATTTCCCCAACCTACAACGATGTCGGGGTTTCAATAACTTTATATACCTTGACTTATGATAGTCTTTAACCAAAGGCTTTTCCAAATAGATGACAGCTGCTGGTTTCCCCAGCCATACGATGGCTCGTTCCCTCATGGAACATTAATTGATTCATCAGATGTGGCCTCCTTTTACAAGAATCATGTTTGTCACTCTTCTGCAACCAATCACATTTGCGTAAGCGCTCAGGAGCCTATATGTTTAAAATTATTATGTAATAGTTGACATGTAGAAATATAGAGAGATGGATAGAAAGAAAGTTATGAGATAACCAACAAAGACCTAACTATATAGCACAGGGAAATATACGCAATATCTTGTAATAAACTATAATGGAAAAGAATCTAAAAAAGAATAGATATCTAAAAATGAATCACTTTCCTATACACCTGAAGTTAACACAACACTGTAAATCAGCTATATCTCAATAAAAAAATAATCTTCAGTTCAGTTCAGTCGCTCAGTCGTGTCCGACTCTTTGCAACCCCATGAACTGCAGCACACCAGGCCTCCCTGTTCATCACCAACTCCCGGAGTTCACTCAGACTCATGTCCATTGAGTCAGTGATGCCATCCAGCCATCTCATCCCCTGTTGTCCCCTTCTCCTCCTGCCCCCAATCCCTCCCAGCATCAGAGTCTTTCCCAATGAGTCAACTCTTCGCATCAGGTGGCCAGAGTACTGGAGTTTCAGTTTTAGCATCATTCCTTCCAAAGAGCTCCCAGGGCTGATCTCCTTCAGAATGGACTGGTTGGATCTCCTTGCAGTCCAAGGGACTCTCAAGAGTCTTCTCCAACACCACAGTTCAAAAGCATCAATTCTTCGGCGCTCAGCCTTCTTCACAGTCCAACTCTCACATCCATAGTTATGAAGCCCCAAATAAAACACCCCAGTTTCTGTCAATAGACTAAAGATCAGCTCTCATTATCAATGCCACTGGAGGTCAACTTTGTGTTCTGCCTGCATCTCACCTTCACAACTACCCCTCCTTAGAGAACAACCCTTGCTCTCCAACATAGTTTCACCACATATGGATATATCCTCACAATGTACTGCTTAAATCTACTTGCTTTTGAGTTTGCTAAGCATGGTATTCCACTGTAGGTAATCTTTGGCAACTTGCTTTTTTAAATTAAATATTAAGCTTTTAAGATATATCCATGTTGCTAAATGCAGCTGTAGTTTCTTCATTTTCCACTGCTGTATAATAATCCTTTGTGTGAACATACCACAGTTCCATTTTGTTGTTCTGTTCTGGGACATTGAGATTGGTTTCAAGTTGGTAGTTTTTTTTTTGCTATTACAACCAGTATTGTAATGAACATTCTGAAACATGTCTATTGGAGGAATTGCACATTTTTTCCTGGTATATACACCTATTTCTGCTTTATATGCCAAAGCCTTTGACTGTGTGGATCACAATAAACTGTGGGAAATTCTGAAAGAGATGGGAATACCAGACCACCTGACCTGCCTCTTGAGAAACCTGTATGCAGGTCAGGAAGCAACAGTTAGAACTGGACATGGAACAACAGACTGGTTCCAAATAGGAAAAGGAGTACGTCAAGGCTGTATATTATCACCCTGCTTATTTAACTTCTATGAAGAGTACATCATGAGAAATGAAGAAACACAAGCTGGAATCAAGATTGCCAGGAGAAATATCAATAAGCTCAGATATGCAGATGACACCACCCTTATGGCAGGAAGTGAAGAGGAACTAAAAAGCCTCTTGATGAAAGTGAAAGAGGAGAGGGAAAAAGTTGGCTTAAAGCTCAACATTCAGAAAACGAAGATCATGGCATCTGGTCCCATCACTTCATGGCAAATAGATGGGGAAACAGTGGAAACAGTGTCAGACTTTATCTTTTTGGGCTCCAAAATCACTGCAGATGGTGACTGCAGCCATGAAATTAAAAGATGCTTACTCCTTGGAAGAAAAGTTATGACCAACCTAGATAGCATGTTGAAAAGCAGAGACATTACTTTGCCAACAAAGGTCCGTCTAGTCAAGGCTATGGTTTATCCTGTGGTCATGTATGGATGCGAGAGTTGGACTGCGAAGAAAGCTGAGTGCCAAAGAATTGATGCTTTTGAACTGTGGTATTGGAGAAGACTCTTGAGAGTCCCTTGGACTGCAAGGAGATCCAACCAGTCCATTCTGAAGGAGATCAGCCCTGGGAGCTCTTTGGAAGGAATGATGCTAAAGCTGAAGCTCCAGTACTTTGGCCACCTGATGCAAAGAGTTGACTCATTGGGAAAGACTCTGATGCTGGGAGGGACTGGGGGCAGGAGAAGAAGGGGACGACAGAGGATGAGATGGCTGGATGGCATCACCGACTCGATGGACATTAGTTTGAGTGAACTCCGGGAGATGGTGATGGACAGGGAGGCCTGGTGTGCTGCAATTCATGGGGTTGCAAAGAGTGGGACACGACTGAGCGACTGAACTGAACTGAACTGACACCTATAAATGTGTATTTCCCTTTGTTAAGTCAAACGGTACATGCATGTTCCACTTTACAAGACAGTACAGTCTCCTCTCCTAGAGTGATGATGGTGCCAGATGACACTTCCACCAGGAGGACATGAGGGGCCCAGTTCCCACACACACATCATCGCCAACACTTCACATTCTCGTGGGAGTAAAGTAGTATGTCACTGTGATCCTAATTTACATTTCCTGGATTGCTAATGAGGCTGAGCAAGTTTTGATGTTTTTGTCTACCACCTGGCTCCTAATAATTTTAGGCAATGCATTTTGTAGCAGTGACTATCAAACTATTCATCAGCCCCAAATCTTGCCTGGAAGGATGGGAAATAGGACACATCAGAAAGCTCTGGCGGCTCTGAGTCTTTGTGTAATGGACCCTATTGCTGACGCAGCAGTCATTCAACTTACTGCTGCTCAGTTAGCAGCAGTCTGTGGCTTCAGGATTTAAGCTCAGCTCAAAAGGTAGCCACGCATCATCTATGGGACTCCCACCCCTCTTGCATTGATTGGTTCAGGAATGGAGACAAGAAACTAGTCTAAGGAGATACAAAGAGAGGACTACTGGAGACTTCTGGAAAAACCCACCTGCTTCCAGCACCCATCCTGCACTCACAAGGAGAACCAATCAAGAATAAAGTTGTCTGTGTGGAAGCAGAGCAGACAGATGGAAAAAAACCTGGGTCTTTGATAGCATTGCTGAAACTGCCAGATGAATCAACACCGAATCACTCTATCTTTAGGAGCCAAGTTATATAAACCAACGCGTTTCCCTGTTGCTTAAGCCAATTCAAACCTGGCTTTCTACTACCTTAACCAAAAGAACCCTGATACGAGTTACGTGGTTTAAAGCGAACAAACAAAACCAACAAAACTCAATGAGCCACGAATGGCATTTCTGACACTTGTAGCGTGCAGGCCAAGAGCAAAAGGTGGAGTCGGGTAGATGAACTGATACCCTCGACTGTCACCACATTAGTGGACTGGTGACTGATGCGAGTGCGGGCCAGGTGCAGGGATGACAGTCAGCAACCTGGGATTGAGGAGCACAAGCTTCGAAACCTCCTAAAAAGGACCATTCAGAATAGCTGTTATCAACTAAATTCCACTCGAGGTATCTCCTGGAAGAGCTGACTAATGCCACCAAAGTCTGATGGCTCCCTTATCCTCTGTCTCTCAGTACTCAGGCGAAGTGGGCAACTCACACTCAGTCATGGTGCCCTGGCTTACATAGACTTGTCTTCTTGAAGCTTCACACAATTACCTCCTTGGTCTTCCCTTCCAGGGTGTATATATCCTAAAGGAAAGCATTACACTGGCTTCGACTCTGCAGTCTCCTCTCCACCCAGTGTGGACTCTGGTCCTGGTGACAATTCCCATGGGCCCTGAGAGAGCCATTCATTCTCTGGGAGTCTCATTTTCTCTCTCTGCCACCAGAAGAATATTGTAAGACTGTTGGGTGGATTTACAGCATCACATACTAAATGGTCAATGAACAAGAGCCGCTCTTTGTTAATGACTGATGCTGATAAGGGTCCAGGTTCTTGAACACGTGTGGTCAACAGCTGAGTCTTAGTCTCAGAATTCCTTCCAGCCCAGAATAGAATCCTGTGTCCCTAAGGAGTCTGGAAATACTTTTCCTCTTTGAGAAAAGTAAAGCCTCATTAAATGATCAACAAAGGAGACTCTGAGCAACATATATAAGCCGAAGAACGACAACAATCTTGTTTTCAAATCAGATTCATTATAAAAACCGACCACTGATAGACTGCGACCAGTGCTACAAACCAGTGAACAGCTAAGTCCATGATCTGCAGATGAGGAAATCAGTCACAGAGGTGGTCCTGACTGTGCATCTCCAGGTAAAACAATATTGGCTTTGGGCACCGAGGAGCACTCTGAACACGAACACACTCTTTCTAACTCCATGTGTTTGTGGGTCCAGAACAAGAGCCAACACAGGTTTAATATCAGCACTTAAAGACTGCATTTCACTGGCAGTCCAGTCGTTAAGACTTCACCCTCCAAAGCAAGGGGCGCAATTTCAATCCTTGCATATGCCTCCAGCCAAACAAAACACAGAAAAGAAGCAATACTATAACAAACTCAACAGAGACTTTAAAAACGGTCCACATCAAAATAAAATCTTAAAAAAATAAAAAAATATATAACTATTGCATTTCATTAGTGCAATGAAATGTACCTAATTGCAGGCTATCAATGTAATCTTAAAGAACAAAAAATATTCAAGCATACAGCTAATTTAGAGTAGAATAGATTCCCAGGATGATTATTTATTCAGAAAAAGATCAAGAAATGGTTAATACCTTGCAAATCACATTATTTCAATTTTACACATTTTTTTTTTACAAAAGTATCCTAAAGCAATAACATAGTTGTCTTAGAAATATTTGGAAACCATATAATGTATGTTGAATTATTTTTTGCAGTGGGAAAAAACATCTGATAATCAGCCTTGGAGGAAGGAAGGAATAACAACAGAACAAAAGGAAACAGGAAATCCAAAATGAGTCCACCCAACACTGAGCTGAGATTTAAAATTTCAAATGTTAGAACTGAGGAAAGAAAAATCTGAATTTTCATTATTTGCTTTCTTTTCACCATTAGCTGTCCTGATTCTGTCTAGGATTCTTACCCAGCAGAAGAAACTGTAAATTAAACTCAGCCTTCCCGATACACTAAATAATGAACTTCTTAATGAGCCTACCATAATGGGTCTCTTCTTCTTGGAAACCGCAATTTACTTTATTTTTCTAAGAAACATCTGCTGTGGTTTTGAAAGGTTGCTAAGGAAAGGTTTTTTAAAAAGGTGATACAAAGCAAGCAAAGTCTTTATTCTATTCTTCACGGAAAACATATTTAAAATGTAAACTTTTATTTAAAATTTCAAAAGCCATTTAAGTCTTGATCATTCTTCAGCTTCACGTAGAGACCATGGGCTCAGCTACCAGGGATCACAGTCACTCTAGGGTGATGGGGTGGGGGCTAGTGACTGTGGCCTGTGGGCATCACTAATTGGAGAATACGAGTAAAGCCGTTTCCCAGGTAACCGCACCCCACATTCCTCCACCAATAAATCCTGTCAGCCATCAAAATACTCCTCATCCCAACTACCCCTCATCTCCTCCACCACCAGCCCCCATCAAGGCTGCGCTCCTCTGTCCTCCGGACTCTTGCAGTAGCTTCTGCGTTTCCGTTTGCCCTCCTGCTCCCCTACACTCCACTCTCCATGCAGCTGCTAGGGTGATTTCTTTTTAATGACTTCCCATTATACTCAGAACAAAACCTAATATCCTCACCACGGTCCATCAGGCTCTCCCTGATCTGGCCTCTGGTTATCACTCTGGCGTCAACTTTATCACTTTCCCCTTTATTCAAAGCACTCTGATCACAATGACCTTCTTCCATTCCCAAACAGGCCAAGTTCATCCCACTCAGGGTCTTTGTTCTCCCCGTCCCCTCTGCCCAGGATGCCCTTCCCTCACATCCTCTAGTCTGAATCCCACACTTCTTCCCTGTATCTGCTCAGTGTCACCTCTTCAAAGACGCTTTCCCCAGCAGTTTCTCCAAAACAGCCTAATCTGCCCCTGAGTCACGGTCTGTTGTCTTCCCCTCTGGAATTTTCTCCCAACAGTCGTGGTATCGCATTACACCTCTATTTGTGGATGTGCGGTCTGTGACCCCTACTAGACCTCAAGCCCACTGAAAGCAGAGACTGTGTCGTCTTCATTGCTAGCACATGGTCCTAGAACAACACCCAGTCCTCACTGAATATCTGTTGAAGGAATAAATGGATCGGTGTGTGTGTCTGTGTGCGTGCCTGCGCTCAGTTGCACCTAACTCTTTGCAACCCCATGGACTCTAACCCACCAGGCTCCTCTGTCCATGGGATTTCCAGGCAAGAATATTGGAGTGGGTTGCCATTTCCTCCTCCACGGAAGCTTTCCAATCCAGGGGTTGAACCTGTGTTCTCAATGTCTCCTGCATTGGCAAGTGGGTTCTTTACCACTGAGCCACCTGGAAAGCCCTTGAATGAAGCTACTGGTGTCCTAAAAACCGCAGACTTACGGGTTGCAAAATTCAAATAAATCTGTATTTCTTCAATATTATATCACACCAACATCATAAGCAAGTGGTCACTTGTACGCTTAGGATGATCTGTGAGGAAAAGCCAGTCCATCATGCAACATGGCACACAGCATTTTATGCCACTCTTATCCTGTGAGCCTCCCTCAAGACCCCCATCAGTAACCCAAGCCTCTGGAGAGCTCAGCCCTGACTGACTAAATGCTCTTTGGCCAAGGATCCTGTAGCAGTGCCCACACACCAAGTGTTTTTGATCCCCAGGGAAAGTTTAGTTGCAAGAGTTTTTTTTTTAATGAGGAGCAGGAGGGCAAAAGGGATTAAAACTGGGCAGGTTGAAAGCATTTTCTGTTTTGTTTTTTTCTTCAAGTTTTTAGAACTGAATACATCATCTAGCCACAGACAAAAACAGAGTCATACACAGTTCCATTTTAGCAAAGCAGTTAAGAATCCATGCGAATCGAATTAACACTGAGCAGATGGGGTCAAAACCTGCCCGGCCAGCTGTCCCTGCCTAATAGCCATTGAAGTCAACTCAAAGTAAACACGGATAAAAGCGATGGGTACCTTTAATCTATTAATAAAATCCTAGGTTTAAATTAACAGATGTTTTGGCACTATTTTTTGCATATACTACCACCTTTATTTGAATTTTCTACTTTTTATTTTGATGTTTTATACATGTAAAAGAAATAAACAGAGGAGGACAAGAATGAGGATGGATAAAGCGCTAACATCTGTTTCAGTAACATGTTTTTTCTCCATGCTCAGCGGGGCAGACATTTGTTAAGAGATTCCAGAGATAATGTGCCTTAAAGACCTTGCACAAATAAAAAATAATCATCTGTGCAATGGTGATATCTATAATGGTGCTTTTCCGCCTCAAGTCCCTCAAGTGGCTTTGACTTAAACTTGACCTCAACTACTGGCTGGAAGAGGCATGATGACTCCCCATCCCAGTCAGACTGATGAACTGATCCAAATACTCCCCAGTTCACACTTTTCCGACTCTGCTCGTGGTCCTTCATCCTTGGCACCCTCCTCAGTCACAGATGTCTTCTGTCAAAACTACCCATTACCAACGCTGCATTCAGTCCGCCTCTTCAAGTCTACACCAATTCCTCACTTCTCTGAACACTCATTGCTAATAATACTTCTCCAATAGCAGTGCATTTTATAGCTCTCAAAGCTTTCTCATATCACTAGCTTGGGACACAAGACAAATATTATGATTCCAGGATATAGATAGGAAATAGGCAAGCTTCCTGAGTTTTCTGGTGTAAGGGGTCACTTGCCTTCTATTGAGCTGCTGTTGAGTTTGTCTTCACCACACAAACTCTGGGAGACTGGCTTTGTCCCTTTGATGAGGTTCTAGGTTAGGAAAAGAAGAAAGTTATGTCTCCCAGTACTGGCCACAGGGCAATTACTTTAAAACGTTTGTTGACTGGGATGGTGGAAAGAGCCATAAAAACTGGATTCTGATTCTGACTCATTATCACCGGTATAACTGGCGGCAAGACACAGATTCCTCATCTGCCCAAATGAGGGGGAACATTTGGGAAATGAAAGCTGGCACTGACTCTCTGATCCCATAATTCATGAGCCACATGCTCACAGACTCTGCTTGTCTTTGGCTGAGGCCTTCTGGCAGTGCTATCAGGAGAGCCTCGCAAATCTCAAATGGTCAAATCCTCAAATTCAAGAACTCCTGTAAATGTGATGGAGGCTTCCCTGGGCCCACTGGAACCTAATTCTCTGACTTCTCCCTCCTGGGATTCCCGTGCACAATGTGAATTATGCCCATAATGCTGACCATACCACACGTGAGGGAGTGGAAACAGACCCATCATCAGTTAGTCTATTCATAGATATTTTTCAGGGAATCCTCACAGGGCAGTAAAAACTCATTCATAATCCGTGAATGCCTAAATCCCATCATCTTCTCAAATCCACACCTTTCAGGCTCTCTACAACTACTGAACTTCCGGAGACCTAAGAACTCCACCCTTTCCAATTCCTGAAGTTAATGACGTTGGCAACAGAACTCACAATTGTTCCTAAAATGGAAATTCCTTCCCACTTTTCTCATTACTGTCATCATACTCCCTCTCCAGAGCCAGGAATCATTTTTCAAAGCCAGAGAGTCTCGAAGTTCAAAGTCATGAAGTTATTCTGTATTTTGCCCTCTGTCTCCTTCTTAATGGGCTTCCTGTGATGACTCAGCAGTAAAGAAACCGCCTGCAATGCAGGAAACATGGGTTAGATCCCTGGGCCAGGAAGATCCCCTGGAGAAGGAAATGGCAACCCACTCGAGTATTCTTGCCTGGGAAATCCCATAGACAGAGGAGTCTGGTGAGCTACAGTCCATAAGATCACAAAGAGTCGGACATGACTTAGTGACTAAACAATAACTCCTTCTCTCTCCAAGTCTATTCTGAGCAGACTCTGGCTTCTTTCCATGCCTACTTGGCCTGACCCTGACCCTCCAAGGCCCCTGGTGTCTGGTCTCTCTTATGGCGGCAGACTCCCAGCAACTCTTCTCCACTTACCATAGTCCAGCCTACCCACAGCAGGGAGAATAACCATGGGTTTCTGCTTGGCTAGACTGCCCTACTTCTATACCCACAAAACATTTTATGTCACTGTGTTCACAAGAAGGGCAGATAAAGAGGATAATGAGTCTGGTGTCTATGATCTGCGTCAAAAGAAGCCCTTTGAAGGCTTGTGCAAGTTGGCATGTGTATTCATTTCCTAGGGCTGCCATAAGGAAGTACAACAACCCAAGTGACTTAAAACATCAGAATTGTATTATCTGGGGTGGGAGGAGTTGGGAGATTGGGACTGACACAGAGATATATACTATTGATACTATACGCAAAATAGATAACTAATGAGAACATACTGTATCGCACAGGAAACAGTCCAGAAGGGAGGGGATGTGCGTATGTTTATGGCTGATCCATTTTGCTGTGCAGCAGAAACTAACACAAGTTTGTGAAGCAGCTATTGTCGCTAAGTCACTAAGTCGTGTCTGACTCTTTTGCAGCCTCATGGACTGTAGCCTGCCAGGCTCCTCTGTCCATGCAGTTTCCCAGACAAGAATCCTGGAATGGGAAGCCATTTCCTTCTCCAGGGGATCTTCCCAACGCAGGCATTGAACCCACGTCTCCTGAATCGGCAGGCGGATTCTCTACCACTAAGCCACCAGGGACGCCCCATGAAAGGTAGACTTGATAGAATGGAGACACAGAGAGGGGCTTTGGGACCAAGAAGACCACAGGCGCTTTTTGATGTGGCCTTGTCTTTGGGCTGGTAGAAGTGTTTGTCGCAGCCCCTCCTGGCTACACCAGCTCCGGTTCAATAAGCATCATGGTGATCCGTGCATTTTCTTCCCTCTCACAGGCACTCTCTTCGTGAGTGGGAATGTTTAAAACACCCTCCACCCACACGCTGCCTGACTGGTGAGAAGCCATCAGGCATTTCATTCTTTTATCTTGTACTGAGAGAGTGAAGAGAGAGAAAAAAAGAAGGCAAGATGAAAGCCCAAACTTGTTTTGTCTTCTCAAAGGACAGCCTTTACTGGCATAAGAATGTTATAGATGTTAAATAAAAAGAATGTTAGTGTAGTTTGAGTTCACACAAGTTTGCTGAATAATGCTGATAAATGCAGTTTGTTCTTAAAGCAAATCTCATATTAAGATGTTCAGTAAACATCTATTGCACACCCACCTGCCACACTCAAATAAAAATGAAACCGTGTAAACACCAGTGGGTTACTACAGAATGTTTATAACAATAATGCAGACTTAGGGCTCACCCTGAGAAAAACATTTTTAAAGATTCTCTGACCCCTTAAGAATAACAGTGGAAAGAAACATTAGCTTATACTTATCTGAGGACATTTCAGAGTTACACACACACAGCAGCGATACACAAAATGTTAACTCCCTGCAAGCATGTCTACAAAAATGACTATGGAGAACTCGAGCATTTTAAATTTAATTCAAGATGTATTTTGAGCTTTAGGATGAGAAAATGTAGAAGTCTAACTCATCATCATTAGATGCATTTTTGAGTACATGGTGCACAATGAATAGCAAGGATTCAGGCTTCTTTGTTTGTGTTTTGTGTTGAAACCGCCTTTGGTTTTTTTTCCCCTAGTGAAAACACTGCTTTAAAATTATAGAACACTGTTTTCAGAAAAGCTTATCTAGTTTAGCAATCCATAAGCCCATCCACCACCTAACATGCTATAGACTTCATGTCTATCTGCCCTCAAAGTTCATGTGTTGAAACCTAACCCCCAGTGTGATGGGATCTGGCGGTCATTCCTTTGGGAGGTGATTAAGTCATGAGGATGGAGCCCTCACAAATGGGATCAGTGCCCTTATAAAAGAGAATCCAGACAGCTCTCACCTCTTTTGCTATGTGAGGTCAGAGCAAAAAGAACCAGGAAGCGGATGCTGGCCAGACACCAAATCTGCTGGAGCCTTGATCTTGCGTTACTTAGCCTTCCGAACTGTAAGCAATAGATTTCTGT
The DNA here is from genome assembly GCF_014754425.2 of Oryx dammah. Classification (NCBI taxonomy): domain Eukaryota; kingdom Metazoa; phylum Chordata; class Mammalia; order Artiodactyla; family Bovidae; genus Oryx; species Oryx dammah. The sequence goes on along the minus strand of NW_024070188.1, from coordinate 80,802,148 downwards.
ATCTAAGTTACCATTCTACGGTACGGCTCAGATGGTAAAGAATCTGCCTGCAATGCGGGAGACCCAGGTTCCACCCCTGGGTCAGGAAGATCCCCTGGAGAAGGGAATGGCAAGCTACTCCAGTATTCTTGCCTGGAGAATCCCACAGACAGAGGAACCTGGCAGGCTACAGTCCATGGGGTTACAAAGGGTTGGACACAATTGAGCGACTAACACATTCAACAATATTTTTGTTATAGCAGCCTGATCAGACTGAGACACAACATAAGGAGGGTGGTGCTAGACGCCAGCACCTTGGGAGGTGCTCCTTGCCCACCCACGCCCACCAGAGCCTCCCCTCTGCCTGCATCACCCCCTGCAGATGCAGCAAGCATTGAATCAGAAGCGAGCTGGATGCAATGCTGGGAGCCCAGTGCCCTTGTGGGCAAGTGTGGGAGCAGGGGCCAGTGGCCTGAAGGTGGCCCCTATCCCAGGAGGCCCATGGGTTAGTGAACACACTGTTGACATCTACAGCCTCGAGTCTGCGTGCCGGACCAGGCCTGTGCCTTGCAGTGTCCTCCCTGCTCCCCCGGCCTTGCAGCCCTGCTGCTCACCAACTGTCCCACCCTTTCCTTGTCCACATTTCCCGTCCCTCATCTCATCTCTTCTCAACCACACTCCTCGTTGCCGAAATTCGGCAGCCCCTGCTAGCTGGGTCAGCCGTGTCCCACAGCCCCTCTCCCTCTCCCCCGGGGCTGCTCCAGGCAGCAGAGAACTCATGGCCTGGGCAAGGTTCAGGCTTCGGAGCAACACGCACGCTGGATGTTATTCCCCTATTGGGATTCCCAGGTGGCTCAGTCGTGAAGAATCCACCTGCCAGTGCAGGAGACGCGGGAGAGTCAGGTTTGATTCCTGAGTCGGGAAGATCCCCTGGAGGAGGGCATGGCAACCGACTCCAGTATTCTTGCCTGGAGAATTCCATGGACAGAGGAGCATGGCAGGCTACTGCCCATGGGGTTGCAAAGAGTCGACAAGACTGAGTGTGCACACGAATATTATTCTAAAACCTCCAGCCGCTCCCTGCTGTTGGGTAGAGCACAGACACCTTGGCTTCCCTTATACCCCAACCTGCTTTCCAGGATTATCCCCTATAACCAAGGTACAATCAGTAACCCAGACTCTTCAACATTTCCCCAAAATGCCTGCACTGTCCTCCTATACCTTTATTAATGCCATTCTTTCCTGCCTCTTTCTCCTGATAAAATCCTGCATCCCCCAAAGGGCACCTCCACTACACCTCCTTCTCCAAACACCTCAGTGCTCACGCATCATGAACATCTGTTAAGCAAATAAAACAGGAGAAAACATCTATTGTATTCCAATTTTAGAAAAAAAAATCATAGTTACTTATGACAACAAAATTAGAGCTATTTAAATACTGCAAAATATTTAAGACTGCATCTCATTGGTGTTTGGCAAGAAATCTACAAATGGAAGTTTGCACAGGGTGGTGGTGGGGGGGGTTGCAAAAACTTTCAATCTCTGTGGGGTACACTTTTCCCACATGCATTTTTTAAAGTTAGTTTACTTGGCTGCACTAAAGGAGATCAGCCCTAGGTGTTCTTTGGAAGGAATGATACTAAAGCTGAAACTCTAGTACTTTGGCCACCTCATGCGAAGAGTTGACTCATTGGAAAAGACTCTGATGCTGGGAGGGATTAGGGGCAGGAGGAGAAGGGGACGACAGAGGATGAGATGGCTGGATGGCATCACCGACTCGATGGACGTGAGTCTGAGTGAACTCTGGGAGTTGGTGATGGACAGGGAGGCCTGGCATGCTGCAGTTCATGGGGTCGCAAAGAGTCGGACACGTCTGAGCGACTGAACTGAACTGAAGTAAACTTCAGTTTACTGACTCTTTTAGTTGCAGCAAACTACTTTTTAGTTGCAAGCAAACTCTTTTTAGTTGCAGCATGTGGGATCTAGTTCCCTGACCAGGGGTCAAACCCAGACCCCCTAAATTGGCAGGCAGAGTCTTAGCCACTGGACCACCAGGGAAATCCCTCCCACATCCGTTTTTCAAAGGAAAGAAAAACAAAGCCGAAGAGGCCTTCTAGGAGGCCCTAGCCTTATTTAATCATGTAATATAACTAGAGAGAAAAGCTGAGATACCAGTTCCAACTTATGTTATTTCTAGGGAAACATGAAATAGGAAAACACAGTCTTTTTGTGGGCAGGAAGAACCTTTCAAGTTGTCAATGAGCATATTATCACTTGCCTATTGGTTTGGCTGTCCCTGGTTATTATTTAAAAGCAGGATATGTAGTCAGAATATAAAACACATTTGAGATTGTGCATTCAGGAAATGAAATATATTTGAGGTCCTACAGCTGACAAAATGCAATTCAACATTCTCTCTCTTCAAATTTATTGGATTTAAAAAAAAAGTTATTTCCTTTTGAACTTCCTTAATGAAACAAAGCAAACTGCATTGCAATGAGAGATTTTACAGGAATCAGTGTTCCCAAAGGGGCTGAGATCTACAAGGAAAATAAGTTATGTTCCTCTTTATAAAGATCTGCCTCCAGTAGCAGGCCTCTTGCATGGATTTGGGAAGAACTTCAGAAGCCTGGGATTAAAGTCCACGTGTTGTATCCTGGCTGCCCTCTCTCAACTTCACGTCATCATCTTTCAAATGGAAATAATAACAAATGCCCTGCCTGTCCCTCTGGATTGAAAGATTCATAGAGGATGGATATTATTGTCGTCACTGCCATCGGATGTCTGCACAGAGGCCTGCAGAGCCTGCAAGGAGGGTGGGGTCAGAGGGTGGCCAGGGGAGAGGGCTCAGGAGAGGCCAGGGAAGGGACAGACATCCTGGGACCTTGTGTCTCCTGCCTTCTGGGCAACAGTTGGTAGGCAGAGCCCAGCACTTCACAGAGAGCATGAGGGTGACCACTCATAGTCTCTGGCCCTTCAAAATTAAGGGACTTTATAAAGTTCCTTCCCAGGGAGCACCAATGGTAAAGAATTTGCCTGTCAATGCAGGGGTCTAAGAGCTGTGGGTTCGATCCCTGGGTCGGGAAGATCCCCTGGAGGAGGGCACAGCAACCCACTCCAGTATTCTTGCCTGGAGAATCCCGGGGACAGAGGATCCTGTGGGACACGACTGAAACGACTTAGCATACACACGCAAAAGTACCTTAGAAATGATGAGGCCCAACTGACTTGTGTTACAGCTGAGCAAATGGGGAATGTCCACAGCCTCTGAAGAGTCAGCACCTGCTGGGTTCTGGTGGAGCCCACACAGCTTTACAAACAAGGGCACGCAGGACCAGGTGAAAATACACTGCCTGGTTCTGCTCTTTCTCAGGCACTGATGCTTCGATACCTAAGTGTGCTGCCGCCGCGCTTTGAAGATTAGAACAGGGGGCTACACCTGAATAGGAGGAGCCGCGGAAGTCGCCTAGGGGCGGGACAGCTTCTGAAGGCTCAGGTCTAGGCATCTTACCGTGGCCAGCCCATCGCCCAGACCTGCAGACACCGAAGGGCCACCTCCCAGGAGAGGCTTCTGTACCCCAAATTCCCAGGATCCCCAGCACAGCATCACTGAACGGGACAAGAAGCTCCCCGGCAGAACCCCACGAGTCTCCAGAGTTGTGCCGGCTCAGAACTCCTCCTGGGGGTGCCCCGGGCCCCAGGGTCACATCCAAGCTCAACCTTTCTCTCACAGCAGCCAGTCCATGCAGGAAGGGCTTTTATATGGGTGACTATTCTCCCCAGGGGGGCTTCCCTGGTGGCTCAGACGGTAAAGCATCTGCCCGGGTTTGATCCCTGGGTCGGGAAGATCCCCTGGAGAAGGAAATGGCAACCCACTCCAGTATTCCTGCCTGGAAAACCCCATGGACAGAGGAGCCTGGTAGGCTACAGTCCATGGGGTCGCGAAGAGTCAGACATGACTGAACGACTTTGCTTTCCTTTTTCCTTATTCTCCCCAGAAAACACATTTGATCGGCACACTGCAGGGAGTTCTGAATCCATCAGCTGCAGGAGAGGAAGGTGTCACTAAGGCATGGGAACAAAGTTCCCTCTTCTGTGTGTCCCGCTGACCGCTGTAGGACCACACTCCAGGCTCACAGGCCCGACTTCCTTTCTCTCTTGACCTGAGCAGGCCCCACGGGGCCCCCGGTTGGAGGCGGATACAGTTACTCAGCATTGCACTGGTCCTCACCCCAGGGCCTGCCTGTTTCCCTGTCTCTCGTGGGGCTGTAACCTGACCCTGAGCCCCACCACCTTCCACGGGACCCTCATGGACAGTGGCCTCTATTTCCTCCAGGGAGTCACTGGAGGAGGAGGAAGAGGAGACGCCACTGCACCGAGGTCTCAGAAGACCACCTTCTGTCCCTGACATGGTGGCTGCTCAGAGAGAACAAAGCAAAGGGGACAGAAGTTTCTGAGAGTGTGTCTGAAACCCAAACACAGCTGGAGGTTCTAATTCAGGCTGCAGCCCCGGTGGGACACAGGGCCCATTTGGCATATTTCCTCAACCAAGGGAAAAGCCACACATCACAGGGTGACATACGACAACAAACAGACCCATCCAGAGGGGTCATTAGGTGCTCCAGAAGGTAACACTTGAGGGTGTGGAGGGAGCCAGAAGGGAGGGAGGGAGGGAGAGGAGAGGAGATGGGGACAGAGAACAGGCGCTCACGCTGGCGAGAGGATCCAAAGCAACCAGCAGAGGCCAGCTCGTACCCGCCCATTTGGAAATCTCACTGCCGATGCTGCCCCTGCAGCCATGGAGGGCACGTGAAGTCAGGGAGAGGAGCCCCTTGGGGAGAACAGTGGTGTCAAAGGACGCTCACCGCCGACTTGACGTGGGCAAGTCTCTGAACCTCTCTAGGCCCCTTTCATCTATTCCTTCAGTCAAGCGTTTGTTGCAAGCCTACTATGTACCAAACCCTGTGCCAGGCTCCAGAGATATAAAACCAGGTGCTGAGGGGGAAGGGGGACAAGGAGGAGGGATGGGGTGGGGTGGAGGAAGGGGATGGGGGAGTTGGAGGGAGAGAGGAGGGGTGAAGGGGGAGGAGGAGGGGGGGAGGAGAAGGAGGAAGAGAGCAAGTTAACCATATACACGGAATCTAGAAGGATAGCACTGACGAGTCTGCTGCCAGGGCAGCAGTGGAGACGCAGACACAGAGAAGGACCTATGGACCAGGGCAGGGGAGAAGAGGGAGGGGTGGGAGGAAAGGACAGGCTAGCGTGGATGCATATACCTGCTTATTTAACTTATATGTAGAGTACATCATGCAAAATGCCGGGCCGGATGAAGCACAAGCTGGAATCAAGATTTCTGGGAGAAATATCAATAACCTCAGATATGCAGATGATACCACCCTTACAGCAGAATGTGAAGAGGAGCTAAAAAGCCTCTTGATGAAAGTGAAAGAGGAGAGTGAAAAAGCTGTTGAGTAAAACTCAACATTCAAAAAATTAAGATCTTGGCATCTGGTCCCATCACTTCATGGCAAATAGATGGGGAAACAATGAAAACAGTGACAGACTTTATTTTCTTGGGCTCCAAAATCACTGCAGATGGTGACTGCAGCCATGAGATTAAAAGATGCTTCCTCCTTGAAAGAAAAGCTATGACCAACAGCATACTAAAAAGCAGAGACAATACTTTGCCAACAAAGGGCCGTATAGTCAAAGTTTTGATTTTTCCAGTGGTCATGTGTGGATGTGAGAGTTGGACCTTAAAGAAAGCTGAGTGCCAAAGAATTCATGCTTTTGAACTATAGTGTTGGAGAAGACTCTTGAGAGTCCCTTGGACTGCAAGGAGATCCAACCAGTCTATCCTAAAGGATATCAGTCCTGAATATTCATTGGAAGGACTGATGCTGAAGCTGAAGCTTCAATACTTTGGCCACCTGATATGAAGAGCTGATCCATTGGAAAAGTCCCTGATGCTGGGAAAGATTGAAGGCGGGAGGAGAAGGGGACGACAGAGATGAGATGGTTGGATGGCATATCGACTTGACGGACGTGAGTTTGAGTAAACTCCAGGAGTTGGTGATGGCCAGGGAGACCTGGCGTGCTGCAGTCCATGGGGTCTCAAAGAGTTGGACACGACTGAGTGACTGAACCGATGTAAATACATTGTCAATGGGAATTTGCTCTATGACTCAGGGAACTCAAACTGGGGCTCTGTAACAACCTAGAGGGGTGGGAAAGAGTGGGAGATGGGAGGGAGATTCAAGAGGGAGGGGACATGTACATTATGGTTAATTCATGTTGATGTGTGACAAAAGTCAAACCAATATTGGAAAGCAATCATCAATCAATTTAAAAAATAAATATTAAAAAAAGGAGGAAGAGGAGAGGAGGGGGAGGAGTGGGATGGGAGGAAGGGGGAGAGGATGTGGGAGGGAGCAGTGTGGAGAAGAGGGGGAAGGGACAGAGAAGGGGTGGGTGGGGGGCAGCAGGCAGCAGCTCCACCGGCTGTGCAGAGACTCAGCAGAGCTGTCACGCTAATTAGCAGATGAGCTAAGGGCCTGAGGAAAGGGGTCTTTCTTTCAGTGTGAAACCAAGGGAGGGACCCAGACTGGAGGCACACGGCTGAGCATCTTCTCTGAGGAGGCACGCTTCACAGGTGAAAGGTCACAAGGAAAGGCCCCGAGTAAATGCCCATCGAATCATCAGTGATCTGGAGTCACTCTCGTCCTTGACTCCTTTCATACCCACATACAATCCCTCAGCAAAGCCTGTGGCTCCACCTCAAGCCACATCTCACATGGGACCGTGTCCCCCAAAGGGGCCTTGTCCAAGCTCTGCCATCTTTGCTTGGACCATTGCAGTAGCACCTCCATAGTCTCCCTGCCTCTGCCCTTGCAAGGGCCAGGGGAAACTTTAAAACCTACAAGGCAACTCCTCTGCTTAAAACCCTCCATTGGCTCCCCATCCCACTCAGAATAAAACCAACTCGGACCCCCAGGACGCTATCCTGTCATCATGTCCTGTGTCCTTTCATTGCCCCCTTCTACCTTCTTACTGCTCCAAGAGTGCGGCAGGCCTTGGCTGTTTGCCTCGCCCCCCTCTCATTCCACAGGGGCCCCTATGCAAGGCCTCCTCCAGGCCTTCTCAAGGCCATCTTGGCTGAAATGCCCCTCTCCTGACCCCCTGCTTGAACGCACCTCATCTGCTTAATGTTCTTTCGCTCTCAGAACCTGCCTGTCCTGTCCTGAATTATTTCTCAGTTGTCCTAGGCTGTAAGGTCCACGAGAAGGTCTTCACTGGGGTCACAGTGACATTCCCAGCAGCTAGAGCAGGGACTGACATGTCACAGTTACCACAGGACTTAAACGGGCGAAGAACAGCACTTCCCTCCATGCGTCAGCCCAAGGCACACAAGAGCAGAGTCTGCTCTCAAAGCTCACCCCACCACCACCGCCGTTCTAGAACTGGCTGTGCCTCCTCGGGAAGGGTGGGCTGGGGACAGGGCAGGGAATAGGCGTACAGGCAGTCGGAACCCCAGGGTGGGGAGCAGCACCAAGGTTTCTGGAATAAGAGACAGGCAGGGTGGCTGGACAGTGAAAAAGCTGGCTTAAAACTCAACATTCAAAAAACTTAAGATCACGGCATCTGGTCCCATCACCCCATGGCAAATAGATGGGGCAAAAATGGCAACAGTGACAAACTTCATTTTTGGTGACTCCAAGATCACTGCAGACTGTGACTTCAGCCACGAAATTAAAAAATGCTTGCTCCTTGGAAGAAAAGCTATGACAAACCTAGACAGCATATTAAAAAGCAGAGATATCACTTTTGCTGACAAACGTCTGTATAGTTAAAGCTATGGTTTTTCCAGTAGTCATGTATGGATGTGAGAGTGGGACCATAAAGAAAGCTTAGCGCTGAAAAATTATTGCTTTCGAACTGTAGTGTTGGAGAAGACTCTTGAGAGTCCTTTGGACAGCAAGGAGATCAAGCCAGTCAATCCTAAAGGAAATCAGCTGTGAATATTTACTGGAAGGACTGATGCTGAAGCTGAAGCTCCAAATCTTTGGCAACCTGATGCAAAGAGATGACTCATTGGAAAAGCGCCTGATTCTGGGAAAGATTGAGGGCAAGAGGAGAAGGGAGTAACAGAGGATGAGATGGTTGGATGGTGTCACCGACTTAGTAGATACGAGTTTGAGCAAACCATGGGAGATAGTGAAGGACAGGGAAGCCCGGTATGCTGCAGTCCATGGGGTCGCCAAGAGTTGGATACAACTGAGCAACTGAACAACAACAAGGGTGGCTGGAACTCAAGAGGGAGGGCAGTGGGAGGCAGGATGAACCAGAGGAGCTATCCAGATGGGATCCAGTACTTGCCATGAAGGAGCCACCTGCACTAGTTCTGAGCAGGGAGGTGACAGAGGGGGTATGACTATGGAAGGACTCCCCTGGCTCCAGAGTGGAGGTGGGGAGACCTGTATGTAAGAAGGAGGTGCTGGTGGTTTTAGACTACGGTGCTGGGAGAAGAGATAAGTGAGGGACTGGCTTTCTTCCCCTGTGAAGCGGAGCCTGCCTGGAAGGCTGCTGCCTGGAAGAAATGAGGAGACACTCACTGCAGCGCTGTCACAGCCAGCGGTTGCAATTACAGTTAAGGGAAAGATGGTGCTGGCAGGGAGGGGTAGCTTGGCCTCTGTGAGCCAACCCCTGTGATAGAAACTGGGGAGCCCAGGCAGTTGGTGAAGCGGGTGAGCTCTGAGTGCTTCTGAAAACGGCAAATCAGCACGAGGGCTAATGCGATAATCAAAATAATGATTACAGGATTAAAATGGAGGCGCTTGCCACTTACAGATGCAATCATTACAGTCGCTTTCCTCCGAGCCCACGTCCATTCCAATCCCCTTTCATTTGTGGGTTTGTGGAGCCAGAGCTGTCAGGAAGGGTGACAGCCAAGGCCACCTGTCAATAAAGCGCCTGCCTGGTTTTAGACTCGAGCCAGACGGAGGGGCCCGAGGACTGGGGACTCTCCACCCAAATGGCTGATTTGCGCCTTCAATTTCTGAGTTAAGCAAATTATATTTTAATACAGAAATTCACATCCCGCTCATTCACAGAAGTCGGTTTAAAAAAGTAAACACAGTCATCAAGTCCCACGGTTTTTCCATTTATAAAGCCTTACCATCCTCTCCTTTCTTTCTGTTTCCAGGGACACTGACCTAGACTGATCAACCACTCCATAGATATTGATTGAGAACCAATACCTGCAAGGGCTCCCCTTTGGCAGTGGTGGTATAGGACCCACCTGCCACTGCAGGGGACAGAAGAGACGTGGGTTCGAGCCCTGGGTGGGGAAGATCCCCTGGAGGAGGAAACGGCAACCTGCCCCAGTATCCTTGCCTGGAGAATCCCATAGACAGAGGAGCCTGGCGGGCTACAGTCCAAGGGCTACTAAGAGTCAGGCAAGACTTGGCATGCACGGCACGCAAGGTGGTGCGCCAGGCACTGGGGCGACAGAAGCGAAGGGCAATCGTGGCCCCTGCCCTGACTCTGAGAAGAACACAGAAAAAAGCCCCAAGTGTGGGCTCTAGCTCCAGCAACAGGTAAAACCCCAACCAGAAGAGAAAGTGATGGGGCCTCCTCGCACCTGTCCCCCCACCCGCGGCAGGCGGGCACACACCCTTGAAGGTGGCCGTGTAGCCCGAGGTGGCAGGTGGGGGTGTGGCCTGCTGATGACGTGCAGAGAGGGAGGCGGCCCCTCATCAGGACCACAGCTGTGCCCACGGCCCCTGGACCCTCAGGACACGCCCTCAGGGGATGCCTGCCCCCTCCCCTGCTCCCCATTGCTCTACTCCTTCCGCACGCGCTGTCCCCAGCTCTGACCACTCATGGACCTACTGACCTCACACATCCCTGGCTTCTGCCACCCTATCCATCTCTTCACAAGGCAGGTTCAGGCAGGAAGTGATAAAAGACCTTACGGAAGTAGGGCATGGGCCCCCCTTTCCCGGGTTCAGGACAGGTTCTGCGGAGGTGGATGGAAGGGAGGGGGTTCAGGTGGGAGAGAGGAGAACAGCCCTGGCAGGCCAGCAGCATGGACATGGCTTCAGGGAAGTAGGCTACACTCTGGGGCCCTGAAGGATCTGGCAAAAGCGGGGTGACATCACAGAGCACTGCCGCACGCAGGATCCGTGCTGGAGACTGAGGACGGGAGGGCAGGTGGGCAGAGCCCTGCAGGAACCAGGCAGACACGGTGAGAACAGTGGATGAGACCAAGAAGGGGGCCGCGCTGTCTCTGCTGCTAAGGAACTGATGCTTTCAGTGCTGGCCAGGCATTCAGAATGTTTGGGCATTTCTGTTACAGACAATGCTTCCCTTGTGGCTCAGCTGGTAAAGAATCTGCCTGCAATGCAGGAGACCTGGGTTCCACCCCTGGGTTGGGAAGATCCCCTCGAGAAGGGGAAGGCTACCCACTCCAGTATTCTGGCCTGGAGAATTCCACGGACTGTATAGTCCATGGTGTTGCAAAGAGTCGGACACGACTGAGCGACTTTCACTTTCACTATTATAAACAATAGGGGTATAAATAATACTTCAGTGAAAAGCCTCATCCATATCTCATGCTTATCTGAATTACAGAATTTTCTTGGGATAAATCCCTAGAATGGGACATCAGGGTCAAGGATATCCGTCTCTTTCTTTTACCTGTTGATAGACATTGCTGCATGCTCACCAAAACAGCTGCACAGTGAATCTACCCAGGACAGTGCCCGTGTCCCCACCTGTCCGCTGTGGTTGCCATTACAGGGCCACCTGTGAAAGACGACTTCCCTGGTGGCTCAGACTACAATAAAGCGTCTGCCTACAATGCGGGTAGACCTGGGTTTGACCCCTGGGTCAGGAAGTTCCCTGGGGAAGGAAAAGGCAACCCACTCCAGTACTCTTGCCTAGAAAATCCCATGGACGGAGGAGCCTGGTGTCCATGGGGTCGCAAAGAGTCGGACACGACTGAGCGACTTTACTTACTTTACTGTGAAAGATGCACTCCGCTTTTCATTTCTTTGATCACTAAAGGGGTTAGTCCCTTCCTCTCATGTTTATTAGCCATTTGTGTTTCTTTTGTGTGTGTACCGGCCTGTGCATAGTCATACTTACCTGTTTTCTTACTGCTGTGCTGTGCTTGGTCTCTCAGTGGTGTCTGACTCTTTAAGACCCCATGGACTCTAGCCTGCCAGGCTCCTCTGTTGATAGGATTCTGCTGCTGCTGCTAAGTCACTGCTGCTCCCCCGTCCCTGGGATTCTCCAGGCAAGAACACTGGAGTGGAGTGCCATGCCCTCCTCCAGGGGACCTTCCCAACCCAGGGATCGAACTCAGGTCTCACTAAGTGAATGCTTTTGTCTTATTGGTCTCAGGATATTAGTCTTTTGTGTAACGAATATCTTGCAGATACTTTTCCAGCTTTGTCGTTCTTAAACTTAAGAGGGTTTGTTTTTACAGAAATTTTAAACTTCCTGTAGTAAAATTTACCAAACTTTTCTGGCTTTCACGGAGTACTTGCTTTCTTCACATCCCTGCGTGTCTGACTCTTTGTGACCCTATGGTCTATAGCCTGCCGGGCTCCTCTGTCTGTGAGATTTCCCAGGCAAGAGTACTGGAGTAGATTGCCATTTCCTTCTCCAGGGAATCTTCCAGCCTAGGGACTGAACCTGCATCTCCTATGGCTCCTACACTGGCAGGCGAATTCTTTACCACTGTACCACCTGGACCCAATATTATATAAATAGTCATTGCTATTTTTCTACTGCATTTATATATGGTCTCATTTCTTTAAAAAAACATTTTAATCTATCTCAAATTGCTGTAAGTTTATCATAAACCTATCTGAGTTTATAACAGATTAAATTCTTACATATTCTTAGGTCTTATTCTGTGCCACTTTTCTGACGCTCCTGAAAGCAGAAACACACAGGTTTAATTAGAATTAAATTAATAATTGAATTGTTTTAAAACAAAAAATGCCCACATTCTCCATCCATCATTATTTACTTTTCAGAATCATTCCATATATGCTCATAGTGTTTCTTTCTTTCAGATGAACTCAAGAATTACTTTTTAAATCTTCCCCCAACCATTGGTGGCGCTAGAATCCACTCGCGCTAGGTAAAGAATCTGTCAATGCAGGAGACATAAGAGGTTTGATCCCAGGGTCAGGAAGATCCCCTGGAGGAGGAAAGGGCAACTCACTCCAGTATTATTGCCAGAAGAATCAGTCCCATGGACAGAGGACCCTGGAGGGCTATAGGCCACGGGATCGCAAAGAGCTGGACACCACTGAGCATCTGAGCAGTCAAAATCATGCTGTAATTCAACCAGAATTCTTTAAAATGTATAGATTAATTTGGGGGGAGAATTGACATCTTTGCTATATTCAACATTCTATCTAGATACTTAAAATAATTCTTCATTTATTTAAATATGCATTTATATCCCTCAGCAGGTTTTATACTTTTTTTCCCTAGAAGTACTGAACTAATATTTTTCCTAGGTATAAATTACTAAGATATTGGGTTAAATTTTTGAATGACTTTTATATTTTTCATTGGTCATGTATTAAAGGAGCATTTTTTTTAAAGTCTGTAACTAGCCATCTGAGGTATCTCTTATATCATTTCTAACTGCTTTGGTTCTCCTGAGTTTTCATTCTCTTCATCTTTGGCAAATAATGATAATTTTGCTCTTTCTTTCCCCTACGTTATACCTTTTATTTCTTTATCTAACTGAATTGGCAATCTCTTCCAGAAGAGCGTTAAATGATAGCACTCGAGGGAACACCCTTGTCTTGCCCTTAACTTCCCTGACAGTGTTTCGACATTCTATGATGACCAGTGCGATCATCCAGCCTGTGTTTTTACCACTTTTATCTATATGGATGGTATTGGCCATGGGTTATTTGGTTTATTGTGCTGCTTTAGAAACCAGGAGTATTTGAACTACTCGATGAATTGACTTCAAACTCAAATCTCCTCCAACTGGCTTTTAGGGAGCCCCGTGATGGGCCTGCTGCTCCGTCCTTGTCCATGGGTACCACATTAATCTCCTCCTTGCACATCCCACCATGGGCCCCTCTTCTCTTCAGGAAGGAATGAAATCCCAAAGGAGTAAGGCTGGAATCCTCGCTGTACAAATCACCAATTACACAACCCCATGCAATGTATATCTTGAAGGCTTGTTTTTCTTATGTGTAAAAGAGGGACACATGTTGCAGTATTACTTTAAGATTTAAGTGAGATCATTGTATAGCTCCCACCAAAGTGCTTGGTATTTGAGGGTACTCACTAACTAGTCAAGGCTATGGTTTTTCCAGCGGTCATGTATGGATGTGAGAGTTGGACTATAGAAAGCTGAGCGCTGAAGAATGGATGCTTTTGAACTGTGGTGTTGGAGAAGACTCTTGAGAGTCCCTTGGACTGCAAGGAGATTCAACCAGTCCATCCTAAAGGAGATCAGTCCTGAATATTCACTGGGAGGACTGATGCTGAAGCTAAAACTCCAATACTTTGGCCACCTGATAAGAAGAGCTGACTCATTTGAAAAGACCCTGATGCTGGGAGAGATTGAGGGTGGGAGAAGAAGGGAACAACAGAGGATGAGATGGTTGGATGGCATCACCAACTCAATGGACGTGAGTTTGAGTAAATTCTGGGATTTGGTGATGGACAGGGAGGCCTGGCGTGCTGCAGTCCATGGGGTCACAAAGAGTCGGGCACGACTGAACTGAACTAACTGATAGTTATTACTATCATTCTCATTGCTGTTCCCCTCCTCTGTGGCTTTATTCAGGCACTTCCCCCAACCCTCCACACAGCTCACCAAGAGCCTTAACTTCCTTGTCCACCATACGAGGCAACAGCCAACGTGTCCTTCAAAGTCCAATTCATGACTCAGCTGCTCCAAGACCCCCTAGTTGACTTAACGAATGTGTCCCAAACTCTCCTGTGTGTGTATATTCTCTCAACATTTTATATCCAATCCGTCCTACACCATGCACTTGATCACGTGTTGTCTTTAGAACTTTCTAGGTAATTACAAGTGGTAATTACCTGTTGGGTTTTCATGTATCCTTTCTAATTAGATTAAAAGCTTTCTAAGGCCAAGGATCACATCTGCTGCTTCTTGATTGCTCACAGACCCTGGACCTTGAACAGGGCTGTGCATCCAGATGAGAAGACACAAAAGTTTAATTACTTTTTATATTTATTAAGTGGATAAAAGGACCCAAGTAATCTTCCTAATTCAAATTCAAGCATGTAAAGCAGAATTGGAAAACCGTGAGTATACAATGACTTCTGTCCGTATAGACACGGAAAGTAATTTCTGAGACCCTCATAAACCTTCATCTCCCCCCCACTTCACCCATAAATGATCTCTTTCCGCTCCTCCACCAACTTCCTCATATCAGTAAACAGCACAACTACCCGCTCTGTTTCTCTATTTTGAAACCTATGAGACACCCTCGATCCCTGCTTTTCTTTCACTTCCATCCATCCCACTGAAGTCCCCAGACAGGTTCAACCTCCCAATCTGTCCTCTTCTATTCACTCACTTCCCTGCCAGCATCCCGTTCAGGTTCAGGTCCGCGTCAGCCCTCCCTTGACGTTTACAGCAGCTTGGTAACGTCCCCTACTGGCCCTCTTCCCACCCAACCTGCTCCTCACCCAACAGCCAGACTGAGCTTTCAAAGCAACACCTCCGACCTTATCACTCATAGAAACAGTGGCTTCCCATCCCCTAGGAGGAAATCCCACATCCTGAGCTCTGCACGCTGGCCCCAGCCCCAACCACGTTGCCACCCCAGTCACCATCTTGCTGGCCCCAGCTCTTCCTGCAGGCCTTTCCTATTGATTACCTGAGGTCATTCCCCATCCCACCCTGATATATTTGTCTTCACCTCAGAGCCACGTGGGCTTCCTTCTCACAGCCTCACAACAAGTAAGTGTTGTCTTGCTTTAGTCTGTTTCTCTTCGGGAGTGGGTCACGGGGGTCTTACTCCTATTAACCTCCCAGGAAGCTGTCAGTAAATCTCAGTTGAGTGTATGAAGACGCCCAAGTTGTGAAAGCTCCTTCTCATGGATCAGGGAAACTTGCAGGGCATTGAGACAGCCAGGCTCCTCAGGCCCATCTTCTTTCCAGGCATAGGTCCCAGCGCATAAAATGCTCAATGAAACTTTGTGGAATGAATGTAAGAGCGCAGGCCCATCCAAGCCCTGTAACTGATCGGATTTGGAGGTTTGAGAAAACCACCTGGCCACTTTGAGCTGCAGATTCACACACAGAAACAGAGGACCTACTCTGACCACCTCCCAAGGATGTCGTAGGACTGAGCAAAAACTGTTTTAAAATACATGTGGCCTTAAAAGGCAGGGTGTTCTGTCCTGATCCTGGGCATTTTCAGACTTGCCCCCGTGTGCCAGCCTGGGTCTGGGGCAGCTAAGGCGGGGCTTTGGATTCTAGTTCTACCAAATCCAGCCCCTTCCCCAAGAATAACCACCACCCCCATGTCCAAATCTAGGTGCCACCAACATCGGAATAGCTTGGCAAGATTTACATTCTACCCTCAACACGCTTTTAACATTTAAAACATCTAGGGACCTCCCTGGTGGTCCAATGGTTAAGAATCTGCCTTCCAATGAAGGGACACAGGTTCGATCCCTGGTCAGGGAACTAGATCCCATGTGCCCCAAAGAAGACCCAATGCAACCAAATAAAATAAAATTTAAGATGTCTAAGAAATGAAATAATGTTACAACATTATTATAGCATTCAATGAAAACAATTGAAAAAAATGTGTTTAAAAACACCTGTCCATTTTTTTCTTGAAAATTTCAGAAACTAACATTCCCTGTCAGGGGATTTTCTTTGGTGCCACTTTAGGGTATTACAGCGATTTCCAGGTAGCTCAGATGGTAAAGAATCCACCTGCAGTGCAGGAGACCCGGGTTCAATACCTGGGTCGGGAAGAGCCCTTGGAGGAGGGCGTGGCAACCCACTCCAGTATTCTTGCCTGGAGAATCCCCACGGACAGAGGAGCCTGGTGGGCTACAGTCCATGGGGTCACAAAGAGTCGGACATGACTGAGCGACTAACACTCCCTTTAAGGTATGACAACTTTCATGAAAAAAGCAGCTACACGTGAGTTTGCCTGTATATCAGGTTAACATGACAATTTAAGTCTCCAGCGATGTTTTCATTTGCTAAAAAATTTCAACTCTAAACAGTCTTCCTTGAGAAAAGCAAGAATAAAATAAAATGAGCAACCTGAGAGTCCCTCTCCATTTTCAGAATCAGCTGTGAACCAAATGAGCAGGCTGCTTTCACTCTTCAGGAGATGGACTTCAGCTGACAGCCACCCCCCAGCACCACCCCCGACCCATGGACTTGTACCGAACCCCATCAAGTGAGGAGTGTAAACAAACACAGCACGTGTCAGGTTAGCCTGCAAATCCATTAAAATGAGTAACAACTCTTATCAAGCTCACAAGACACAGACGCTCCATTCATTTATGGAAATTAAATAGGTGGCATGACCGCTCTCAGAATGCAAACTCCTGGGAGGGGAGAGGCTGCCCTGGGCCTGGCAGCCACGCCTGTCCAGGCCAACGCCTGTGCTATTCTTAAAGAACAACCCACGTCAGCAAAGAAACGCCAAGACGCTTAATCAGGCCCTCAGCCTTGCGGACAGCTACGCTCTGTCGACCCGAAGACGGATAACTGCTACACAGTAGAGAATGCTGCAGTGACATGGCGTGACCCCGGGGCCCTTTACAGGAGGAGGGCCCGGGAAGACGTGGAATGCGTTGCAGATTCAAGTTTTCGACTTTCTCTACAAGATGACCACACCTATTAAATAAACACAAGTTCCACAACGTCTCCTAGAACATACCCCCAATTCAGAGCTGTGGTGAGGGGCACAGGGGAAGTGGACTTAAGATGCCAAGACACCCTCCCCTCCCCAGAGAGAACACCTGAAATGCCTGAGCCCAAGTCAAGGAGTGGCCTTGCTCCCTGGGCTCCAAGAGAGAGGTTTCCCCGGGCTTGAACCCCGGCCACAGAGGAGGAAAGAAGCACAGCAAACATTTTCTCCAAACCAAACCCTCCTTCACACTCCTCTCCTCAGAAATGAAGATGCAAGTCAGCTGCCAAAGGCCAGGTGAGGGCTGACCAGGAAGAGGGAACCGTGTGCTGAGGACGCCCAGAGGGTGGCCGGGGGGAAGGCAGTGGGGCTGGTGGTGCTTCCCCCAGGAAGGGGTGGTGTGGGCCTCGGACCCCACGAGGGCTTGAGTGGGGACAGCCCGCTCCTGATACGTCCACTTCTAGCAGGAGGCAGGGGGACACTTCTCCAGCATAGGGCTCCCAGCCCCAGGCATCTTCTAGCTTCAAGGACAGAGGAAAGGTTGAGGGAGCCTCTGAGGCCTGGAAGCAAGGGGGAGAAAGCCGCCCCAGCATGCCCTCCTGGGGTGGGAGAGGGACCCAGGGGAAAAGAAAGCCGCTGGCTGACCATCATGAGGCTGCCAGCCTCGGTTCCACCCTCTCTGCTCAGCTCTTGCCTGGTTCCCCGTCTCTAATAATAATGAATCATAAGAAACAACTCGGATCGTCCTCATAGAAGCTCTAACTCTCAACCATGCGCCAGACCCCACGCTCCTAGAAGGCAGTAGGCATGGCGAAGGCTCTCAGTTCAGTTCAGTTCAGTCACTCAGTATCCAACTCTTCGCGACCCCATGGACTGCAGCATGCGAGGCCTCCCTGTCCATCACCAACTCCTGGAGTTTACCCAAACTCATGTCCATTGAGTCGGTGATGCCATCCAACCACCTCACCCTCTGTCGTCCCCTTCTCCCTCTGCCCTCAATCTTTCCCAGCATCAGGGTCTTTTCAAGTGAGTCAGCTCTTCATATCAGGTGGCCAAAATATTGGAGTTTCAGCTTCAACATCAGTCCTTCCAATGAACACCCAGGACTGATCTCCTTTAGGATGGACTGGTTGGATCTCCCTGCAGTCCAAGGGACTCTCAGGAGTCTGCTCCAACCCCACAGTACAAAAGCATCAATTCTTCGGCACTCAGCTTTCTTTATGTCCAACTCTTACATCCATACATAAGTACTGGAAAAACCATAGCTCTAACTAGATGGACCTTTGTTGGCAAAGTAATGTCTCTGCTTTTTAATATGCTGTCTAGGTTTTCATCCAGGTTTAATCCCAGCTCCACCATTTACACTGTGTCGTCTTGGGCAAGTCAGCGAGTATATGCTGGGGACGCTCATCGTTTCTATCTCATAGGGTTGTTACGAGGATTAACTGGCATAATGCTCAGCAAAGGCTCAGTAACTACCCAGTGATATTATCAATATTTTTTTTATTTCCTTTGGATTTTTGTTCACCTTCACAGATTCGCAGAGAAACTGAGGTCCGAGGTCACAAGAAAGGCTGATGGTGGGCGGGAGACAGAAGACCAGGTCTGTGGGACCCTAAGTACCACTCAGCACTCACCACTCAGCAATGCTCTCTCCAGCATTGCTGGAACGGAGTCCACTCTGGAAGGACGGGCCAGCCGACCCAGATCACCTGCCACTTTCCCACCAACCTTTCTATCCTGTTGTGTCCCCGTCCTCCTTCCTGACGTCCTTCTGAGATCCAGGGTGAAACCCACCTTCCCAGCAGGGCAGTCAGGGCCAGGGGTAAAAAGGGGTTATCATCATCTTTGATGATTTCCCCCATCAGAGACAGAGGGGTGGGGTGGGGGACAGAGAGATGCCCACCTGCAGGAAAGGGGTTGAGGTTTGGTCTCACAAAGACCCAAATTCAGATTCGGCTCTTTTAACCATGACGTATGTGTCCTTCTGGAAGTTCCTCAACTTTTCTAAGTCTCAGCAGCTTCACTTGCAAAATGATGTTCACCTGGCCTATTTAACTGAGCGGAGGCACGCAGTAACCAGCACACCGTCACGCTGACGCCCAGCCCTACTCCCGCCATGCTCCCAAGGTCACCTCACCCTGACGTGGAAGGGCAGCACCCCAGTCCACATCCTCTTTCCTGCGCCTCATCCATCCATTCCATCTGGCCCTACTTCTCTACCCAGTTCAATCGTATTTCTCTTTCAAGATTCCCCAGCAGCACCGCGTCCTCTGGAAAGGGTTTTCCCTCCAGGCCCAGAGGCTGGTTTTGTTCCTGTCTCCTCCACTGTACTGTGTTCCTTGAGAGCACAATGGCATCTCCTGCCCCTGGACCCCAGTTTTCCCAGCATTTCGTAGGCACTCTTTATGTGCTTGTTGAAATGAGACGGAAATTTTATATAAATGGTTCAAGATCTCACTTGGAGAACTAAATGCACAGAAAGAGGAGCAAGAATCAGGACGGTCGAATCTCACTGCTGGAAGGAATACACACAGTCATCCTGTCCGGGGCTTTCATTTTATGGGAAGCTTGGTCAACTAGAGTTTGCCAGCTTTGCAAGATAATAAAGGTAGGAGATGCTCGACCTGGCAAGAGTACTCCAGTACCAGCTGAGTATCACCCCGTGACGGGCTTAGGAGGATACACTTAGTGACGTCACTGGCTGTGATGACACAGTGGCTCCCACACAAGAGAGGAGGCCCCCAGAACACCCTGGGAGACAGTTATGCAGTTACGTAACTGACAGCGTCACACGATAAATACCACCAGCTGGAAAACAAGTGCAATCACTTCATTTCCTAAGTGTCAAGACAGAAAAAAAAAAATTGAAGAGATACAGATATGGATTTTAAATTACAGGTTTTTTAAAAGGTTTAGTTTTTTTTTTTTTTTTTTAAGATTTAGCCACTGGAACTCTGCACATCACAGACAAGACGCATAAAATCGGTGTGGGAAAATTATGTTTTTCAGCCCAGAACAGCCCAGGGAGAGCCAGAAAAGCAGAACAAAAAACAAAAACAAAACCCAACCACATAAACAAATGGGAATAGTCTAAAAGAAATAATATTTTGGCTAAGGCTCAGGAAGGAACATTTTAAATACAGAAACATACCGGTAGGACAAGGGAAATGATTTTATAAACTCTCTTGCTCCTATACTTTCTCGTAGAAACCTTTCTACAAACAAAACTGCCTCCCTGGGGTGGGTCTGGGGAGTTTTACCGGTAAGAGAAGCCCCCTGCACCCCGCCCCGAAGAAAGCAGGTCTTGCTGCTGCAATATTCCAGCACCACACTCTGCCCCAGGTCCAAACTTCCCCACCTGTCAAAGGAGTCCTCACGGGAGGATGGGGTGGGGGTAGGGCTCAAGTTCATTTCTAGGTCTGAGGGTCTATACTCTAACATCAGTATTATTTTGTAAGGAGCAAATCTTCCCGTTTCTATCAACTTCACTATCTCTGATTATAACACCGTGAGGAATTTTCAAAGGGAGGATTCCTGGCCACAGTTTTGTTCAGCTGTGTCTGCCCCCCAAATGCTTGGATACCTTTGCATTTTTCATCACACAGGAAGGTTTTTAGCAAATAATAGAGATAAAGAGGACACTAAGGCATGGCAACCCACTCCAATATTCTTGACTGGAGAATGCCCATGGACAGAGGAGCCTGGTGGGCTGCAGTCCATGGGGTTGCAAAGAGTCAGACACAACTGAAGCAGACTTAGCATGCAGGTGAAGACAGTATCTCAAAGGCCTCCAAATAAAGCAGCCCGCCCTCCTCTGGCTTTCCAGGTGGCTCAGTGGTAAAGAACCTGCCTGCCAATGCAGCAGGAGACGCAGGTTCAACCCCTGGGTTGGGACGATCTCCTGGAGGGAAGAAATGGCAAACCCACTCCAGTATTCTTGTCTGGAGAATTCCCTAGACAGAGGAGCCTGATGGGCTACACTCCATGGGGTCACAAAAAGTCGGACTCGACTGAGTGAGCTCGCACGCATGCCCTCCTCTGTGGAGTGAGTGTGTCCACACACATACCTCGGGGAAGCGAAGCGGGGTGCACAGAGCCCCATCCACAGCCCTCCTCCCTGACCTGCTCCTCCCATACTCCCAGCAGGAACAGTAATCACCACCCTCCCATAGACGGGATTCTAGGAATTAGTTGCTGATGATCATGAAATGGTTAAGGGATGGTATTACATCTCAGCCGAGGCCAGTCATTACTATTAATATTATTCCTGTGAACCCACATCACTTGGACATCTTCCCACTGTGATTTTGTATAAAAGAAATTCACTCGCCAATTCATCCAATATTAACGGCTGTTCTCTTACAAAGATGAACTTCACAGACAAATAATGCACCGCTCAAGGCTCCCAGTCAGACTCCTTGTACCAGAACTGCTGTTTTGTTAGGCATAACCCCCTGCAAAGAACAAGGCTAGTACTGAAATGCTTACTGAGCGTCAGCAGGTAGGAAACCCAAATTTCTAAAATGGAGTTGATTAGGGAAGGGCTGGGATGGTGGGGTTTGCCTTTGCTTCTGTGCAAAAAAACACAGTTTCAGGACAGTCTGGATGCCCTGCGAGAGGATGCGGCCGGAAGGGCTGCTGGAGTGAAGAATGTGAGTGCAGATGCAATCAGCAAGCTGGCAGCAGCCTTGCACACACACTCCACTCCATCCTGCCTGGATGCGCTTGGAGGACCATTAGATGTCATCAGATCCAGACTTGAGAATGGAGCGCACCGTTCACACTGACAGCAACAATTCAGGCCAGTTAAGTCGGGGCGCCGACGGGCTGTGAAGAAAGCGTTGATTAGCTTGAGCGTAGGTAGATTATCTGGGGGGAGAGGGTAAACAGCATGTGGAACATGGACATTAGAATGTTCTACAGGCTTGTGAAGTGCCCTCACCCTGCTTCAGACATTCGAGCCAAACATTTCCAACCAGCTACGATCAGAAGCCAAGTTTATATTTCGGCATCATTTCCCAGAAAACCTCAACTCCCAGAATACAAAGATGGTGAATCACTTTTTTTGTGTGAGTGTTTTCTATGTGAAATAGTATCCGTGGGAAGGTCACCTGCCAAGAACTGATCAAGCTACGAAACACAAAAGGCCTCGCTTCATCAGTTTATCCTCTGAACTCTTCTCTGCCTGCACACATCCTAATACCTGATCAAGGGGCCTTGGTGATGGTGTGGTGGAAATGTAGCAATCACTACCAAATGCGGTTTCCCTGACGCCTCTCCACAATGCCCTCCACGGCCAGCACCCCCACTGCCAGACGAAACCTTCACCACAGTCTTACGGTGTGAGCATGACAGGAAAGAAGAGCTCGACTTCCATTAGGAAAATGCTTCATGGCCAACACGTGTACATTTAATCTGTTAGTGTTGATTGAGCCCCAACAACGTGTCGGGCACAGTTCTAAGGGCTGGCATTGAAGCAATGACAGAAAAGGTCTTTGCCCTCACAGGCTCTTAGAAATAAGCAATGAACCTAGAGTCATTGGATTATTTCAATTATAATGATGGGAATTATTGAGGATAACTAATGTCTGCAAGGTGAAATTTAAAGGGCAGGAAGACAGCACCTTGACACGGCCGTTCTAACCTGTACAAGTCACACATACCTGAGGCAGAACCATAAACATAATTCTTTTCACGCTGATTCTTAAACAATGAGATAAATTTAAAGCAGCTTGAATGGCCCCATCAAGACAATACCATGCTGAAAGACACATCAACATAACAAAGAGCCTCGGGGCCTTCAGAGGTGTGTGGTCCTCTAGGGAACCCTGGCACCAAGCTCAAGGGCAGAGAACTCCCAAAATGGAGAGACACGGGCCGTGATGCAGCATAAGAAGAGGAGATGGCTCGGCTGGAACTCAAGATCAGGAAACTAAACAAAGTCCCAAAGTCCCACCGCCTGTCCTGGAGACACAGTCACCTCTGTGTTGGCAGCCACTGTCATTCCGCAACAAGCCACAATCAGGCTTCAGAATGTACCCCAAACCCAGCTTCTCTCACTGCATCTCCACTGTCCCTACCCTGCCACAAGCTGCCACCATCTCCCACCTGGGATTTCAAAACCTGATTTCCTTTCTGCCTCTCCTGTCCCCACCCATGGCTCAGGGTCCCAAGAGGGAGCATCTGGCACTCAGAAAGGGGTTCCGGGGACAGTTTAACAAAGGCGCTCTTAACCAGCGTGTGGGCAGAATTAGGGAAACAACTAGAGAAGGTGAGCGGCCCCAGGGCTGACAATAAGAAGCAGTCATTCCCAGCCCTGGGCCGGAAGGAAAGCGGACGACAGACATCCAGGGACGGGAGACCCAGGAAGGGCCACCTGTCGGGCTGGGACCGTGGCAGACGCTCAACCACCCCCCAGCTGCTGCCCACGGGATGGGACGCAGAAATAGCGCCCCCGGGTCCTCTTTCTTCCCATGTCCAATGGACTAGCAGTGCTTCCCACAGCCCATCCTCCCCCTACAGGACCGACAGGCCTGGTGACAGGGTCACAGAGGCCAGTACAGTGGACCAGAGTCACTGTGACTCTGGAGAGACAGACAGAAGATGGCCAGCACACCCGCCTGTGGATTTGTTCCCCACAGGAGCCATGATGGTCCTCTCAAAACATCAGGCGGCTTTTCATCCTACTTAAGATAAAATCCACGCTCCCAAGCACAGCCCACAAGGCCTTCCCCGTGGGCACCTTCTCCCGCGGCTACCCCAGGGCTCTGTGCTCCAGCCACGGTCCCTCTCATCCCCGCCTGTCCAGGGGGCGTGCAGCCCCCGCCTCCACACTCTCAGCTCCTCTCTGCCTTCACAGCCCAGCTTAAAGGATGTCACCTCTCCAGGAGGGCTTCGGAGACTGTAAGGCCCTGTCACCCAAGACGTTCTCTTATAGCATCTTGTTATACTTCTCAGTGACTATTTCTTCTTCTTCTTCTCTTTGCCACTCCACTTGGCATTCGGGATCCTATCCCGAATCGAACTTGAGCCCCCTGCATTGGGAGTGTGGAGTTGTAACCACTAGACCACCAGGGAAGTTCCCTTGGTGACTTTTATGAGAACTATGGATGGAGGTTTGTGACATTGTACAGGAGGCTGTGATCAAAACCATTCTCAAGAAAAAGAAATGCAAAAAATCAAAATGTGTGCTGAGGAGGCCTTACAAATAGCTGAGAAAAGAAGAGAAGCTAAAGGCAAAAGAGAAAAGGAAAGATACACCCATCTGAATGCAGATTCCAACAAATAGCAAGGAGAGATAAGAAAGCCTTCCTCAGTGATCAGTGCAAAGAAATAGTGGAAAACAACAGAATGGGAAAGACTAGAGATCTCGTCAAGAAAATTAGAGATATCAAGGGAACATTTCATGCAAAGATGGGCTCGATAAAGGACAGAAACAGTATGGACCTAAGAGAAGCAGAAGATATTAAGAAGAGGTGGCAAGAATACACAGAAGAACTGTACAAAAGATCTTCACGACCTAGATAACCACGATGGTGTAATCACTCACCTAGAGCCAGACATCCTGGAATGCAAAGTCAAGTGGGCCTTAGGAAGCATCACTACAAACAAAGCTAGTGGAGGTGATGGAACTCCAGTTGAGCTATTTCAAATCCTAAAAGATGATGCTGTGAAAGTGCTGCATTCAATATGCCAGCAAATTTGGAAAACTCAGCAGTGGACTGAAAAAGGTCCACAGGACTGAAAAAGGTCCATTTTCATTCCAATCCCAAAGAAAGGCAATGAAAAAGAATGTTCAAACTACCACACAATTGCAATCATCTCACATGCCAGCAAAGTAACGCTCAAAATTCTTCAAGCCAGGCTTCAACAGTACGTGAACTGGGAATTTCCAAATGTTCAAGCTGGATTTAGAAAAGGCAGAGGAACCAGAGGGCAAATTGCCAACATCTGTTGGATCATACAAAAAGCAAGGGAATTCCAGAAAAACATCTACTTCTGCTTCATGGACTATGCCAAAGTCTTTGACTATGTGGATCAAAACAAATTGTGAAGCATTCTTAAAGAGATGGGAATACCAGACCTTACCTGCCTCCTGAGAAATCTGTATGCAGGTCAAGAAGCAACAGTTAAAGCCGGACATAAAACAATGGACTGGTCCCAAATTGGGAAAGGAGTACGTCAAGACTGTATATTGTCACCTTGCTTATTTAACTTATATGCAGAGTATATCATGCAAAATGCTGGGCTGGATGAAGCATAAGCTGGAATCAAGATTGCCGGGAGAAATATCAACAACCTCAGATGTGCTGATGACACCACGCTTGTGGCAGAAAGTGAAGAACTAAAGAGCCTCTTGATGCAAGTGAAAGAGGAGAGTGAAAAAGTTGGCTTAAACCTCAACATTCAAAAAACTAAGATCATGGCATCCAGTCCTGTCACTTCATGGCAAATAGATGGGGAAACAATGGAAATAGTTAACAGACTATTTTCTTGTGCCCAAAATCACTACAGATGGTGACTGCAGCCATGAGATTAAAAGATGTTTGCTCCTTGGAAGAAAAGCTATGACCAACCTAGACAGCACATTAAAAAGCAGAGACATTACTTTGCCAACAAAGGTCTGTATAGTCATAGCTATGGTTTTTCCAGTAGTCATATATGGATGTGAGAGTTGGACCATAAAGAAAGCTGAGCGCCGAAGAACTGATCCTTTTGAACTGTGGTATTGGAGAAGACTCTTGAGAGTCCCTTGGAGTGCAAGATCAAACAAGCCAATGCTAAAGGAAATCAGTCCTGAATATTCATTCGAAGCACTGATGCTGAAGCTGAAACTCCAATACTTTGGCCACCTGATGCAAAGGACTCATTTGAAAAGACCCTAATGCTGGGAAAGATTGAAGGCAG
Source organism: Oryx dammah (assembly GCF_014754425.2). Lineage (NCBI taxonomy): Eukaryota > Metazoa > Chordata > Mammalia > Artiodactyla > Bovidae > Oryx > Oryx dammah. Next base: position 80,776,355 of record NW_024070188.1, on the reverse strand, counting down.
GAGAAGGGGACGACAGAGGATGAGATAGTTGGATGGCATCACTGACTCAATGGACATGAGTTTGAGCAAGCTCTGGGAGTTGATGATGGACAGGGAAGCCTGGCGTGCTGCAGTCCATGGGGTCGCAAAGAGTTGGACACGACTGAGCAACTGGACTGACTGACTGAATGATCTATAAATGCATATATGGATATGTTGTATATGCCTCAAATACAGCTGAAACAATACAAATCATTAGAAACTAAAAAAAAAATCTGTTTCTTCCTTGACAAGGTGACTCAGGGCTATATCTGCAACCTGAGGACTAGTCAGGTATCCTCGTGATGATGAGTCATAGTCACGAGAACCTAAGACACATCTCAGAAATGAACATGCTTGTCCAGCTGAACACATATAACAGTGGAGCTGAGACCAGCTAGGATCCGCCGGTCACCAGGAACCATGCTCCTGAGCTCTGGAAAGCCCAGCCACTCCGGAGAGCAAAGAGCTGGAGGCCAAGCCCAGGAGCCCATCCCCTCATCCACAGCAGAAGCAGCCGCCTGGTAGCTGAGAGGCAGGCCTGTGGGTGGAGGGGGGCCCTGGCTGGCCCCAGGAGAACCTGCAACACCCTGACCTGCCGCAGCTGAAAAGCCACTGAGGCTGATAGTGGCTGGGAACACACCACTCACCCTGGCTTCTTCCTCCCGCTGAGTGCAGCTCCCAACACAGCCCGGCTGGCCCCCCTCCCTCTGGACTGTGGGCTCTGCCTGCCTGTCCCCAGGGTAGCTAAAGACTCCGATGCTTTTACCAAGGATTATAAGCCAAAGCGGAGACCTGGGTTCGATCCTTGCGTCGGGAAAATCCCCTGGAGAAGGAAATGGCAACCCACTCCAGTATTCTAGCCTGGGAAATCCCATGGACAGAGAAAACTTGTGGGCTACAGTTCATGGGGTCGCAAAGCGTCGGACACAACTGAGCGACTTCACTTTCATTTTTCATAAGCCAAAGCAACTCCCTCTAGACGTCCAGACTGCACACCTACCTCTGGCCACAGCCCAGTCTCAGCCCCACCCTCTGACCTCAGCCCTACTCTTGAATCAAGGACATCTGTCTTTAGGACCACGCTGTGTACCTTGAGTTGCTTAAGATCTAATAAGAGAGAGAGTCAGTCAGTTCAGTCGCTCAGTTGTGTCCGACTCTTTTCGACCCCAAGAATCGCAGCACACCAGGCCTCCCTGTCCATCACCAACTCCTGGAGTTCACTCAGACTCACATCCATCGAGTTAGTGATACCATCCAGCCATCTCATCCTCTGTTGTCCCCTTCTCCTCCTGCCCCCAATCCCTCCCAGCATCAAAGTCTTTTCCAATGAGTCAACTCTTCGCATGAGGTGGCCAAAGTACTGGAGTTTCCGCTTCAGCATCAGTCCCTCCAAAGAAATCTCAGGGCTGATCTCCTTCAGAATGGACTGGTTGGATCTCCTTCCAGTCCAAGGGACTCTCAAGAGTCTTCTCCAACACCACAGTTCAAAAGCATCAATTCTTTGGCACTCAGCTTTCTTCATGGTCCAACTCTCACATCCATACATGACCACTGGAAAAACCATAGCCTTGACTAGACGGACCTTTGATGACAAAGTATTGTCTCTGCTTTTCAATATGCTATCTAGGTTGGTTATAACTTTTCTTCCAAGGAGTAAGAATCTTTTAATTTCATGGCTGCAGTCACCATCTGCAGTGATTTTGGAGCCCAAAAAGATAGTCTGACACTGTTTCCCCATCTATTTCCCATGAAGTGATGGGACCAGAGAGAGAGTAATGATTGACAAATGACAGATAGTTGATGTTTGATCAATAGATAGATGACTAATTGATAGATAGATGTAGACGGTAGGTAGATTACAGCAGTTCCAAGCATGGGTACCATCAACACTAGGATTGGTGCCAAAAGCAGGTAATGAAGGAGTATCAGGAATTAATACGCAATTCCCTTTGGAGTAAAAAGGGAAGACTTCCTGGAGGAAGTGACATTTTTGTGTTAGGTATAATTACTAGAGGGAAATTTCTGCAAGTGCATGTGGTGGGGTTTGGGTAGGAAGAGGAAAGGAAATTGATGGGGAAAATGATTCTATGTATAAGAACAACGTTAACTATGTGGGAAGGGGCCAGTGTCCACTGCTTGGTGACCAGAGCAGCTCCTCAAAGCAGAGGGTCTGTGGGGTGCGGGAGGCGAGGCCAGGATGATGGGGAGGAGACTTGCTGTTGACTGTTCACTGTGCAGCTGGTTCCTGCATGTGGATGCAATCTGCATTCTCATGACTCCTCAACCTCTCCTTAGTTAATTGTCCATTTTCTGTGTAGACTTTTAGAGAAAAGGAAGAAAAGAATAAGATAAAAACACTACCAAGTTGCTCATCTACAAAAAGTATTACCTCACATTTCTAGAGATTATTGAGATGAAATACAATAAAATATCAATTCTCTCTTCATTCCGCATTTCACATGGGAAAAATTGATGGGAGTGTTAAAACGTATACACAAAATCTTAGCGCTGAGAGGACTCTGTAGCTGACAGAGGTTAGCTCCAGGCTAGAACAGAAAACCACGCTTTCAATTGAATAGTCTGCTGTCAGAGGTTTTCACCAGCTTGTTTCAGCCTACACAGACAATCTTATGACTCCCTCATAACGAAATAACATAAAAATAAACACAGCAAAGCAAATTTTATTTCAAACTCCTATAAAATTATTTTCAAGGTTGGAGAATAAGGAGTATGTAATACTTATACCTTTCTGCATGTAATATGAAAATTGTCTATTTTATCATATAAAAACGATGGAAGCCTGTTCAAACATGTAACATCTGCATCTGAGCATCTAACACAGAGTTAGGAACAGCAAGTGAGTGCTATTTTACACTCTGAAGAAGGCTGAGGAGGCTGAGCACCGAAGAATTGGTACTTCTGAAGTGTGGTGCTGGAGAAGACTTTTGAGAGTCCCTTGGTCTGCAAGATCAAACCAGCCAATCCTAAGGGAGATCAACCCTAAATATTCATTGGAAAGACTGATGCTGAAGCTGAAGCTCAATTCTTTGATCACCTGCTGCAAAGAGCCAACTCATTGGAAAAGCTCCTGATGCTTGGTAAGATTGAGGGCAAGAGAAGAAGGGGGCAACAGAGGATGAGATGGTTGGATGGCATCACTGACTCAATGGACATGAATTTGAGCAAACTCAGGGAGATGGTAAAGGACAGGGAAGCCTAGTGCTGCAGTCCATGGGGTCACAAAGAGACGGACAGGACTTTGCAGCTAAACAACATAGTGAAGAGGTCTAATGTGCCCAGTGATAGTAACCCTACCCTCAGAGAGTGGTGGTGGTGGTGTAGTTGCTAAATTGTGTCCAACTCTTGTGACCCCGTGGACTCTCCAGGCAAGAATACTGGAGTAGGTTGCCATTTCCTTCTCCAGGGGATCTTCCTGACCTAGGAGTCGAACCCAGGTCTCTTACATTGCAGGCATATTCTTTACCAACTGAGCTACAAGGGAAGCCCCAGAGAGGGTTTTTCGTAAAACCATTTTCCTCAGGAAGTGGAAGTATTAGTTGCTCAGTTGGGTCCAACTCTTTGCGACCCCATGATCCAGTGGGTTGCCAGGCTCCTCTGTCCATGGAATTCTCCAGGCAAGAATATTGGAGTGGGTAGCCAATCCCTTCTCCAGGGGATCTTCCTGACCTAGGGACCCAACCTGGTCTCCTGTACTGCAGGCAGACTCTTTACCATCTTAGTCTGCCCTTCAAGAGAATCCGATCCAGAGAAACTTCGGGTAGCAGAGTAGAAGCAGTGAGCCTGGTGTAGCCATAGCAGGCTCACCACCAACGAGGAATCTAAGGTCAATCTCTGCTGCCTGGCGCCGCCACAGGCAGACGATTTGAAAGAGCATCAGTGACAAAATTCTTCCAAGCCTCCGGACCGCTCCAAAGCCCACAGCTGCGACACCACGGAACGCAACAGCCCATTGCTCTTAAAATAGTTCATCTGCTATTCCAGCAGCGCCTGTGCCAGAGGCAGAAAAGGAATCATCAGATGAACCTCCTGTTGATGAAGTGTCTGTCTCTGTCTGGGCCTGCGTGCATGCTCAGTCGAGTCTGACTCCATGCAATCTCATGGACTGTAGCCCACCAGTCTCCTCTGTCCATGGGATCCTCCAGGCAAGAATACTGGAGTGGGTTGCCATTTCCTCCTCCAGGGGATCTTGCCGACCCAGGAATCCAACCTGCATTTCTTGCATTGGCAGGCAGACTTTTTTTTTTTTTTACCACCACACCACCTGGGAAGTATCGGCTACAGAATGCATCCTCCAGAGTCCAAAGTGAGTGTAGGAGGCTCCTGCCCTTACTTTTCATGCCTCTTCTGAGGTGCTGCCTTTCTGAGGTCAAGTGCAGCCATGCTCCCAGGAGCAAGAGGACCAGCAGAGTCAGCTCGCACTCTGGGCGGCCTTCCCCCGCCACCACTCCCTGCCCCCAGGAGTCACGCTGCTCCGGTGCACCTGGCCCTCTGCAGCTGTCAGCGAACCAAGCCCCCTCCTCGGCCCCTGGAGAATACACTGGCTGCTTCTCCTTTTGTGAGCACCGTCTAACTTGATAAGGGTCTGTCTACTTCAACTCCCAGAGGTAAAAAGCCTGTGCTTTATCAGATTCATGTTGAAATCACAGAAACTACTCCTGAAGATTGCAGGGCTCCTCTGTGATAGGGAGGGGACAACAAAGTGTCTTATGAGGCTTCCTGGTGCAACCCCAATGCAGTGGGTAAAGAAACCATCTGCAACGCAGGACACGCAGGTTTGATCCCTGGGTCGGGAACACGGCAACCCACTCCAGTATTCTTGCCTGGAAGATCCCATGGACAGAGGAGCCTGGTGGGCTGCAGTGCAAGGGGTGGAAAAGAGTCGGACACGCCTGAGCGACTGAGCATGAGCGTGAACACTGAGCGTGACCCCACTTAACACACGTTTGGGACCAAGTGAAGCCTCTCCTAGATGTATCTGTCCTCATAATAACATGCTCAGGTTCAAAGGTAAACATCTCCCAGCCACTTCTGTTTACACCTTCAAGAAAGAAAACCAACCTTCTGTGATCTCAGAAGCCTCAGGCAAAGGCGGTGGCTGAAAATCTATTTAAGCTCTGAGAGACTCTTCTGTGAAAGGGCCTGAGGGACACTTGGAAAGGGCAGGGGAAGAGACAGGCAAATGCCAAGGCCTGGAGTCCAGCGGGAGGGCCCTCCTGGGGCCCTGAGCAAAGCCACTGGGGGTACCTGAGAGGAAGAACCCCTCCGCTCCCCCTGCTGTGAGGAACCAACTTCCCAAAGACAGGTGATAGCCAGCAAACACTTTGAACACCACAGACAACGTCTCTAGGCCCAGAAAGTAATAGCAAGTCCTTACACTACACTTATGATGTATCCATCGCAGTCCTAAGAGCTGTATGTAACTGTATTCATTTAATCCCCCAAACATCCCTATGAGGTCAGTACTATAGCCCCATCTCCCATGAGAGGAAAATGGAGGCACAGAGAAGTTAAGTAACTTACCTACGGTCACACAGCTGATTAGCAACTGAGCTAGGACCTGAACCCAGGAAGCTGGACTCCAGGGTTCTAATCCCATCACCATGCTGCCTTTCTGATTGATGGACTAGAGAGTGATTACAGGAGGAGAGGGCTGCACCTCAAGGCAGTCTCTCGATCGACCACTCCCTGGTGCCACTGGGTTTAAAGAGGGATGGGTTTGACTCACTTGTAGACCCTTCATAATCCACAGTTTATAAAAACATATGAAAGTGCAAGTGCAAGACGCTCAGTCCTGTCCAACTCTTTGTGACTCCATGGACTGTATAGTCCATGGAATTCTCCAGGAGAATCCTGGAGTGGGTAGCCTTTCCCTTCTCCAGGGGATCTTCCCAGCCCAGGGATCGAACCCAGGTCTTCTGCATTGCAGGCAGATTCTTTATCAGCTGAGCCACAGGGAAGCCCATTAAAACAACACTACCACCACCACATATATATATACGGGCCTCCGTGGGGGCTCAGTGGTAAACAATCCACCTGCCAATCAGGAGATACAGGTTCCATCCCTGGGTCAGGAAGATCCCTTGGAGAAGGAAACAGCAACCCACTCCAGTATTCTTGCCTGGGAAATCCCATGGACAGAGGAGCCTGGTGGGCTATGGTCCATGAGATTGTAAAGAGTCAGACACAACTCAGCAACTAAACAACAATGATAACAGTACATATTCATTTGACTTCACATGCCCAAACTGATCTTATATGAAATGGTATTGAAACAGTCTTCTACCTAAATTTTTTCTATGACCATTTATTAAGTTATCAAATACAATGGACATTTGCTGAGCCCTTACTAAGTCCCAGGCACTATTCTAAGTGTTAGGGATACAAAGATAAATTTTCTAGTGCTTTTTGATACTCAGAGAGTTACTAACAGCAGATTTAAGAAATAGGAACTTCACTACAATCTGGACAAATCGTGTGCTTCATGGAAACTCTCTAGAAATAGTTAGGGTACCATTCTTTGTCCATCACATGTGTGTACAAGGATAGTAAAAACCCATGATCAAGGTGTATATCATCCACTTCATGGAAAGTCACCTTCAGCAAAATGATTCAGAAGGAGAAGTGAAAACAGGTCTCAAATTTGAATCTACAATTTCCTTCTTTTAAAAAAGTAAAATAAAATTAGCCTTGTGTTAACATTTGGGCAAAGTTAAGAGTCTAAGGTTGTGAGATTGTTGTAAGAGAAGCACAGCATGGTGGTAGACCAGATGGTGGACTTAGGAGTGTTCATTTTATTTCTTGGCTTCGTAACTTACGTATATGCTATCAAGTAATACATAATAATAATAATAATTTAAAAAACCTCTGTGATTTGAATCATGCTTGCTACAAAGACAATATATTGCAAGCTCCTGAGCAAAGTTCTCCAAATTGTATCCAAAGTCCAATGATGTGCTCCTAAACTAGGACCCTTTCATTAATCCAGGATGTGGCACTGATTTAATTACCTAGGTGCTCTGTGTTACAGTCAAATTGATGTAAATAGACAGATACATTAACTGAACAGCAAAGGGTATTTAATTAAAGTCTAGGAGGATAAAAGCCATAGCATTAAAACATAATAGGAACTGCTAATTATTTTGCCTGTGTCAAAGGAAATTTAACATCATTTGTAGAACAATTTAATAAAACTCCTAACACATTAATGAAGAGAGTGGGAAAAGCCCTTCTTCTTCCTATTGTGTAACAGCAATGTAAAGAAATGACAAAGATCCCAGAGCCACAAGACAGTGTCACAACTTCCTGAAAGTAAATAAACAATGCAGCTTTGCGATCTAGAGCTATGCCATGGTTCAGATAGGCTAAAAATAGAGGGAAAAAAATTCAAACAATTCTTTGGAATTTTATCTGTACTGTAATCCATCTTTGCCAGCATCTGCCTAATATGGACCAGTGAGCCAAAAGAGTTTTTTCTTACAAGTTTAAAAGAAAAAAATATATGTATAAAAACTATAAGAAACTTCCCCAATGGAGGCCAAAGAAAACGAAGCACATAGTCTGGGGGAGCGTCTACATTATGAGTTCTTGAGAATATATTGAGAAATCAAAAATGAATACAGACCTTAAGATGAGCCAGATTTTCAAAAGCACGAATGGTCTTATTGTCTTTGCTTTTCAAGGCACAAAATGTTCATTTTAATTCGGAAAAGCAACTCAGCATGACACGGTCCAGCACAGCACCTCTGATCAAGGCTTCTGTAAACCCGGCGCTTGTTTTTGTCTGCACCTGGTTCAATAAATGCTGGAAAACTTGAGAAGTCCCTAGGAGCAAAGCTGCCCTTTTATATACCTGTAAGGACCACGGAAGTGCCTCTCCCATAGCCCCTTCACCAGACGGTCTGCACCTGCAGGAATCCCACTTGTGTTCTCTGATCAGAAAAACAACAGCAGTGTGGTGACCTTGGTCACCACGGAATGGTGGTGAGATAGCATGGAGGTGCTATAGCATTTCATTCGACCCAGGAGGGAGGCCCCGGTGAGGCCCGTTTTTGTTTTGTTGTTGTTTAGTTGCTCAGTCGTGTCCAACTCTTTGTGTCCCCATAGACTGTAGCCCGCCAGGCTCCTCTGTCCGTGGGATTCTCCAGGCAAGAACACTGGGATGGGCTGCCATTCCTTCTGCAGGGGACCTTCTCCACCCCATGTATTCTGCCCTACAGGTTGATTCTTCACCACTGAGCCACCTGGGAAGCCCAGGGTCCATTTCACGGATGAGGAAACAGACACACACGACCTCTGAGCATCTCTGAGATAGCTCTTCTGTGTCTGACCAGCAAGTGTGCATGGTGCTGGCTCCAAGGGCTATTTCCCAAGGCTGAAATGATTAAACTTTTGTTTCCTTCCCTGTCCTACCACTTCCAAGACCATCGGCTCCCCCCAGGTGCTTTATAACCAGTGGGCTCAACAAAACAGGTTCAGCTTCCTGCACAAAAGCAGCCATTTTCCCAGCTATTTCAAGTCCTCAAACTCTTAATTTTGAATAGCTCCCTCCTGGGATAATTTCTCCCTTCTCATATGAGACAGTTTTCACCAGCACAAACCCACTTATGTGGGTCTGCTGGAATCTCCCTGTGGGGGCCGGATGCACAGTATAAAATAAACCCTGTGTCCCCTGGGATCCCCAGGGGATAAGCAGGTGTGTTTGGGGGCTGGGTTCTGCAGGAGGAGGGGGCCTGGAGGCCAGTGGCCCAGCAGACACAGAAATCACCAGGAAAATGCAAGAACCATAGACCCGCAGTATAATCATAAGGGATTTGATTTAGGTCATACCTGAATGGTCTAGCAGTTTTCCCTACTTTCTTCAATTTAAGTCTGAATTTGGTAATAAGGAGTTCATGATCTGAGCCACAGTCAGCTCCTGGTCTTGTTTTTGTTGACTGTATAGAGCTTCTCCATCTTTGGCTGCAAAGAATATAATCAATCTGATTTCGGTGTTGACCATCTGGTGATGTCCATGTGTAGAGTCTTCTCTTGTGTTGTTGGAAGAGGGTGTTTGCTATGACCAGTGCATTTTCTTGGCAAAACTCTATTAGTCTTTGCCCTGCTTCATTCTGCATGCCAAGGCCAAATTTGCCTGTTACTCCAGGTGTTTCTTGACTTCCTACTTTTGCATTCCAGTCCCCTATAATGAAAAGGACATCTTTTTTGGGTGTTAGTTCTAAAAGGTCTTGTAGGTCTTCATAAAACCGTTGAACTTCAGCTTCTTCAACATTACTGGTTGGGGCATAGACTTGGATAACTGTGATATTGAATGGTTTGCCTTGGAGACGAACAGAGATCATTCTGTCATTTTTGAGATTGCATCCAAGTACTGCATTTCGGACTGTTTTGTTGACCATGATGGCTAATCCATTTCTTCTGAGGGATTCCTTCCCGGAGTAGTAGATATAATGGTCATCTGAGTTAAATTCACCCATTCCAGTCCATTTTAGTTCGCTGATTCCTAGAATGTCGACGTTCACCCTTGCCATCTCTTGTTTGACCACTTCCAATTTGCCTTGATTCATGGACCTGACATTCCAGGTTCCAAACCGCTAGACCATTCAGGTATGACCTAAATCAAATCCGTTATGATTATACAGTGGAAGTGAGAAATAGATTTAAGGGCCTAGATCTGATAGGTAGAGTGCCTCATGAACTATGGAATGAAGTTCATGACATTGGGCAGGAGACAGGGATCAAGATCATCCCCACTGAAAAGAAATGCAAAAAAGCAAAATGGCTGTCTGGGGAGGCCTTACAAATAGCTGTGAAGAGAAGAGAGGCGAAAAGCAAAGGAGAAAAGGAAAGATATAGGCATCTAAATGCAGAGTTCCAAAGAATAGCAAGAAGAGATAAGAAAGCCTTCTTCAGCAATCAATGCAAAGAAATAGAGGAAAACAACAGAATGGGAAAGACTAGAGATCTCTTCAAGAAAATTAGAGATACCAAGGGAACATTTCATGCAAAGATGGGCTCGATAAAGGACAGAAATGGTATGGACCTAACAGAAGCAGAAGATATTAAGAAGAGGTGGCAAGAATACCCGGAAGAACTGTACAAAAAAGATCTTCACGACCCAGATAGTCATGATGATGTGATCACTAATCTAGAACCAGACATCTTGGAATGTGAAGTCAAGTGGGCCTTAGAAAGCATCACTATGAACAAAGCTAGTGGAGGTGATGGAATTCCAATTGAGCTGTTTGAAATTCTGAACGATGATGCTGTGAAAGTGCTGCACTCAATATGCCAGCACATTTGGAAAACTCAGCAGTGGTCACAGGACTGGAAAAGGTCAGTTTTCATTCCAATTCCAAAGAAAGGCAATGCCAAAGAATGTTCAATTGCACAATTGCACTCATCTCACATGCTAGTAAAGTAATGCTCAAAATTCTCCAAGCCAGGCTGCAGCAATACGTGAACCATGAACTCCCTGATGTTCAAGCTGGTTTTAGAAAAGGCAGAGGAACCAGAGATCAAATTGCCAACATCCGCTGGATCATGGAAAAAGCAAGAGAGTTCCAGAAAAACATCTATTTCTGCTTTATTGACTATGCCAAAGACTTTGACTGTGTGGATCACAATAAACTGTGGAAAATTCTGAAAGAGATGGGAATACCAGACCACCTGATCTGCCTCTTAAAAAATCTGTATGCAGGTCAGGAAGCAACAGTTAGAATTGGACATGGAAAAATAGACTGGTTCCAAATAGGAAAAGGAGTACATCAAGGCTGTATATTGTCACCCTGCTTATTTAACTTCTATGCAGAGTACATCATGAGAAATGCTGGACTGGAAGAAACACAAGCTGGAATCAAGATTGCCGGGAGAAATATCAATAACCTCAGATATGCAGATGACACCACCCTTAGGGCAGAAAGTGAAGAGGAACTAAAAAGCCTCTTGATGAAAGTGAAAGAGGAGAGGGAAAAAGTTGGCTTAAAGCTCAACATTCAGAAAATGAAGATCATGGCATCCGGTCCCATCACTTCATGGGAAATAGATGGGGAAATAGTGGAAACAGTGTCAGACTTTATTTTTGGGGGCTCCAGAATCACTGCAGATGGTGACTGCAGCCATGAAATTAAAAGACGCTTACTCCTTGGAAGAAAAGTTATGACCAACCTAGATAGCATATTCAAAAGTGGAGACATTACTTTGCCGACTAAGGTCTGTCTAGTCAAGGCTATGGTTTATCCTGTGGTCATGTGTGGATGTGAGAGTTGGACTGTGAAGAAGGCTGAGCACCGAAGAATTGATGCTTTTGAACTGTGGTGTTGGAGAAGACTCTTGAGAGTCCCTTGGACTGCAAGGAGATCCAACCAGTTCATTCTGAAGGAGATCAACTCTGGGATTTCTTTGGAAGGAATGATGCTAAAGCTGAAACTCCAGTACTTTGGCCACCTCATGAGAAGAGCTGACTCATTGGAAAAGACTCTGATGCTGGGAGGGATTGGGGGCAGGAGGAGAAGGGGATGACCGAGGATGAGATGGCTAGATGGCATCACGGACCCGATGGACGTGAGTCTGAGTGAACTCCGGAAGATGGTGATGAACAGGGAGGCCTGGTGTGCTGCGATTCATGGGGTCGCAAAGAGTCGGACACGACTAAGCGACTGAACTGAACTGAACTGATAGACCCGCAGACTGTATTTTAAAGCTAAATTCCTGGGACTTCCCTGGTGGTCAAGGTTAAGCATCCGCCTCCCAGTGCAGGGGACTTGGGTTCCATCCCTGGTGAGGAAACTTAGATCCCTACATGCCATGCAGCAGCTAAGCCCATGAGCTGCTACTAGAGAAAGCCCGCGAGCTACTACAAGACAAGACTGTACGCTGCAAGGAAGACTCAGTGCAGCCCAGAAAAATTTAATAAAAGCTAAATTCCTCACAAGTTTTATTAGTTTGTTCATCTTAGCAATACATCATAGAAGATTTCCTGCTGTGTACAAGCTACAGAGAGCACAGAATCAGGTTCCCAGACCCTACTGCAGACTTTCCACATCAAAATCCTGGGTGTGGGGACACACAGATCTAAGCTTTAAATTAGATCCTGGGAGCCTGTGAGGACCATAGAGCTAGCCTGTGGCAGGGGCCAGAACAGACCCGAGAAGCACAGAAGTGAAAAGGACACACTTCTCACACACACAAGGCTTTCATGTCTCTGGGGGACACCCACATGATGACTCAATGATAATTACCAAAGGCGAGTGATGCCTTTGGTCCGTCTAGTCAAGACTATGGTTTTTCCAATAGTCATGTATGGATATGAGAGTTGGACTATAAAGAAAGCTGAGTGCTGAAGAATTGATGCTTTTGAACTGTGGTGCTGGAGAAGACTCTTGAGAGTCCCTTGGACTGCAAGGAGATCCAACCAGTCCATCCTACAGTCCTGAATATTCATTGGAAGGACTGATGTTGAAGCTGAAACTCCAATACTTTGGCCACCTGATGTGTAGAGCTGACTCATTTGAAAAGACCCTGATGCTGGGAAAGATTGAAAGCAGGAAGAGAAGGGGATAACAGAGGATGAGATTGTTGGATGGCATCACTGACTCAATGGATGTGAGTTTGAGTAAGCTCCGGGAGTTGGTGAAGGACAGGGAGGCCTGGCGTGCTGCAGCCCATGGGGTCACAAAGAGTTAGAGATGACTGAGCAACTGAACTGAACTGAACTGAGTGATGCCTGCTAACCCAGCTCCCGAGGCAAGGTCTGAAAAGCTTTCCTCCTAAAGAATGTTTCAGGTTGCAAAACTTCACCAGCCCTACTCACATTTGGAAGTCATCATAATCTGTGTGCACACACACAGATGATGCTCTGTTATTTTTGCTTCCTAGAAGCATTTTCCTTTATTTCTGGTCCAATTTCTTCCACTGGGTTCATTAACAGGTGATAACCTATGTAGCACCAGTCTACTGTGGTATCAATGTATCTCACTTTCATTTAAATTCTCTTAATAATTTCCCAGTGGCTCAATAAATGTATTTAGGATGCTTTCTCAAAGTTTTTCTATCCGTAATAGCCACTGCACAGCTCTCACCAGTTATTGCCCAACAGGCCCAGTGTGGCCAGGTTTTCAGGTTTTTTTCAGAAAAAGCCAATCTTGAGTTTTAGTCGAAATTTTTTGTATTTCGATTTTTGTAACTAGTTCAATATATTTAAAAGCCACAGATATGACTTCTGCCTTTTGCTGCCTATTAAGCAAATGCTGCCTGGATGGCTAATGTGTGCCAGGCACAGGGCCAGGAAGGTACCTGGTCTGGGACCTTAAGGAATGGGTTCTCTGTCTATGGGGACAATGCTGCCACGGACCAGATGCCTGACAAACTGAGGCCCTGGGTGGTCATGGGAACCAGTATCACTGGTAGACACGTTCCTGTAGGCAGATGGGAAAGAGTTGGACACGAAGTCAGACACATGTCCGCAAAGAGCTGGACACGACTGAGCAACTGAACAACAATCGCTGGCAGACACGTTCCCGTAGATAGAGGTGGCAGCCCAGAGGCTGCGGAAGGCCCTGCCTGGATCTCCCTCCAAGAGTTCTGAGTGAGCTCAGAGGTGGCTATGGACCACTTCAGGGCAGAACAAGCCTGCGTGCCCAACTCAGACTTTTGGATAAATACTGAGGAACAGAAGCTGGCCTGCCCTCGGGAAGGCCTCAGTACATTACCTTTTTCTTTAAAAAAAAAAAAAAAAGGCAATTTATTGAGGTATGATTGACATACACAAAGCTGTTCATATTTAGCATAAACAATTTGATGAGTTTGAAATTATGTACACACCTCTAAGTGAATCCCCTGGTGGCTCAGACGGTAAAGAATCTGCCTGCAATGCAGGAGACCCAGGTTCAGCCCCTGGGTCGGGAAGATCCCCTGGAGGTGGAAACGGCAACCACAGTACTCTTGCCTGGAAAATCCCAAGGACGGAGGAGCCTGGTGGGCTGCAGACCATGGGGTCACCAAAGAGTCAGACCCGACTGAGCACACAGGCCTGTATAGTCTTCTCAAGAGGTGGGAATGATTCCAACCAACCTCTAAGAAGCTCAGAACTTCCAGAAGAAGGAAAGATTTCCAACATATGTATGTGGCTATAATGACGAAATATTTAAGCATGGACTGAATTTCTATTACTGCTTTAAAAAAAAAATCTTTGTTTACTGTGATTTTTAACGTTTTATCATCAGTGTAATTTTCTTTTCTTTTTTTTTTTTTATCAGAGCAATAGTGGGTTGGGGGAGAAGACAAAGCTCTAGCAACATCTCCTCGGCTTGAGAATTGTTTTACGTCTAAGAGTCTATCAATCCAAATAGCTGTCTTCATCTGGAAGAATCTAGAGCTGGAAGACTGATCAATCCATTGGGTTATTTTCTTTTTGAATGATTCTCCCTCTAGGTTCAATAACTATGTCTTCTGGTGAGGTGTCAGGTAGGAGTTAGGAGGACAATTTAGTAAAACATCACTATCAATACTCCCTGGTGCCTCAGACGTAAAGTATCTGCGCACAATGGAGGAAGTCTGCTGCCTGGATGGCTAACGTGTGCCAGGCACAGGGCCAGGAAGGTACCTGGTCTGGGACCATAAGGAATGGGTTCTCTGTCTATGGGGACAATGCTGCCACGGACCAGATGCCTGACAACTGAGGGTTCAATCCCTGGGTTGGGAAGATCCCCTGGAGAAGGGAATGGCACTCTAATCCAGTTCATGCCTGAGATTTCCATGGACAGAGGAGACTGGTGGGCTACAGTCCTTAGGGTCACAAAGAGCTGCACACAATTTCGTGACTAACACACACAGAAACATACATACACTATCAACACTTAGCAGTGTAAGATCAAGGTTGTGGGCTTGACAATTTTCAGTGGTTGACATTCCTACTTAATGCCGTATTCCAAACACCAAAGAGACAACAGAGGGCTGTGACATTCTCCTGTCTTCTCATCGCAGGTATCCACATTCCAAATTAAGCATTTCCCACCGAATGGTCTAGTTTCCGACGATTTCACACGCTTCTGTGTGTCTGCATATCTAATGACTTAATACGACAATGTTCTCTATGTCGTGTGCATCCACCTACCAGAACTCAGCTTCCACATGACTTGCTCTGAAGAAGACGCTGCTACTTGGCATCAACTGTTGCCATGGGATTTCAGGAAATTTTATTAGGAAGGAAATTGAACCTTTTCTTCCTAGTAATTGTGTGAGGATCACAATTAAACAACTAAATCTGTCATGTACAACACACATCTGGCCCCTGGATTTTCCAGGCAAGAATACTGGAGTGGGTTGCCATTTCCACCTCCAGGGGATCTTCCCAACCCAGGGATGGAACTTGGGTCTCCAGGATTGCAGACAGATTCTTTACCACTGAGCCACTAGGGACAGTGGGTGATTCAGCTCAAATCTGGGAGCTCATCCCTGGAAAACAGAGCCAGGCTACAGGATACCCTGGCAGGCACTGCAAACAACAGACATCTAGAGGCAGAGTTATAAACATAATCAATTATTTCTGAAAATTATATTGTACTGCAAAGCAAGAATATGCTTAATCTTCCAAAGAGGTTCTAACAGAGAGCTTTAGAAGCCCAAGAATATACAAAACTACAGTGAGGTATCACTTCACACCAGTCAGACTGGCCATCATCAGAAAGTCTACGAACAATAAATGCAGGAGAGAGTGTGGAGAAAAAGGAACCCTTCTACACTATTGGTGGGAATGCAAATTGGTGCAGCCACCATGGACATTCCTTAAAAAACTAAAAACATATGACCCTGCAATCCACTTATGGACACAGCTGGAAAATACAATAACTCTTAATTCAAAAAGATACATGCACCCCAATGTTCATAGCAGCACTGTTTACAATGGCCAAGACACGGAAGTAACCTAAGAGTCCATCAACAGAGGGATGGATAAAGAAGACGTGGTACATATATGCAAGGGACTATTAGAGAAGGCAGTGGCACCCCACTCCAGTACCCTTGCCTGGAGAATCCCACGGACGGAGGAGCCTGGTGGGCTGCAGTCCAAGGGGTCACACAGAGTCGGACATGACTGAAGTGACTTAGCAGCAATGCTAAGTCGTGTCCGACTCTGTGTGACCCCATAGACAGCAGCCCACCAGGCTCCCCCATCCCTGGGATTCTCCAGGCAAGAATGCTGGAGTGAGTTGCCATTTCCTTCTCCAATGCATGAAAGTGAAAAGTGAAAGGGAAGTCCCTCAGTCGTATCTGAGTCTTCGTGACCCCATGGACTGCAGCCCACCAGGTTCCTCCATCCATGGGATTCTCCAGGCAAGAGTACTGGAGTGGGGTGCCATTGCCTTCTCCGAGCAGCAACATTAGTCAGCCATTAAAAAAGAATGAAATAATGCCATTTTCAGCAACACAGATGACATACAGAATATTATACTAAGTGAAGTAAGTCATCGAGAAAGACAAATATTATATGGTATCACTTACATGTGGAATCTAAAAAAATGAATTTATTTATAAAACAGAAATAGACTCTCAGACATAGAAAAACTTATGGTTACCAAAAAGGAAGTACAGGGAGGGGTAATTAGGAGTATGGTGTTAACAGATACACATTACTATAAGTAAAATAAACAACAAGGATTTAATGTATAGCACAAGGAAGTATATTCAATATCTTGTAATAACCTATAATGGAAGATAGTCTGAAAAAAAAATAACTGAATCACCTTGCTGTACATCTGAAACTAACAAAATATTGTAAATCAACTATATTTCAATAAAAAAAGAAAAAAAGAGAGAACATAAAACTTCTCTCCCTAACCAAAAAGAGCCAGACATTTGTCAAAAGTCCCTGGAATGCGCACCATGTCAGTTAAAAACTCAGAGAACAAGAGACCAAATTGCTTCTTTTCCCTGATGTGGTAGAAGACAGTAACAGCAGCAAAGAGAAAGAAAAACGCAGTCTTCCCTGTAAGTCAGAACATGATACAGGCTTACGGCTTTGAGGTAATTTTGCTGCTGAAATTCTCAAACAATCCACAACTGTACACGTAACATTAGAAGCCATCTCATGAGAAGGCAATGGCACCCTACTCCAGTACTCTTGCCTGGAGAATCCTATGGACGGAGGAGCCTGGTGGGCTGCAGTCCATGGGGTCGAGAAGACTCAGACACAACTGAGGGACTTCCCTTTCACTTTCACTTTCATGCACTGGAGAAGGAAATGGCAACCCACTCCAGTGCTCTTGCCTGGAGAATCCCATGGACGGAGGAGCCTGGTGGGCTGCAGTCCATGGGGTCACGAAGACTCAGACACGACTGAGGGACTTCCCTTTCACTTTTCACTTTCATGCACTGGAGAAGGAAATGGCAACCCACTCCAGTGCTCTTGCCTGGAGAATCCCATGGACAGAGGAGCCTGGTGGGCTGCAGTCCATGGGGTCTCGAAGGGTCAGACACGACTGAGCGACTTCACTTTCACTTTTCACTTTCATGCACTGGAGAAGGAAATGGCAACCCACTCCAGTGTTCTTGCCTGGAGAATCCCAGGGACGGGGGAGCCTGGTGGGCTGCTGTCTATGGGGTCGCACAGAGTGCAACTGAAGTGACTTAGCAGCAGCATGAAAAGCAACAGTCCACACCAGTAGAAAATACAGTAGGAAAAGCATAGAAAAGATGAACAGGGCATTTCATCTCCTCCTTCTCTACCTCTGAAATCACAAACCTAAAGAGACCACTTTGAAGTGAAGGAGGAAAATTTAAGATAAGTAGGAGAAAGAGCTGACTTTACATGGTGGTGGAAAAGCCAAGAAACTCACTGTATAGGAGACTGAAGAGGCAGACGCTACACATAAGCTCAGAGAAGATTTGAAATCATGGATCAGGAATTCCCCGGTGATCCAGCGGTCGGGATGTGGCATTTTCACTGTCATGGCACAGGGTAAACCCCTGGTCAGAAAACTAAGATCATACGAGCTGTCTGGTACAGCCAAAAAAAAAAAAAAAAACCAACTCATGGATTTACAGTGAGTTGTATCTTTTTAACTTGTTTTTGTGGTTTGGGTTTTGTTATTTTTTTAAATCGTGGCAAGAACACTAACATGAGACCTATTCTCTTAACACATTTTAAGTGCATGATACAGAGTATAATACAGCACAACGTTGTCCAGTAGAGCTCCACAATTTATTCATCTTACATAACTGAAACTTCACAGCAATGCATATAAAGTTTTATGCCCATTTCCACATCCTCCCAGCCCCTGGCAACCACTATTCTACCCTCTGCTTCTATGAGTTATTTTTCATATAATTGGAACCCTGCAATGTTTGTCCTTCTAGTTCCAGCTTATTTCACTTAGCATAAAGTCCTCCAGTTTCATCCATGGTGTTGCATATGGCAGGAGTTCCTTCTTTAAGGCTGAACAATATTCCATCATGTGTATATACCACATTTAAAATTCATTCATCCATTGGTGGACATTTAGGTTGTGTCCAGGTCTTAGCAACTGTAAGCAGTGCTGTGATGAAGGTGCGTGTTGTACCAAGGGAAAGCGGGCTGCCCACGGGCCACCCCGCCCCCAAAGCTGCTCTTGGTGCCATGTCACCTGTTAGACCAGGATCTAACACAACAGGGTTTTTAAAGTTTTTTCTAAAGCATGAAAATTATCCTAATTATCCTGCTGCTGCTGCTAAGTCACTTCAGTCATGTCCGACTCTGTGTGACCCCATAGACTAAATTACCCCAACTATTCTTCTCCCTCTTCTCTCCTTATCCACCAGGGAGGTGTCCAGCTGTGGTCAGTATCTCCATGCTCTGCTGTAAGATCTTGGGAAAGCAGGGCCATCGGTACTCACATTCCCTTCAACAGATAACTTCAACAGATAACTCTGCATTTTTATTTCATACAGAAGGAAAACCTCTCTGTAAGGGTGAGGAAGGGGGCTTCTGATTTGAAGACCCTTAGCCAAAATAAGGAGAAGAAATGGCAACCCACTCCAATGTTCTTGCCTGGAGAATCCCAGGGATGGGGGAGCCTGGTGGGCTGCCATCTCTGGGATCTCACAAAGTCACACACGACTGAAGTGACCTAGCACTTAGCAGCAGCCAAAATATAGCTGCTTAACAACTGGAAATCAGGAGGCATGACTGGGGCTTCCCAGGTGGTGCTAGCAGTAAAGAATCCTCTGCAGGAGATGTAAAAAGATCCCTGATTTGTGAAGATCCCCTGGAGAAGGGAACAGCAACCCACTCCAGTATTCTTGCCTGGAGAATCCTGTGGACAGAGGAGCCTGGCGACCGTAGCGTCGCAAAGAGTCAGACATGACTGAAGTGACTTGGCACGAACTCAGGAAGCATGACTAGGGAACATATTTTTTATCAATTCAAATGCCTCTGCCTTTGGGGATGCTGTGAGCCATGAGACTGGTGGCCGGTAATAAAATGTATGTACTTTGAGTTCAGGTACCTGCCTCTTGAGAAACCTGTATGCAGGTCAGGAAGCAACAGTTAGAACTGGACATGGAACAACAGACTGGTTCCAAATAGGAAAAGGAGTACGTCAAGGCTGTATATTGTCACCCTGCTTATTTAACTTCTATGCAGAGTACATCATGAGAAATGCTGGACTGGAAGAAACACAAGCTGGAATCAAGATTGCCGGGAGAAATATCAATAACCTCAGATATGCAGATGACACCACCCTTAGGGCAGAAAGTGAAGAGGAGCTAAAAAGCCTCTTGATGAAAGTGAAAGAGGAGAGCGAAAAAGTTGGCTTAAAGCTCAACATTCAGAAAATGAAGATCATGGCATCCGGTCCCATCACTTCATGGCAAATAGATGGGGAAACAGTGGAAACAGTGTCAGACTTTATCTTGGGGGGCTCCAGAATCACTGCAGATGGTGACTGCAGCCATGAAATTAAAAGACGCTTACTCCTTGGAAGAAAAGTGATGACCAACCTAGATAGTATATTCAAAAGCAGAGACATTACTTTGCTGACTAAGGTCCGTCTAGTCAAGGCTATGGTTTTTCCTGTGGTCATGTATGGATGTGAGAGTTGGGACTGTGAAAAAGGCTGAGAGCCGAAGAATTGATGCTTTTGAACTGTGGTGTTGGAGAAGACTCTTGAGAGTCCCTTGGACTGCAAGGAGATCCAACCAGTCCATTCTGAAGGAGATCAGCCCTGGGATTTCTTTGGAAGGAATGATGCTAAAGCTGAAACTCCAGTACTTTGGCCACCTCATGAGAAGAGTTGACTCATTGGAAAAGACTCTGATGCTGGGAGGGATTGGGAGCAGGAGGAAAAGGGGACAACCGAGGATGAGATGGCTGGATGGCATCATGGACTCGATGAACGTGAGTCTGAGTGAACTCCGGGAGATGGTGATAGACAGGGAGGCCTGGTGTGCTGCAATTCAGGGGGTCGCAAAGAGTCAGACACGACTGAGCAACTGAACTGAACTGAACTGAGTTCAGGGAAGCAAAGTTTCAAGACCTGCAGTGATCTACCTGATTTCCGTTTTGCTGATGTACCCTGAGGTCACTTTTAAGGATATTTTTAGTAACAGTCATTATTCAACAAGGAGGAAGAGAAACTTATATCAAATGTATTCACAGAGGCCCAGAAGACTGTCCACTGCTGGCGTCTTTCCCCAAATAGTCCCCATGTAGGTGATAAGCTGGACCTACTACCACAGCCTAATGAGATTCAATGGGAGAGTGTTCAGGGCAGTGGCCACCTGGGAATTTCCCAGGCCCTGGAATGCGTGTGTTATTTCAGACTCCAAAAACAAAAGTGCACAGCCATGACATCACATTCTCCACTTCAAACTGCATGTGCCTTTTAGCCGGCCCTTAACTTGGCTCCTTGCTAAGCCAATCGCTGTGACTGGTAATCAGGAAAAGTAGCTTTCTTGAGCACATGCACATTTTATTCATTGTCCAAACAGGAAAAAATAGATACAGGAAATACTCGCCTACCTCCTGTTGTTACCAATCTCTGCTAACAGAGAAACATAACTGAGCAGAAAACCATGGTCCAAAGGCACACGGCCACTTCTCTGCGTGATACTGTGCACGTGGGTCACTCTTCTTTAAAACCCTTTCCCACTCAGCTTTTCTGACACATCTCCAGTCATAAGCAAGTGGAGTATGTTTATATACAGATCCAGGTTAAGTCACGTTATTTTCTGCCTCTGTGTGACTCACGTGTGCAAGTAACAACTGGCACTCTTGATTCCAGTTGATCCAAAACCCAAGATTCCAGACCTCTAGGAAGGTTCCAGGCTTCTAGGAAGCCTTTGTATAGAAGCATTTCTGCACAGCGAGGGAAATTAGATCGAATGATGTTGACGCCTTCCTGATTCAGAGTTCTTTTTTTTTTTTCTATTCCTCAAGCAGCAAGCTTCATCATAGGAATTTGCGAATTGCTGCGTGGGTGTTGACAACGACCTTTGGAGAAGCAGATACCGGAAGATATCTTTTTAAAAGACATCACAGCCCTGTGCTGATGGATCGACGCAGAGGAATGACAAAGTGGGGGCCTCGCCCATTAACTGTGCCCCACTCCTGGCCACCATTTAGGGGCACCCCATTTAGGGACACACGGGCCACCCTCCCCTGCCAGGCTCTCAAGAGTGCTCGTTCTGGAGATTCCCACACCAAGCTTCCCTCCAGTTACCTCTGCTCTGGTCTCCCCACAAACCTCAACCCCTCCCACATCATGGGCAGCGTTCCTTAGCAAGTGACTCCCAGACATGGCGGAAGCTTGGTCAAGCGTGGGTACTAAGTTGCTTCCTAGAAGCCTGGAACCTTCCTAGAGGTCTGGAATCTTGAGTTCTGGATCAACTGGAATCAAGAGTGCCAGTTGTTACTTGCACACGTGAGTCACACAGAGGCAGAAAATAACGTGACTTAACCTGGATCTGTATGTAAACATACTCCATGTTTCTTATTCTCCTGTAATCCCCACTGCCCCTTCAGTGAAGTGGAAACAAAGAACTGTCTCCCTCCTAACACCTGGGAAAACCTTAAAGCCTGTAGGGAAGGGGAAACAGGGAGATGCCAAGGAGAGACCAACTCAAGTTGTTTCTAAGGCTCGGGCCGCCACCCCACTCTAACGCAGAGTGCTGCCAGGACGGCAGGAGCTGTACAGCACCTTTTCTGCATTCTGCGTGTGTGGGTGCTAAGTTGCTTCAGTTGTGTCTGAGTCTCTGTGACCCTTTGGACTGCAGCCCACCAGGAGGCTCCTCTGTCCATGGGATTCTCCAGGCAAGAATACTGGAGTGGGTTGCCATGTCCTCCTCTTTCTACATTATAACGAACGGCAACTATTTATTTTCCAGAAAGTTCTTTCCATAGACACTTTTGGAGAAATATCTTTATCCTATATATCTCTAAGTTCACATATGGATCTATGCTACTCTGATAAATAGCTCAGAATAGGGGTTCCTGACCATTTCAAGGATAGGGACTGTTTTTTAATGTTAAAAAAATTATGTACCTCCCTATGGTAGCAGTTGTATTTTATATTTTTTGATTATTAAGAAAATACATAATTATAGAGGGCTATCGTCAATCCACTAATGCTTTTAACTTGAATTTGCTTTCTTAGTCACAATAGGCTCGACGTGCACTTGAAAAAATATAATAGCACACATGCATACATATGGCGTCTAAGTATTGCTTACAGCCAACACTGGGTCTTTTCTCCTTGCAGTAACCCCACCATTCCAAGCCTTGCCCAGGCTAAGGCCTATATACTGAGAACCTCTGTGACCTATCTACTTTTATGAATTCCAAAACCCAGAATTTTACTAGCCGATCCTAAAGGAATCCTGGATTGACATTTTCAAGAGGAAAAGAAGCAAAATCATTTACTATTAATTTTTTTCCTTTCATGGCACCCTCCTATTCTTGTTATGATATTAAGCAACAGAACAGATATCAACAGAATAGATTTCCTACCATTTTATGTAACTGCCAACAAATATTAAACAGAAAAAGATACTAACGAATCACAACACTCTGCTCCTAGAGACTATTAAAATCTAATTAAAACCCAGAAGATCAATGCTGCACTAAACAAAAAAAATCACCATGGGAACTATGAAGGGGAAAAAAGACTTTTGTTAGCAGTCTCACAGAATTACCCTGAATAACACTCTTTCCATCTATTCCCCTACAAAAACACTCCTAGGCTTAAACATAAATAAATGTCAATAACCAGACTCTCATACACACTGACTGTGGAAAGAGGAGAAACAGCCTCAGGTGATGGGGAGCGGTGGGGAGACAGACACCAGCTGTTTATTCATCTTTCCTGCAAAGTCAGTCTAAGCAGATGTACTCGCGAGTGTTTTGTGACTTGGTTTCTTAGGTCTGTGTTTTAACATGTTCAAATTTGCCCTTCTCCGTCTCCATGACAGAGACAACCCCAAGTCCCCAACTGTAAAACCTCCACATGGAGGTTCAAGCTCTGTCACTGGGTCCCTTTCTCAATGGTGCATTTGGCTGGGAGGGTGCTGGGGGTACCAGGTAGCAGGGACCCTGGATGAGACCCCCTCAGAACAACTAAAACGGAGAGCACAGAATCTACATGGAATCAGACCCCAAAGAGATCCCAGGGCCAAGGGCAATTCATTTCCAGGCACAATCCTTGATGTGAATATCATCTACTAGCAGTTTATAGAAAAATCGCATTTCTATAATTTCAGGTTTATTTTTTAAAAAGGCAAGACATAGCATGTCAAGGATTGGTAAAGATTCCAGCTGAATACTATGCTATCTTTACTTGATTCCTCATATTCTTGCTTGCTGACAAAGGCAAAGGCTAAAGAGAGAACAATGCCAGTTTTATTTCTGGTTTAAAACATTAAAGGATAAAGTTCTCCTCTAGAATTCTTAAAGCAAATTGCTAAGCTCATATTCTGATTACAGAAAATATCCTTCCCAAATGACTTTGACCAACCCAAACTACAATACAGATTTTATGACACCAACTAATATTCCTGCTCTAAGCTCCAAGAATGGCCTGAATTCCCTTTATGTTCCATGTGGTCTAAGAAGCCTGGGGCCTAGCCCCTCCATCACTGGACACTGTGACCACTGGACACCTTGACCACTCAGGTGGCCAACTCAGCTGCCAACCAAACAATGATGACAACTCAGTTGGTTTTTTTTCACCAACATGTGTAACAGAATTAGTCATGACAATGTTATAACATTTCACAGTAATTTTAAGCAGAGGTGGACAGAACCAAAAGGGTTACATGAATTCTCCAAATAATGGTGAAAAAAAACCAACAACAACAAAACTCTTCCTAACCCTTCTTCTTCCTTGGAAAATTTCCAAACTTAAAAAAAAGTGAGGGGCTTCCCTAGCAGTCCAGTGGTTAAGATTTCACCTTCCAATGAAGGATGTCCTGGGTTCAATCCCTGGTTGGGGACCTAAGACTCCCACATGCCTCCTGGCCAAAAAAACAAAAACATAGAGGATATATTTTAACAAATTCAATGAAGTCTTTAAAAATGGTCCACATCAAAACTAAATAAATTTATGCAAGTGATTAAAGGGCAGGATGACTGGATGCATTCCTTCCTCTCTCCATGCCTGCACTCCAAAGAAGCGCATATGGTTGAAGTGGGGATGACCATGCTTTCCTTCTCTTTAATTCTTGACGATTTCAAAAGGGCTCTCAGACAAGTTATGTCATGGCATGCCCCTAGCAACGCCAGGTGCTGCACTGGGCACCGTCATCCCTCCCACTTTGCAGAAACCAACTTCCATGGGTTAGGGGACTCACCCACAGTTATCCGGCACCAACTCAGAGAGCCCAGGCCTCCGGCCAGGTCGCACTGCCCCACCCAGTGCTTTCAAATACAATGATACAAGCAGAGGGCCGCCTGGACCACAAACTGCAAAAAAGGCACCTGTATTAAAGCGAATCAACTGAGAATATTGAGAGAGTACTTTTAGGCCCTCGAGATAGACTGCAAACTCGAAAGTCTACCAGCATCAACACATGACTGGACCGGTCTTTGCTCGAGCCCTAACCCAGCACCTGCATTCAGAATCTAGAGCTACAGGCCTGCGAGGCTTCCTCAGGATGCAGAAAGCAGGAAAAGCTGCCCGCCAGCAGCAGCAGGCCTCCTTCTGAAGCAGAAGAGAATGTGATTTCACAACAGCGGCAGCAATCTGCAAACATCAGTGAGCCCTCATGAAACCCAGGCATCGCCAAGACAGCAAAACTCCCATTTCCTCTGTTTCTTCTCTCAGGCCTGCAGTTAATTCTCTTCTCAGCCCTCCCCCACCTTCCTCCCAAAGTCAGATTAAAGGGATGGGGACTGGTACCCAGTAGCTATCAAAGAAGGTCATCTGACACTGAGCTAAGCGCCGGGGCGAGCTCTGCTCAGACGCACAACGGGCCAGCATGTTTCTCTGATTACCCGTCTAAAACTAACTGCTTTATCTGAGCGAAAAGGCTGTGTTCTACAGTCATTTTCCTTCTAACAAGAGCCGCTTGTATTCCCAGCTGACTATAAGAAAGATTACATTCTGTTCCTCACGAAGAAAATCACAACGGTCGTATGTGGCCCAAGTCCTGAAGATGAGCGCAGCCGGCCAGTAGGGCAGCCATGGGGCAGGGTCCCCTGCCCAGGACGCCACTATCCTACCTGCTGAAAAAACAAAACAAAAACAATCAAAAGCCAGTATCACGGGGGCTTCTGGATTGAGAAGCAGCCTTTGAGGAAAACTAGTCTCTACAAGAAGCTTCATGGGGATTCCACGTGATTCTCCTGCTTCATTTTGGGGTGCAGGGCGGTGATAAAAAGGGACGACAGCTCAACATGAACCTCTCTCGCCCCCACAACCACCGAGGCCCAGATGCCTTCTTGCTTGCCTTCGTCTCTTTTTGTTCCTGAGTAATCCTCTTCTTAGACATAGGCACGGGTCACCCTGCTCTGCCTACAATGTCTCTGGCACACCTCCGCCACCCGCGTAGACGGTGCATCTTCGGAAAGATCACCACTGTCTGCATCGAGGGGCATCAGAACTCTCGTGGCCCTCCTGCAACCTGCCAGTTCAGACTGTGAAATCCTTCGAGAACTTCGGAAGAAAGTGATACTGTGGTGAATACCAAGCTCACTTCGCTTCTAAAAGCTTTCCACTGCCTTTCAGAGTGGCCTGGCATCGTCTCCCAGGAAACATTAGGCAATAGACGTGCAGTAAGAAAGACGGCCTGGGCAAAGCTCTTCAATTTGTGATAAATGAGACTGTTAAGATGAGTAACACCTAAACTGAAGGTTGTTTTCAGCCCAACGGCCTTGTTTCCAGGACTGTCAAAGACACTCACGAAAGAATGCTTTCTGATCTGACGGAAATCAATATTGTGCTTATGCTGTGGTTTAGAGAGCATTTAAACCTGATGTCAGTATCAAATATAGCATTAACAAAAGAAAACACCAGCTTGGCCTGCAGTTGCCATCAAATAACTCTTTGAATAATATGGAGAAAACTATCAAAACTTTTGGAGACATTTTAATATGCTGGAAGAAAAATGGGAGCAGTCGTTTCTAGTATTTACTTTTAGTTTTGTTAGCTAGTATTTAAAGATATATTAGAAACATTTAAATATTTAATAATATTATGTTGCATTTTTCTTTCTTTGTTGGGTAAACATATTTCATATCCAAGGATCTTCTAGAGTTAAAGAGTGTGACCTGTTACAGGATTTAGAGAGATGACTTTGATATTAGAAGAAAAGTACATTCACAAGTAGCAAAGATTGAGAATGTGGCAGGGAAAATGGTTGATGCATACATTTTAACCTTATTTCTTTGACCCTTCACCTTTTGGGTGGCTAAAATGCAGACGTGATGACTGGAGCTGAAGTAACTGTCTTGCACTAGGAGGGAATCTTGGAAATGAAAGCCAGATGCAGCTAGCAACAAGGAATCTGTGGCCTTGAGGACTTTGCAAAGCAAATGACATTTTTCCTTCTGCTCACAACTCTCAACCTAAGTTATACATCCCATACTTAAAACCCTTGAGATAAGCATAAAGTTTGGAACAACAACTGTCAGCTAATAAGGAAGGTTATTTTCAGAGCCAGAATTGAAAAGAACACATTGGCCACCAGAAGTAAATGGCAAATATGTGGGTCAACAACTGTTCGAAACCAAAATAAAGCAAACAAATGAAAAAACACAATGGTCTTTGAATGAAAGCTAGTAGAAGTTCAGGTGGGCTGGCTAGTCTTCCATCTGGTCTTTGAAGGAAAGACGCTGTACATCTACTGTCTAACACTATGTCTGGTACACAGTAGGTGCTCAATAAATACCTACTGAAAGAATGAAGTTGAAACCAAGGATAGTTAGTCAAACTAAAATCTAAGCCCAGGGGACCAATTATTAGAATATCCCTTTCAGTACAGAACAAAATAATATAACATCAAACTCTCAGTTTTGTGTAAAAATGTGCCTTAGAATCAAAGCCCTTCAATGGTTCAAGAGGCACCACAGAGTGTCAAGAGAAAATAAAGTTAACAGGTAGTAAGAATTTACAGCTTTATTCTGAGGGATCTGAGAATAGTAAATCTAGAATCGTTAGGGTTTCTATGCATGGATACACTGTCATTCTGATTTCATAAAGCTTAGAAATAAAGGATCAATACTCAGTGTCTGTCTGAATCTAAAGAACACAGATGAAAAGCACAGATCCCTTTGGAGTTCCTGCCTCAAGAACATGCCCCTCAGAACCTGAGGATAACGAACATCAACAACATCTGCTGTTATCCTAAATAAACCCAGCTCATAAGAGAAACTCCATAGAACGGAAGATTTCTATCACATATAAAAGCTAATTATAATAGGTAACAGGGCAGGGGCAAGGAAAACAAGGATACTGAGTTTCTTACCCTCCTCTAAGGATCAACTGCACTTTCTGTGTTCAAAAGAACACTTCCTATGTTTTAGCAATCTTTCACGAGATTTGTTAAACATCTTTCTAACTTAGGTTATAAAATCTAAGTCTATTTCCTTGACAGTACATAAAATTAAGAAATCATAGGCTTTTTCATAGAAAAGCAAAGACTGAAATTATAGCGTTTAGAGCATGGGGGTATTGTATTTTAAAATGAGCATAAGACACTGAATCTTAAAAAAAAAATCCACAATTGTGTTAGGCAAGTTCCATATGAGACCATTGGAGAAGGAAATGGCGACCCACTCCAGTATTCTTGCCTAGAAAATCCCATGGACGGAGAAGCCTGGCGGGCTGCCGTCTATGGGGTCGCAGAGTTGGACACGACTGGAGCAACAGCATATGAGATCATACGCAACATACACACACACACACATTTACACACACACACACACACAAAAGAATCCTACATGAGAGATATTGCTTAGAGAGAAAGGAGTTTCAGCAATGGTGGTGTATTTCAGGTTGAGGTCGAGTAAGCCAGTGTTTCCCAAAGGGTGACTCATAAAGCAAATGGTTTAAGTGGTTCTTGGACAAACTTAAGTCCTTTCCAGTGAGTCCATTTATAGGAAAATACTAAGAGCATTAGGAAATTAGTAGCACAGGCGGTAGGAAGGCAGTTTGGAAATATCAGTAAAACATACGTCAGAGGCTGGCAATCTGTCCAGTCCAAGGTCAGATGCAGGGGCAGGGAGGGGCCGATGGAGGGCCATGACCTCAGCCTCAGAACACATTGACCAGGTATCCTTATAGCGCCGACTTAGCCAGCATCACCAGGGGCATCCAACTTTCTGGACCACTCACAAGAGTTCCCAGGACCCAAGAACCATCAGATCCTCTGTGGCCCCCACAGTTCTGGAGACCCCCATTCACCCCTGGGGACTCCAGCAGACACCTTCTGTCCCCTTACTCTGCTTTCTCACTTCTCCTCAAAAGTATATGCCATCTTCAATAACCTACAGCCAAGAACCAAGGCTTCCAGAAAATAACCTGAGTATCAGAATTCTTTGTTTAATTTCTCTGAAATGCTTCTTCCATTACAATAAAGAAATGAGCTTGGTTTAACCTGAACCAAATGCTCTCTTACATAATATTTTTTTTAACTGTAGTCCAGCAACATGGTGGTAGTGGTTTAGTCACTAAGTCCTGTCTGACTCTTGCAACCCCATGGACTATAGCCCTCCAGGCTCCTCTGTCCATGGGATTCTTCAGGTAAGAACATTGGAGTAGGTTGCCATTTCCTTCTCCAGGGGATCTTCCCTACCCAGGGATCGAACCCGCGTCTTCTGCATTGCAGGCAGATTCCATGCTGCTGAGCCAGTGCAGAAGCCCAGTACAGCAATAGATAAATTTATTAGTTCATTGTTCCATGCATTCCTTTATTAGTAAATCCTCACTGAAGAAAGACATATTTATCAAAACAATGTTTATGGAATAGAGAACCTACTATGTGCCAGGAATGGTGTGGGGACTTGCAGATACACTGCCCTTGTGGTGCTCCCAGTCCAACTCATAGAATGACTCTGCTTTCTGCTCAGGAGCAGGTGTGAACTTCAGCTTTCTTCATCCAGACAACACGTGACAGGGGAAATGGACAAGGTCATTGTTCTTCCATTGGCTACTTCTCCAAATACCTCAGAAATTGTTATTTCTGATATTGATTTATGCTAAATTTATCAAACGAAGATGCACCAAGGATTAGCATTTGCAAGCTCTGATGAAGGTCAAGATCACAGCAAAGGTTAATTGGTTTCTTTGGAAATCATAAGCGTAGGCATTCCAGTTCATCATCTCAAAATTCCATCCTGATGGGAGGTCAGATCACACAGGGAAGAAGGGCAGGATCAGCCTCCGGAGACATGCAAAATGGAAGACCAGATTTTTGACATCAAAGTCCCTCCCACAGTTGACAATAATTATGAAATAAAAACACTAGCAGGTTTAGGCATGCAGAGATCCATAATATTGTAAGAAGTCAAAATCTGGGTAAAATTAAGTGCTGATCACAGACACGTGCCTTGAGGAAACATGACTCAAGAATCTTCATGGATAATATTTATGGAAGCACAGCTGCCTTCTACTTTATTGCAATCTGCACACCTGCATTAGCTGACCTGAGTCAGATGCGAGGAGTGTGTGTTGAAATCCAATTATCAAGAGGCACAAACAGATTTGCAGTAAATATATGACTTCTTAAGAAACTGGTTTGTTTTTTTTTTTAATTTATCTCTTGAAGTGATAAAGTTGACCCATTCATGGGCTGGTTAGTTTCAGGCCCTTCAGTTTACAAAGAAAACTGTCTACAAAAAAGTGAAAGGGGGAGACTATAGAGAGTTCCTGAAGTTCATGAAACAAGTTGTTGATTTACTTCTTCCTTTCGTTCTGAACTCAATGCACTTCATGGACTCAGAACTATTACTCTTCAAATGGCTTTATTTGCTAACATTTATAAATATTTATTGAAGTTGTTACCATGTATCTTGAAACCATCATCAGATAAGGCTCATGATCAGTTATGGAAAAGTCTGCAAATTCATTTGGCTTGAGAAATACTGTAAACGGGTCATTTCCTTAACCTCACTTCATCAGAGGCCTCTGATGAGACAAAAAGCAGATGTAAAGGCTCTGTCTAAATGCTCGTTGTTACGTGTTAATTCTTATGATGTGCCACATTGTGCTAAGTGCTTTACACATGGAATCTCATTGTGTTCTCAAAACAATCCTCTGCGGTATATACTATTATTATCCCCACTTTAGAGGTGAAAACACCACGGCCCAGAGAAATTAAACCTGCTCAAGACCCCATGGTTACAAAGTGGAAAAGCTGCAGTTCAAACTGTAAATCTGCCTGACAACAAAGTCCATCAATGTACATGAGAAAATTCAGAGTAGAGGTTTGCCCGGGGTCCCTGAAGCTTCACGATGAATTTTCCCATCAATAAGAAATCAGAAGGCATCTAGGAGCTTTCTGATTCCTCAGGAGAGTAAAGCATAGGTCATGTGCCCCGGGGACGAAGAGTAAAAGTATAAACAATGAAAAATGGGCCCAAAGAAAGTAAAAGAAGCCAGACGCAAAAGACTGCATCTGGTATGATTCCATTTACATGACATACCCAGGTCTCCCGCATTGGAGGCAGACGCTTTAACCTCTGAGCCACCAGGCAAGCCCCTAGAAAAGGAAAGCTGTAGTGAGTCTGTGGTTGCCAGGGGCCAGGGGAGGGACTGACTTCAAAACAGCACCAGAGACACCAGATGGGTGAACCTTCATTATTATGTGGGATGCCTTCACAACTGAACCTATTTGTCCAACTCATCTAACAGTACACTTAAATGTGTGAATTTTATTTTATGTAAATTATACCTCAAATCTGATTTTTTAAAGCAGGCCTAAAAGGAAATTGAATAATACTCACATAATACACTATATATATATCTATTATTCCTTTTAAATCTAATCTTCAATTAAACCTACGTTTGGTGGGAAAGTCTTGAATACATTTGAAGAACTGAAGTCTTTCAGGGTTTGAAGCTTCCTATTTCTTTATGAACCTAACCACCCCACAGGAAATTTATCTTTCTCTGACACGTTTGTACTTGTTTATAAGATTGCAATCCTGGGTGCCTGGGAGATGCCAGGTACATGCAAAGAGGCCTGCACTCAAAGTCAGATGACTTTCACTCTTGACTCATAGCTGTGTGACCTTGGGCAAGTCACCCAACTTCTCAGAGCCTAAATTTTCTGTTTTATAAAATGAAGATAACAATGTCTCCCTTTAAGGGTTTATGAGAATGAAATTGGCTAATTATAAATAAATGCCCTTTCTTACTATTTTAATATGTTAATAAGTTCTTACATTTGAAAAGATAGGAAGGTAATCTCTTTAAGAAACTGATACTCCATGATAGTACCAACAGTTGGAAGCCATAAAAATCTAAAGTTTTATTAAACTTCTTTCACTGTTTCAAGCACAGGACTAGAATCTGAGAGGGACCTTGTATATTGTTCACTTGGCCTGGTCACAATTCCTGTGTAATTAACAATAAAAGATGACAATAGGAGGGGGAAGGATAGGATCAGTATATGTCAGTAGAGGTGAATGCAACAGATATGGAAAAAACAGTGTTTGTTGAAGTATATATATTATATATATGTTGAGCAAAATGATTTTTTATGATTATTTGTGAAGTTGCTGTATTCAAGACAGTCACTGAATAGACATAGTAAATTTTGTCTCCCCACCACACATACTCCAGACAGGAAAAAACCCTCAGTTGGTAGAAAGATAAGCTTCGTGGTAGGACAAAGTTTCCCTCTGCAATTATCCCAAATATTGCCTTCCAGATACTCCAAGTCAGAACTAAGCACCACAATTAAAAAAAATAAAAATAAAAATATTCTTCAACACTGCTGGGAGGAGCTTCTAACTGTGGCTTAGTGAAGGAAAGCCCCAACATCCGTGGTGTCATAGATAAGTACACAGGACCCATTCGCCCTGTACCTAATATGCAAACGTTATGAATCAAGGTAAAAATGCAAATCAAAAGGGAGCATCCTCTTTTCGCGACAAACATCCTCCACGTGAACCTGGAAGGCCGAGTTCCAATTCACGATGCTTCAACTCCTGAGCGTTCCTGGTCCAGCTCCCAGCCTGGCCTTCCTACCTCCCCACCCCACCCTCGTGGCCCCTTTCCTTGTCCCTTGCATGGGGACAGCCCACCTACATGTCCAAGCACCATTGACCCTCCCACCCTCCCCCAGAGCTACCCTGGCCCCCCTGGTTCCACAGTGACACTCCTGAGCGTGGAGAAGAGCCTGCTCGGCCTCTGAAAGTGGGTTCAAGGTCACTTGGATAAGGAATTCCAGGTCCTGAGTACCCAGAGCACGGTCTATAAGGAGGCAGAGGTGTGTCCATCTGGCCCTGGGGCTCCTAACCCCATGGGGAGACACACGGCAACAGAAAGCCCTGAGTGGAGACCCACTCATCCCAGAACAGAGGCTTCTGGAGACTAAATACACAAATAAAACCTTCAGCAGATAAAACAGTATTATATTCAGACTATATATTTATAAATGTCTGTCTGTATGTGTATGCTCTATATGCGTGATTATTAATATACTGTTGTTGTTTAGTTGCTGTGTCTGACTCTTTGTGACCCCATGGACTGTAGCATGCCAGGCTCCCTTCTCCATGGGATTTCACAGGCAAAGACACTGTATCAAGTTGCCATTTCCTCCTCCAGGGGATCTTTACAACTGAGATCTAACCCTTGTCTCCTACTTGACAGGTGGATTCTTTAGCACTGAGCCACCAGGGACGCCTATACACACATAATTATATCGGTATGTAATTCTGATAAAGCAAGTCACGTGATGCAGACAATACATTAGGGAGTTAGAAAAGGAAGAGCTATGTGTCAACTGAAGGGTCAAGAAAGACATTTGGGATGAGATAGGGAAACAGTGGAAATAGTGAGAGACTATTTTGGGGGGCTCCAAAATCACTGCAGATGGTGACTGCAGCCATGAAATTAAAAGACACTTACTCCTTAGAAGGAAAGTTATGACCAACCTAGAAAGCAAAGACGTTACTTTGCCAACAAAGGTCCATCTAGTCAAGGCTATTGTTTTTCCAGTAGTCATGTATGGATGTGAGAGTTGGACTATAAAGAAAGCTGAACGCCAAAGAACTGATGCTTTTGAACTGTGGTGTTGGAGAAGACTCTTGAGAGTCCCTTGGACTGCAAGGAGATCCAACCAGATCATCCTAAAGGAGATCAGTCTTGGGTGTTCATTGGAAGGTCTGATGTTAAAGCTGAAACTCCAATACTTCAGCCACCTAATGTGAAGAGCTGATTCATTGGAAAAGACCCTGATGCTGGGAAAGATTGAGGGCAGGAAGAGAAGGGGACGACAGAGGATGAGATGGTTGGATGGCATCACTGACTCAATGGACATGAGTTTGGGTGGGCTCCGGGAGTTAGTGTTAGACAGGGAGGCCTGGCGTCCTGCAGCTCATGGGGTCGCAAAGAGTTAGACATGACTGAGCGACTGAACTGAACTGAGCTGAGGGATTGAGCTGGCTTCCCTGGTGGCTCAGTGGTAAAGAATCTACCTGCAATGCAGGAGGTGCGGGAGCTGCGGGTTTGATCCCTGGGTTGGGGAGATCCCCTGGAGGAGGGCATGGCAACCCACTCCAGTATTCTTGCCTGGAGAATCCCACAGACAGAGGAGCCTGGAGGGCTGCAGTCCATAGAGTCATACAGAGTTGGACGCGACAGAAGTGACTCAGCGTAGCACAGCAGAGGGCCTGAACTGAGTTTTAGGAATGGAGAGAACGTGGCTGTGGACAGGCTAGAGTGTGTCAGGGGTAACTGCAAAGCTGAGTGTGAACACAGCGTGTGCATTAGGGAATAAAGGATAGGTTTCTGGAGTTGGAATCTAGATGACCCAGAACCTGGATCCTGATAAGGGCTCAGATGGGTGCCAAGTATTCCTAACATGATGGATATGACCACATTCAGACTTGGTTGCAGGAAGTCAAAGGGAACAAGTATGGCCACTCCAAATTGTTTTTGGAGTAAGGTTATGAACAGAGACGTATGATCAAGTTGAAAGGTAATCGCTAAGACATGCAATGGTCCTCATGAATTCCACACCACCCACGGACTCAGTCTTTTGGGTCAGCACTGTGTATGGAGCCAGCGGAGCTGGGGAAGGGGCGTGGGCCCCGGAGATGGCTTCGTGCTGGAGTAATTGCTGGGAGAAGGAGATTAAGTTTGACGTCTTACTTTCATAACTACTTAACTCTAGGCATTTGGAAGCTTTTAGTCTTACACCCTAACCCCACCCCCAACCCCTCTTAACCAGGCTTTTTCCAAACTAAAACCATCTTGCCTCAGTTAATTGTTTTTTCTGCATCTAAATATAGTTTAAAAAAAAATTAAAGGGTTGGGATCAAAAAGTAGAAGAAAGATGTTTCACTTTCAGACCAGACTCTTTTTAATAGACTTCCCAAATAATTTCTCTAGGACATCAGGCTTAAAAGAACTCGCCTCCACCCCACACCTGGTGCCTTGCACTCGTGTGGCCTGTTTACCCCGAGGTGGCAGAAGCTGAGACAGGACACTGGCCCAAAGCCAGACACTGTACCCCAAGCACACCCGCGCTGGCCTCTCTAACCCAAGCCCCAAAACATCCTCTGCTGCTTTAAAAATAGAAACTGTTTTGGCCAGACAACCGCATGAAATGGAGATGTCACAGGAAGAAGACGGGGCAAGACGAATGAACCAAGGTTTTGTCTATTTTTGGCCCAACTTGATTTTGTTTATTTTTAATAAACTGTGATGGTCTTGTCTAATCAAAAATGCTGTAAGAAGCTGGCAGAGGCTAAAGTAACTCTTAGAATCTCTCATCCCTCTGGGCAATTTCTCTCCAGTAATTCAGAGCCATTGTTGTCAATGGTTTTAGGTGTATATAAACTATACATAGGGGTTTTCCTGGTGGCTCGGATAGTAAAGAATCTGCCTACAATGCAGGAGACCTGGGCTCCATCCCTGGGTCGGGAAGATCCGCTGGAGAAGGAAATCGCAACCCACTCCAGAATTCTTGCCTGGAAAATCCCGTGGGCAGAGTAGCCTGGAGGGCTATGGTCCATGCGATTGCAAAGAGCTGGACAAGACTGAGTGACTAACACACACAAACTATATATACATAAGCTCTGTGTATATGCACATGCGTGCTCCCTTTGCTAGGAGTCACTGGGAGTGTGCCCTGGTTCCTGTCCCAGGACCAAGCTCTGTCAATCTGCTCAGAATCACTGCCCCCAACCCCCATTTCCACAAGGACCCTTCCCACTGGGCTCCTTGTTCCTGACAAGTGTTGATGCCAACTTCCGCCTCCCTGTTCCCTTCAGATTTGCCTGGGTCATTGCATTGGTCCTCCTGCCTGGCCCTTCCCTGACCACCAGCCCCTCCTCCACCTGTTTGGTCTCATCCTTGTAGGACCTTCCAGATGCTGGAGGAAAACTTTCAGTGGGGAAGTGCTGGCTCACGAAGGCCTTTTTACCAAAGGCTGCCCCTAAAATGTCTTCTGCAATTGAGGTGGGAAAATACTCACTGACTCTCCTGGATTTAGCAAGCAGTGTCCTCTAACTGTAGTGTTATCTCAGAGCCTTTTTCATCCTCAGAACTGCTTGACTTGTCACTGGCTCCTGGTGATACCAAATCTCCCATCCCACTGTGTGCATGTGTGCAAAGTCGTTTCAGTTGTGTCTGACTCGTGTGTGACCCCACAGACCATAGCTCACCAGGCTTCCCTGTTCATGGGATTCTCCAGGCAAGAATACTGGAGTGGGTTTCCATTTCCTCCACCAAGGCATCTTCCTGACCCAGGGATCGAACCTGTGTCTCTTATGTCTCCTGAACTGGCAGGTGGGTTCTTTATCACTCATGGCACCTGGGAAGCCCATCCCATTACAAATATGGATGTGGAGACTCACATCCTGAGACGCTGCTGGCAGCCAGGTCTTGCTCGCTAAGCGTTTCACTGTGGATGTAGAAACTGCCCATAAAATCATATTCTGGAAGCATGGAATATGGAGTCAGAAAGACAAATTAAAACTTTCCCTCTGCCACTTATTCACTGTTGGACTTTGGGCCAGTTCCTTGATTTCCTGATTCTCGTTTGCTTCACTTATATAAAAAAATTAAGTTCATGAGATCATTGTGAGGAATAAAGTATTATGTAAAGATTGCACAAAGCCTGGCACACAGAAGACATTCATCAATGTTAGCTGACTCCAAAACATAATAAAATAATATTTATTTATTCATGCATGCATGGCTTCACTCGGTATGTCCAATATGCCAGGCACCGTTCTGAAAGTTTTACCTATGTTAAGACATCTAATTTCTAACATAACTGAAAAAGGCAGATATCTGCACTTTATATTGATTAGAAGAAGAAAAACTTGAGACCCAGAAAGGTCAGGGTGTTACCCAGTCGGTCACATAGCCAGTAAGAAGAGAACTCGGTTTCTAACACTAGCCATCTGGGCAGAGTGTTATGAGATCATCAGGAGCCATAAATAACCACAAGCGGCTCATTCACCTGCCTGGTTGGGCTGGAAAAGTCAATCATTCATGGCAAAGCTGGGTGTGGGTGGCTCCTCTCCACACGGATGGTTTCACCATCACTGGGAGCAGCCATTGAGGGTCAGTGAACAGTCCCAGTGGTTCCCTGGCTGCTGTTCTGGTCTTGCTCAAAGTCCACAACCTGATTTCTTTCTTCTGTTTAAATATTTATTTATTGGGCTGTGCCGGGTCTTCATTGTAGCACGTGGGATCCAGTTCCCTGACCAGGAATGGAACCCTGGGGCCCCCCGCATCAGGAGTGTGGCCTCTTAGCCATTGGACCACCAGGGAAGTCCCACAGCCTGGTTTCTTTTAAGTCCGTGTTCCTCTCCCTCACATGAACGCTGAGGTTGAGACTGGAGGGGCAGGAGAGGAGCGGGATGGGGGGTGGTGAGACACAGGCTCCGCAGGGCTCCCCCTCACTCTGGCAGGGGGACCCTAACCCGTCTGACCTGTAGACAGTTACCTATGTCAGCCTCAAACTAGTAACAGAGTTAATGACTCCTTCACGTTTTCCCAATGATGTTTTTTGACCAAGTTCTAGGTCAATCCTCCTTGAAAAAGTCTTAGAATTGTTGCTCTAAAAAAAAACCAACAAGCCTTGCCAGGGGCAGTGGATGCCTCTAAGAGGGCAGCTGCTCAGGACCAGCTAGAAGGGGAGTGAAGGTCTCCCCACAGCTGCACCTGACCAGAGGGCTGGGGCTGGGCGGCTGCAGGCGTCTCTGCAGGGGCAGCAAAGACGTATTACTTGGTGCCGCCAGGGAACGCTTTCTACATCCGCATAAAAGAGCCCTGGGCAAAGTGCCAGGGAAATGATGTATTGCAAACATTCTTTTTTTTCTTTTTAGTTAATGAAAATAATATTTACTTGGCCATCGACAAACAGGCAAGCTGGAGAAATAGGTTTAGGAACCTGTGAGGAGCTTTGAAGGCAGAGGAAAGAGGGCTGTTATGTTCCATTTCTAATCTACTCATCTTCCTTCTACCAAACGAATTCTCTGATAACAGCCATAGTTCCTACAGTAACGAATGTAGCATGTGGACATTTTCCCATTAACTTCATGCATATTATGAGTGCCTTCAACAGAGCATAGCTTCTACTCTTCTGAGGCTGGATAAAAAGTATTACTCCATCAATTCTGCAGTTACTAAAGCTGAGCTTTAGGTTGAATGGCATCACCGACTCAATGGACATGAACTTGGGTGAACTCCAGGAGATGGGGAAGGGCAGGGAGGCCTGGTGCGCTGCAGTCCATGGGGTCGCAGAGAGTCGGACATGATTGAGAAACTGAACAATAACAATCAAAGCCAAGGCACCCAGAGGATAAAGGATTTGTGTCCCGAGTTAACCGTAATGCTGATGCTAAACTCAAGCATCCTCAGGGCTGGGACAGGTGTTATCTCTTTTTATAAACATTGTTTTCTTACATTATTTAACTGGAGAGCAAAGGCTTATACTGGCACAAAATACTTTTCCTGTAGTATGTGCGTGCATGCTAAGTCACTTCCATCGTCTCTGACTCTTTGGGACCCCATGGACTGCAGCCTGCCAGGCTCCTCTGTCCATGGGATTCCCCAGGCAAGAATACCAGAGTGGGTTGCCATGCCCTCCTCCAGGGGATCTTCCTGACTCAGGGATCAGACTCGAGTCTCTTAAGTCTCCTGCACTGGCAGGCAGGTTTCTTACCACTAGTGGCACCTGGGAAGGCCTTCCTATAGTATATTGAGTAATAAAATCTTTATACTGAGAAACAATCAGGTTCAGAGGTAACACCTGTTGAAAGATCCAACATAATATATGTAGCACAATTCATTTCTACCGTAATTTTTGTTCTGTAGGAAGTTTTCTCAGCAACAAAGAATATGTCTTATGTACACACACAAAGGGTCTCTGGAAGGACAGATACATAAGAAACTAATAACGGCTTCACGAATGAGTGGAACTGAAGGAAGTTGGGAGATAGGGAGAGATTTTACACGGAAAATACTTTTGTCCTTTTTTGATTTCTGAACCTTGTGAATAAATGAATTAATAATGCTATTTATTTTTTAAAATAAGAAGTTGACTCCAGAAAGCTCTGAAAAATTTATCTGAGGTTAAACAGGAATGTGCTTTATGGCTTTATTCCCAAAGAAGTTTGTATCCCAGATCCATACACCAAAGCTGTAATTTCTAGCACGAGTTCACTTTCCACCCTCCCTATTGAACCCTCAGGCTACTACTTGACCTTATTAACTCCAGTACCCTGACTGTGACCTGGAGGTCCTATGTCATGGGCTCTGCAGCCACCAGCCGCCCTCCAGGCCAGCACCCACAGAGTCCCACTGACCCACTGCCTCCTCCCTTCCCAGGCACTGGCTTTCTTAGTCCAGGGCCACGTGATGCCCCAGCATGTTGTGAGCACACACTTATCCAAACACTTGGATCCTGGGACTTCCATTGCAGTCCAGCAGTTAAGACTGTGCTTCCACCACAGCGGGGCACGGGTTCAATCCCTAAGCAGGGAGCTCAGATCCCGCATGCTGTGTCTAGCAGCCAAAAAACAAACAAAAAACAAACCGAAGCTTGGGCCCCAAGTATTCTGAAAGCCACGGTCATACATCTCAAGACAGAGCTTCTTACACCAGAGACTGGAGAATCCATCACCCTGCTCTTTCCTACCATTCCCAAGTTCAGTTCAGTTCAGTTCAGTTCAGTCGCTCAGTCGTGTCCGACTCTTTGCAACTCCATAAATCAAAGCAGGCCAGGCCTCCTTGTCCATCACCAACTCCCCGAGTTCACTTAAACTCACGTCCATCGAGTCGGTGATGCCATCCAGCCATCTCATCCTCTGTCGTCCCCTTCTCCTCCTGCCCCCAATCCCTCCCAGCATCAGAGTCTTTTCCAATGAGTCAACTCTTCGCATCAGGTGGCCAAAGTACTGGAGTTTCAGCTTTAGCATCATTCCTTCCAAAGAAATCCCAGGGCTGATCTCCTTCAGAATGGACTGGTTGGATCTCCTTGCAGTCCAAGGGACTCTCAAGAGTCTTCTCCAACACCACAGTTCAAACGCATCAATTCTTCGGCGCTCAGCCTTGTTCACAGTCCCAACTCTCACATCCATAACATGACCACAGGAAAAACCATAGCCTTGACTAGACGGACCTTAGTCGGCAAAGAATGTCTCTGCTTTTGAATATGCTATCTAGGTTGGTCATAACTTTCCTTCCAAGGAGTAAGCGTCTTTTAATTTCATGGCTGCAGTCACCATCTGCAGTGATTTTGGAGCCCAAAAAGATAAAGTCTGACACTGTTCCCACTGTTTCCCCATCTATTTCCCATGAAGTGATGGGACCAGATGCTATGATCTTTGTTTTCTGAATGTTGAGCTTTAAGCCAACTTTTTCACTCTCCTCTTTCACTTGCATCAAGAGGCTTTTGAGTTTCTCTTCACTTTCTGCCCTAAGGGTGGTGTCATCTGCATATCTGAGGTTATTGATATTTCTCCCAGCAATCTTGATTCCAGCTTGTGTTTCTTCCAGTCCAGCGTTTCTCATGATGTACTCTGCATAGAAGTTAAATAAGCAAGGTGACAATATACAGCCTTGACGTCCTCCTTTTCCTATTTGGAACCAGTCTGTTGTTCCATGTCCAGTTGTAACTGTTGCTTCCTGACCTGCATACAGATTTCTCAAGAGGCAGGTCAGGTGGTCTGGTATTCCCATCTCTTTCAGAATTTTCCACAGTTTATTGTGATCCACACAGTCAAGGCTTTGGCATAGTCAATAAAGCAGAAATAGATGTTTTTCTGGAACTCTTCTGCTTTTTCGATGATCCAGCAGATGTTGGCAATTTGATCTCTGGTTCTTCTGCCTTTTCTAAAACCAGCTTGAACATCTGGAAGTTCACGGTTCACATATTGCTGAAGCCTGGCTTGGAGAATTTTGAGCATTGCTTTACTAGCATGTTGGAGAAGGAAATGGCAACCCACTCCAGTATTCCTGCCCAGAGAATCCCATGGACGGAGGAGCCTGGTGGGCTACAGTGCACAGGGTCTCAAAGAGTCGGACACGACTGAGCGACTTCACTTTCACTTTCACTTACTAGCGTGTGAGATAAGTGCAATTGTGCAGCAGTTTGAGCATTCTTTGGCATTGCCTTTCTTTGGGATTGGAATAAAAACTGACCTTTTCCAGTCCTGTGGTCACTGCTGAGTTTTCCAAATTTGCTGGCATATTGAGTGCAGCACTTTCATAGCATCATCTTTCAGGATTTGAAATAGCTCAACTGGAATTCCATCACCTCCACTAGCGTTGTTCGTAGTGATGATTTCTAAGGCCCACTTGACTTCACATTCCAGGATGTCTGGCTCTAGGTGAGTGATCACACCATCATGATTATCTTGGTCATGAAGATCTTTTTTGTACAGTTCTTCCAGGTATTCTTGCCATCTCTTCTTAATATCTTCTGCTTCTGTTAGGTCCATACCATTTCTGTCCTTTATCGAGCCCATCTTTGCATGAAATTTTCCCTTGGTATCTCTAATTTTCTTGAAGAGATCTCTAGTCTTTCCCATTCTGTTGTTTGCCTCTATTTCTTTGCATTGATCGCCGAGGAAGGCTTTCTTATCTCTTCTTGCTATTCTTTGGAACTCTGCATTCAGATACTTATATCTTTCCTTTTCTCCTTTGCTTTTTGCTTCTCTTCTTTTCACAGCTATTTGTAAGTCCTCCTCAGACAGCCATTTTGCTTTTTTGCATTTCTTTTCCATGGCGATGGTCTTGATCCCTGTCTCCTGTACAATGTCATGAACCTCCGTCCATAATTCATCAGGCACTCTATCTATCAGATCAAGTCCCTTAAATCTGTGGCTCAGATCATGAACTCCTTATTATCCAATTCAGACTTAAATTGAAGAAAGCAGGGAAAACCACTAGACCATTCAGGTATGACCATTCCCAAAGCAGTTCCCAAAGAGAGTTCAGATACTGGAAGTGAGAGCAATGAACTGTGAACTTAGTTGCCCTGAGCATATTTATAAATCAAGATTGATTACCTAAACCACAGTGGTGACGGCATGCAGACTTCCCCCTGACACAGGCAGAGACAAGGTGCCAACTGCCAGCTTCTCCAGCGTAGACCATGTCTCCCACTGTCTCCATCCCCAAGAAGACTGCACACCACAAGCCTTTGTCACATGACCTGCAATGCATCCTGGTAGCCAGACTATACCTCCAGCTACACTGGCCAGACCAGCCACGGAACTTGTTGCAGCAAACAGAACGCAAACAAACGTGCCACCAGCCAGCTTAGAGGAAAAGCTTTAACATCAATGCCAGGGGTCCTTGCAGCACCCTGCTTCTGCCTAGGCCATAAAGACAGTCTGTCCAGACAAACGCTGCTCCTGGAATGAGAAAACCCATGCAGGAACCTGCAGTCTGAAGGGCAGCCCTGTGTGACACGAACAAGAAATAAACATTCGCTCCTGAAAGCCAGTGACCTTTTAGAACTGTGTGTTACAGTAGCAAAGCTGACTAATACATTGGCCCAGACTTCCCTGGTGGTCCGATGGTTGGGAATCTGCCTGCCAGTGAAGGGGACGCAGGTATGATCCCTGGTCCGGGAAGATTGCACATGCTGTGCAAGCAAGTAAGCCCGTGTGCACAACAGTTAATACAGAGTCCACACTCTGGTTGCAGGGAGGCATGGCTAGTTGCTAAGCTGTGTTCAACTCTTGCGACCCCATGGACTGTAGCCCTCCAGGCTCCTCTGTCCATGGGATTCGCCAGGCAAGAATACTGGGGTGGGTTGCCATTTCCTACTCCAGGGGATGTTTCTGACCCAAGACTAGAACCCAGGTCTCCTGCACTGCAGGCAGAGTCTTTACCAACTGAGCTACAAGGGAAGTCCCCACGCTCTAGAGCTTGTGCCGAAAGAAGAGAAGCCACTGCAATGAAAACCCTGCGTACCGCAACTAGAGAAAGCCCACACGCAGCAACAAACACCCAGCCCAGCCAAGATAAAACATACACGCATGCATACGTTGGCCTAAGTCATCAGAGCCACATCGCCAGTGAGTCTGATCTTCGTCTACCTCGCTCATATCCTGCTTTGGCTCACCAGAAGAGCCCAGGGGACCAACAGCGATACGCAACATGCTTGAACTATTTTCAATCACACAGAGAACTGCACGGTCACCAGAACAAATGATTATCAATAATTGACGGCACTGATTATTAAACAGCTGGATTTGAAAAATTCCTTACAGGTGCAATGCTGGACTGTGCGGGCCAGTTTGCGCTAAGGAGAACTGAATTCTCTAAACCGCCTTTCTTGTGTAATCTCGACCTTCTGCCATTCACCATTACTGAAGCTTGTTCATGCCAAAATTCATCCCGTAAGTATTTACTAGGCACCATTGTATGCCAGAGGTGTTAAGTGCAGAATACATTTCACATCACCATGTCCCTCCCTGGGTTCCAGGGAAGCAGCGTAGGGCAAGAAGTACGAACACAGGCTCTGAAGTCAGAGACCAGCTTTGACCTTGTGGAGCTGCTACTCAGGGGCTGAATGACCTTGAACAAAGACCTCTCCAAGCCTCAGTTTCTACATCTACTGTAAGAGCATCTACCTCACTGGCTTTTTGTGAGGAATAAATAAGAAAAGCATACAAATTGCCAGGAAGGGATCTTGGCTCTAAATAAGAATTCAACACATATTACTGACTTTAATTCTGTACCAATGGTCCTCAAGTAGAGCTACTTTGTCTTATTATTTTTCTCTTAACAATTTTACTTCTCCCAGTGTTCTCCATTAATAAACCACTGTAGCTGAGATATTGAAGGACCTTCTCTCCTGGTTAAATCCTGCATATGAGAAAGAAGTGTATACATGTTTTGAACATAGGTTTCCATAAAATATGGGATCTTTTCCGTACGGAAATAACACAGAGACAAGACTGGAAACTTTTCTCTTTTATTCTTCTTTTATTCTTTACTTTTTTATACCAGAGGCTGTGTCTAGATTTGCACGTGTTTGTCGAAGAGAAATTAACATAGGAAATTTTCCTTCCTTCCTCCCACACGGCACATCTGCCAATCTAACACTTGCAAGAAGCAGTAAGCGATGGGGAGGCTACAGCCTCAGAGAACAAATAATAACCAAATTAACTGAGATTTGGAAATAAGAACAAGTATTTGGTGTCTGCCTGGAAACTTCCAGCTGAAGAGCTCTCTTCTCAAAGATCAGAAACCTGCTGGGACTGAATACAGGATTTGCAAAGCCCGAAAGATCCGAGCCACAGTGATCTTTTCAGACAAAATGCTACATCTATTTTTCCACCTCTGCCATGGTCTCCATCTCCTAAAAGATCACTAGGCCCCTCTTTCCAGCTTCCCCTAATAACTTATTTAAAGACACAGAATTATTACAGACACAAAAAAGGGGCAGAAACAGAAATCTGGGGGCTGTTAGGTTCACTCTAGGCTGGCACTGAAGTGGTCAAAGACCCTGGAACAAGATAAGACTCTAATAAGTCGATGGCCCAGTTCTCTCCCTGCAAACAGGTCAGCTTCCCAACCTGGAGACTCTCTGCCCTGTTTCCAGGTTGAAGGTAAAAGTGTTAGTTGCTCAGTCGTGTCTGACTCTTTGTGACCCCGTGGACTGTACCCCACCAGGCAGGTTGAAGGTACCT
Organism: Oryx dammah; assembly: GCF_014754425.2. Taxonomy (NCBI): domain Eukaryota; kingdom Metazoa; phylum Chordata; class Mammalia; order Artiodactyla; family Bovidae; genus Oryx; species Oryx dammah. The sequence goes on along the minus strand of NW_024070188.1, from coordinate 80,731,516 downwards.
AATACTTATTGAGGGCATACTGCGTGCCAGGCATCATGTCAAGTCCTGAAGGGGATACAAAAATGGGTGCATATCATTAATTATCCATGAAGCTGCTTTCAGGGGACTTGCACTGATTATGAAACATATTACTCACTATTTCTTCAACAAATATCTATATTAAGTATTGGGGCCCTATTCTTGATACTGAAGATTCAGTAGAGACTAAAAGAGATTTTTAAAACTGCCCTTGAGAAGCATACATTTTAATGGAAGAGGTCATAAACAAGACTTTTTAAAAAGTAAGGCATACATTATATTAGCGATCAGAACAAAGGAATCAAAATAAGTAAGGAAGGGAGCTAAGAAGTATAGGGGGGTTTCCTACTTCAGGTAGGGCAGCTAAGGGGTATGGGGTGCAATAGGAGGTGCACCCTATCTGATCTCTTTGGGAAAAAAAATTGAAGTAAAATCAGGTAGGCAAGAGGAAGTTGACTGAATCCCTGAAGGAAGACAGGGAGTAAGCCATGTGTGCATCTGAAGGGAAAGACTTCCCAAAGGAAGAAATAGCAAGAGCGTGGACCCGGAAAGACAGGGGCGGGGTGACGGGGGGCAGCCTAGCAGCCAGGGTGGCTGGAGCGCGTGGGGGTGGGAGAGTGTGGAGGCTGAGGCTGCCCAGGGCAATTCAAACAGGCAAGCTCGTGGAGACTTCCCGGCTACCAAGGGCTCTGGCGGTTCTGAGCAGAGGCGAGGCAGGATCGGACTTCTGTTTAAGACCACTCCTGTCGCTGAGTTGAGAACAGGGTTGGAGTTGATGTTGAGAGATTGGGGAGACCTTCAGGAGGTAAGGATGCAGGGGTGGGGGGCGGTGCTGGCGGTGCAAGACAGCAGTGGAGGCGGTGATGACGTCCAGTCACGTTCACCTGCATGTTCTCCAACTCAGGATGAAGAAGCATGAAAGCCACGGGGGGACTGCCAAGGGCCATCACACCCTGGGTTGGGAATGGAGGGTGTCTCAGTGATTAAGTACTGTGGAGAAGGGAGTCTGCCTGGAGCGTGCCTGAGATCCCATATCCACATTTATCATATAAAACACAGGCATAACAACAGTGATCAGATCCGATGATGACCGTAGACAGTGATGAACACCAGGGAGGCCAGTACAGAAGACTCCCTGAGACGACCCACGTAGTCCACACACAGGCAGCCCATTGAACAGCTGAGAATCGAGCAGGCTCTTTCTAGTACAAACTTCAAGGTGATTGTAACTCAGCAATAAGATGCTCTTTAAAGTAAAACGGGAGCCGCTAACCAGAAAAGAAGACACCCTCACACACCTTGAGTCGGAGCAGGCCCGTGGGTCACTGTCTCTTAGTTTCCCCGTTGCCATGGCTACCCCAATCGCTTTTACTGCTCTTCTCCGGACAATTTCACGTTACCCTTGAAACTGAGCAAGGAAACTCAACATCGTATTCTGAAAAGAGCCTGATAATGCCGGAGGGAAGATAACTCCCTGAGCTGGCCTTGCTGTGCTGCTATTAATATACCGAGGACGTTTGATTCAAGGAAACCCCGCAGCGCCCCAGTGGCATCCAGGTAGATGGCCAGCCCTCTTGGAGCATATCTATGACCGTGCCAGTCTCTCCCTTTCCATGTAGCAATTGTATTTCAACTGGTCTCAGTCAAGCCTCTGCTGTTTTGATGGCTATTTCCTAATACATTGTTTGCAAGGCCGCTGTGAACTCTATTCTCATCTTTCATGATGCTAACAAATCCACCATGGTGGTGTATGTAAGTTTTATAAAGTTGCTCGGGCTTCCCTGATGGCTCGGTTGGTAAAGAATCCGCCTGCAAGGCAGGAGAGCCAGGTTCGATCCCTGAGTTGGGAAGATCCCCTGGAGAAGGAAATGGCAACCCACTCCAATACTTTTGCCTGGAGAATCCCACAGACAGAGGAGCCTGGTGGGCTACAGTCAATGGGGTCACAAAAGAGTCAGACACGACTGAGCGACTAATCCATAAGCATGTGCACCTCTACTTCATCCAGGCTACCAAAAATATATTAAGTAACACTAGCCATGAGTGCACTCTCAGATCCGAGGACTCTCTTCCCCTGCGTGAATCACAGACAAAAGAGGCGCCCATAGCTTCTGAGACAGAGAGCTTCCAGGGCTCCACCACCAACAGAAGACGGAAGAGGCATGCAGCGGGGCAGCATAACCCCAGCTCCCAGCCAACCACCAGCTCCGCCACTCATTTCAAGGGGGCCTAGGAAGTGGTCCAAGGGAAGTGACCCACTCTTCGCTTGACTCAGATTCCCTCTGTGCAAAATGGGGGTAACCCCAGGACCTACATATTGGGGTGATCGGAGGATGAAATAAGTGCATACACACAAAATATTTAGCAGAGTACATCTGAGCTCAATAAATTAATATGCATACTCAACAAATTTCTTTGCACTTGTGGACCAAGAGCAATGCTTTGCATGCTTTTCTATTTAAGTTTTTATTTCGAAACAGATTCATAGGAAGTTGCAAAAACAGTCCACTGAGGTCCCATGTCCTCTTCACCCAGTCTCCCCCAAAGGTAACATCTTACAGAAGGTTTTTTCAACGTTTATGAGGTAAACATCATTATCAGCCCCTTTCGCAGATAAGGAAACTAAGGCTTAGGGAAGTCAGATAATGTGCCCTGGGTCACACAGCTGTTAATCAGGAAAATGCTAGAAACGAGGCTGACCCACCCAGCACATCACATGGCCCGTGGATGAGGAAGGGATGGAGCACCGTCTCCCTGACTAACTGCTCAGACAAGCCCTCCTTCGTGCAAATCTGAGGCACAAGGAGCTATCCCTCAGGAAATAAAATAATCAAGATTTGGCAAATGCAGCGTTTGAGGAAGGTGAATCCTCTGTAAACACTCATGTTGAAATTTCAGAACCCTCAGAGCGATCGCCATTCTCTTAGGGCCCTTCATTCCACTTGGCACAAGCTTTGCAGAGGTTCCCTGGGAGAAGCACCTAGACGCTGCAGATCAAGCTAAACCCACCCTAGCAAAAGAGGCCCTAGGCACGAAGTCAGGCTTTCATGAACACGATGAGGTTACAGAGAAATAAACACAGCAAATATTTACATACCACATACTGTGAACCAGGCACTTTACATTTACTGTCTCACTTAATCCCTCAGCATCCCTCTCACCTCGGTTCCAATCATTATCCCCATTTTAAAGACAGAGAACTGAGGCCCTGAGAGGTTAAGTAGTTCACACAGCTGCTAAGTGGCAAGGCTGGGATTTGAACCCAGGCAGCCTGGCTAGAGAGCTCATGCTCTGAACCACTGTTCATCTCTCTCTCTCTGCAGACTAAAAAAAAAAATAAAAAAACACCTAGTGAACCCCAAGTAGCTGGCTGCTTCTCCCCTTCACACACAGCTCTGTTGGATCGCAAAGAGTTTAGCTTTCATTATTCTATTGTTCGTTGGGAGGAGTGACGCTAAAGCTGAAGCTCCAATACTTTGGCCACCTGATGTGAAGAGCCAAGTCACTGGAAAGGACCCTGATGCTGGGAAAGATTGAGGGCAGGAGGAGAAGGGGACAACAGAGGATAAGATGGTTGGATGGCATCACTGATTGAATGGACAAGAGTGTAAGCAAACTCCAAGAGATAATGAGGGGCAGGGAAGCTGGACGTGCTGCAGTCCATGGGATCGCAAAGTGTTGGACGCAACTATTGACTGAACAACAAAAATAACTCTATTGTTCATGCACGATTACCTTGTCCTAAAACTGCTCTGTGTGTGTGGACTAGGAAAGACTCCTGCTTTCCCTGTCCCTTCCACGGGCCTTAGTCCAGTGAGGAGCACTTTCTGAGTGGAGAACCTCCCATGTCCCTCCTACAGAGACGCTTGGTTAGGCCAGCACCCTCTCCTCTTCCTGGAGTCCAGGTGGTGAGTCTCAGGACCCTGGGACTTCTCAGCACCTGTTTGCAGATGGCTTACACATCTAATTCATACATGTATGTAAAGTTAGGGGCTTCCCAGGTGGGTTAGTGGTAAATAACTTGCCTGCCAATACAGGAGACCCAGGTTCGATCCCTGGGTCAGGAAGTTCCCCTAGAGAAGCAAATGGCAACCCACTGTAGTATTCTTGCCTGGAAAATCCCATGGACAGAGGATCCTGGCGGGCTACGGTCCATAGGGTCACAGTATCGGACATGATTTAGTAAATAAACAACAACAGCAACAACCAGTAAAGTTAAACCATAAATCAATCTCCATGAAGAGTTCTTTTCTTGTTAGAAAGAGATACCTTAGAATCAGTCCTTCTCCAATCTTTACAAAACTTCACATATCTCCTACAATTTCTTAAAAATAATTCTAGTACTCTGCAACTATAGTTGCCGTTTTCTTAAGGGCTCTAAGATGTTTTTTGAATGAAGAAAGGAAAAATACGAAACTAAGAATGTAAATGCCTATGCTAAAATGGGGGAAATAACAATTTCTTTAGATGGGGAACTGTACCAACCCTACGCAACAGGGTGTTAAGGAAAAGTCATTCCGTGACCCTCACAGTTTACTGCAATGAAGGCTTTCTGTTGGCAATACGATTCTTTGAGCAGTGAAGCAGCTCACTCAGCATGAATGCCCAGTTCTAGATGAATTCAGCTCCTGGAACTCACCACAGACTGTACAATATCTTGAATTTATCACATAAAACACATTTGTCCAAAGCTTTCCCTACTCTCCGCCTTGGCCAAACACATCCACAAATTCCATAATTTTGGCTTGAACTGCTATTGGAAATAAGATCCCAGCTTCCAGATACCAACACCAATCTTTTGGTTGCTTCTAACATGACATTCAGACTTTGGGATTTCAAAAACAAAGCCTGGGAGAAGGGAAACTATCCTGTGGTAGAGTCAAAGGGAAAATATTATTTTATTCCCTGAGAAAGCCCTTTCATAAAGGCACAGTGTCTTTTACTAACAACGTTAGAATGTAAAGTTTAATATAGATGTTACTATGGTGATCCCCACATTTGCAAATCTGCATGGGATTTTAGCATTGTACTGTGGAAAAATGTGAAGATAACCTGTTAACTTCAGCTGATGAAAAATACAGAGATTTCTCTATAGTTGACATTTGTTTTCAAGCGTCTCACTGATTTTCCATACTTCCAAAAGCAACTCAAAGTCCAGACTTTAATTTTATAATCTCTAAAATTCTCTTCATTTGGACATCTTAGAGATTTCCTTACTCCACTTGCAAAATAAAAATAATCATTACATATAAAAAAATCCAACCTCAAGAATCTGAGAAGTCTCATTAAGCATTTTTGCTTGCTTTCTTCTTGCTCAGGGAAGCCTAAACTTGTGACACCTTAGCATTCAGTTCAAGAAGTATATTTTTCCAAGTCTTCCCTGGTGGTGCAGTGGCTAAGACTCCATGCTCCCAATGCAGGGGACCTGGGGGTTCAATCCCTGCTCAGGGAACTAGATCTTGTATACTGCAACTAAGACCCGGTGCCACCAAATACATTTAACAAGAAGAAGTATATTTTTCTGCGCAAATATCTTCCTACACTCTTTTCCACTTTTTCATACCTTTTTGGAGATTTAGAAATTAATTACAATTGTACGTGACCCTTCTGAACTGTATACTTTAAAATGGCTAAAATGGTAAATTTTATATTACATATATTCTACTTAAATAAAAAATTAGACAATAGTTCAGTACATATAACTTCTAACTAGCTTAATCCCTATTCAGAAAATCAAATAATTTATAAAATAAAAAGTAAATGTGGCTGTATTTTTTACCCCACCATTCCATAGAAACACTGAGGTCTATTAATTTGGCCAACTTGCTCTTTCTTTGTTCTGCAGAAATCTGGCCTTCATGACCCCATAATTTCACATGAGGAAGGATGAATCATAGCATTCACAGGACTATTTTCCCCAGTTTTCAATATGTAAATTTATTATCCTACTATAGTCAACAATATGGGATTCCCAGGTGGTTCACTGGTAAAGAATCCACCTGCAATGTGGGATACCTGGGTTGGATCCCTGGGTTGGGAAGATCCTCTGAAGGTGGGCTTGGCAACCCACTCCAGTATTCTTGCTGGAGAATCCCATGGACAGAGGAGCCTGGCAGGCTCAAAGAGTCGGACACAACTGAGGGACAAAGAACACAGACATATACCCTGACAAGAAGGTCTTTACTAGCAACAAGGAAATGCTGAGACTGGGTCTTTAAGGGAAAGATTTTCTTTTTAATTTATTTATTTGGCTGTGCTGGGTCTTCACTGATGCATGGGCTTTTCTCTAGTTGCAGAGAGCAGGGCTACTCTCTAGATGCGGTGTTCAGGCTTCTCGTTGTGGTGGCTCCTCTTGGTGCAGAACATGGGCTCTAGAGCGTTCGGGCTTCAGTAGTTTCGGCTCCTGGGCTCTAGAGCACAAGCCCAGTAGTTGCAGTACACGAACTCCATTGCTCCATGACAAGTGGGATCTTCCTGGACCAGGGATTGAACCTGTGTCTCTTGCACTGGCAGACAGATTTTTTATCCCTGAGTCACCAGGGAAGCCCTGGGAAAGATTCTTCAACTGCGGTCTCCAGGGGATCCATGAGACCCTGGATTGACCCAAGTGCTGTACAGAGGCACAAACAGGAATTTTTCGGGGCGGGATGGGGCTCATTACTTCCTTTTAAAAAATATTAAGAACCTGAATCTGACTGCAAAACAAACCCATTCTAGCCTGGGGCAAGGAGGCCCGCGAGTTGCTCAGTGCACACGACGCCTCTATAAAGGGAATCTGGGTACCCTCTTGGGGGACATGGCCTCCTTAAGGAAGAAGGACACGTCCATTAACCTAGTTTGGTGTCCCGCATGGCCGATGTGGGTGCCATCCAAACGTGAAAATGTGCTGTCCAGTGTGAAGCTTCGTATGACCAGAAAATAATGACATTGCAGCAAAAGGCAACTGGTGGGGGTCCCCAATGCAGTACCCAGGCTCCCAGCCCTCGTTTAGGCCACACTGATTATGGGAGAGGCCTGAGGTGCATTGCAGAGACCAGTGGACATAGGTTGGGGCCAGGTAAGCAGGGCTCATTGTTATCACCATGTCACACGCAGGACCACGCCCCTCCATCCCTTTTCAGCTTCTTCAGCTACCCTGCCACCTGCCACTCCAGCCCCTTCTCAGTAGCTCAGGCCCGTCCTCAGCCCCTCTATCTGGTGGGCTGTACAGATGACCTCCCCATGGACTCACCTGCCTGACCTCGCTCCAGAGTTCTAGAAAGGATCTCCTAACTCACCAGAACCTCTAGATCTGGGAATCCCAGGGTACCATGGAGCCAACACAACCCAAACAGTGCATAAGCTTTGCAAGACGCACCCACTTAGAGTTCTTCTTGTCATGAACAGGATTGTTACTCCCCTGGGGACTCAGGGTCCCACCTTCACCTTCCCTTGAGTGAGTCACCAGGTCCTGCAGACTCAGCCTCTGTGAGATCTCTGGCCCCTGCACTCACCACTACATTCTTCCCAGAACCTCCTACTCAAGTCTGTGACTCCCCATCGGGACCTGCTACTCAAATGCCTACTAACTCACTTTGACTCCCATGAGGTCTCTGCCTGCACTCCAGACCTTCCTACTGCTGCTGCCAGATGGCATGCTCACGCTCAGTCACTCAGTCGCATCCGAGTCTTCGTGACCCCATGGACTGTAGCCTGCCAGGCTCCTGGGTCCATGGGATTTTCCAGGCAAGAATACTGGAGTGGGGGGCCATTTCCTTCTCCATGGGATCTCCCCAACCCAGGGATCGAACCTGTGTCTCTTACCTTGATTGCTGCCAGATTAATCTTCCTAAAAGCCCAATCACATCTCTTCCTCCAAGAAAGCAACACTTCCCTGATGGCTTGTGAGTGAAGAACAGCACTCATAGCCCACTGCTATCAAGCAGGTACTTATCACGGGTCAGTATGTGCTAAACACTTGCCAGAGCTTACATGACTAATCTTTCAATCTCAAGACGTTCCACCTTCAGTGTCTCCATTTTTCGACTAAGGAAGACGCAGAGGACTTCTTTCACAGCTGACCCCTGGCAGGACTCTGGGGACCGGCCTCAAAAGAGTCTAACCAGACTTCCAAAGGCCTCCCCCAGTGTGACGTCCACCCACTTGTCCTATCTCATCAGCAACTCTTCACACCCTCTCCTTGCCCAGGAGATCAAGAAAAACAAAGCAGACAGTGTCCAGTTCTTCATACCTATGCTCTTCTCCCTAAGACACCCTCCACATTCACACCCATTCCAACAACCCAGTTGCACACGGACCACACACACCCACGTGTGCTGGGCTCTCCCCAACTCCACCAGGCCTTGAGATACAACACAGAGAAAAAAAAGAATTGGGGGGGCTCCCTACTGAGCTCACAGTCTAATGCCAGAGACACACACGCTGGCTAAGTAAGCACAGACCTGTCTACATGCTTGCCTCTCCTCATGTTTCATCCCAATGTCACCGACTCCGTGAGAACTTTCCAGAACACCCCCTTCCCGCACTCTCTCACATCTCCACACGTGCTAGCGTCTTTTTCATCGATTTACACACTTACCAAATCTCCCTGGAGATCAGGTCACACGCTAGATCTTCCCACCTGGTGCCGTCACAGATCCTCAGTTTCCCCATCTGTGAGGCTCTTACCGTTGGTATGAGAATGAAAAGGGATGAACGTGTGTACCACCTGGAGGGCCTAACAGGGCAATGCACCAGCTTCTACAAGCGCCAGGGCAGACGGCCTCGGCTCGGTAATGGCAGAACAATGGCATCATGTCCTGGAGCCAAGGTCAATGCAAATAAGCCGTGGGAGAGACCCAGGCAGCTCACGCTCTGAAGGCTCTGCGGGCAGACAGGAATGGAAACCCCGAGCAGGCGTCCTCTCCTGAGACTGCAGCCAGCCCTGCGTGGCACGAGGGTTCTCTCCGGTGTGGAGCGGGTCCAGTTTCATTAAGCAAATGGCTCCACGCGACTATAAATGAAGGGAAAAGGCCAGGTCTGCCTTTTTTTTCTTTTTTTTTTTGGTGACCTTGCTCGTAAAGCTTGTTGAGCATGCATCTTGATGAGGCTTGACCCACAGGTACCAAATTTGAGAAACTGAATAAAACTGGGTGAAAGATCCATTTGGAAAGTACCCAGGGGATAGGAAAAGAAGGCCCTGTGGCAGCTATTGCGGTGGCCTGGATGATTCACAGATGTGTACTTTCAGAGACCCACATACAATGGTTAAGGGTGCCTAGGAGCATCACGAGATGAGTGGGCGGGAAGTGGCCACCAAGCTGAAATCATTTCATCAGACAGCATCCTCACGCTGAAATCATTTAATCAGGCAGAGTCCTCTTGGGGACTTATAGAGCAGAAGAAAGAATACTTTCTTCTACTCTGGCCATGGTTTGGGCTGATAAGAACCGCCCATTGTAAGTAGCCTCGGTTTCCGGCAGGGTCCTCACCTGGGTGGGTGGGAAAGAGACTCTGTACTCCCCCAACATCAGTCTTTTCAGAGCATCAGAATCGTTCATGACGTGAACTCAAAATATAACAGAGCTATCAGATATACGTATATATTTTAAAAGCTAGCTTCTCTTAACATTGAAATGATCGGCATGCAATTATGTTAGAACACGATACTGCTTTCCTTTCTTAGCTTCTTTTCGTTGTTGGAGGTTCTTTAATTTTGCAGGTGGGTTTTTCCAAAATCCTTTAGCACATCTTTAGACAGTGTCAAAAACCCCATGCTGAGGCTCCGTCTCCGGCATCACGCAGGCTTGACACTGTTGATGATGTGTTCACTTGGCGCAGTCACACACTGATACGATAACTGGGAACCGAGTGAGAGTGTGGAGGGAATGGACCTCTTCTTTTTTGTTTTTCTCCCCTCCTGGTCGCTGCTACTTCCTCTCCCCACAAGTCCAGCGTACCCTCAGGGAAGATGGAAGCCAGCCAACTGGAAGACATCAAAGCATCCTCCGTTTTCATGGCACATGTCATGTCACAGCTCGTCAACGTCTCCATCCGAAAGGACACCGGTCAAGGCCACCGCATCAAGGGCGGGTGCATCTGTGCACGTGTTTGCTCACGCCACTCTGTCCTGCTGTTGGTACCAACAGCCGCCCTTCGCAGCAGCCCAGTTATGCAACCTGAGAGTCATCAGAACCAGAAGAGACCCTGGGTCTACCCCACCGCCACTGTTAAGCCGGGCAAAACAGTGCCATGGAGGTTAAGTGGTCTGTCCAGCAGAGTGGTGCTGATGAACCTGTTTGCAGGGCAGGAAGTGAGACTCAGACGCAGAGAACAGACTTATGCACACTGTAGGGGCAGGAGAGGGTGGGATGAATTGAGAGAGTAGCACTGAAATAGATGCATTACCATATGTAAAAGAGAAAGGTGATGGGAAGTTGCTGTACCACACACAGGGAGCTCCGCCTGGTACTCTGTGACAACTAGAGGGGTGGGATACGGTGGCACGTGAGAGGGAGGTTCACAGGGAGGGGACATACGTAAACCCATGGCTGATTCATGTTGATGCATGGCAGAAACCAACACATTGTAAAGCATTCATCCTCCAATTAAATATAAATAATGTTTTTTTGTTTTTTTTTTTTTTAAAAAGGAAGTTAGCTGTAGTTAGACACCCGTTCTCGAATATCTCGCCCCAGGCCAGCCTCAGAGTGCCCTAAGTCTCTGGTTTTGTCTTAGTCACGACTTTTGCAATTTTTTTCTTCCATTATTTAGAGAATATCTATGAGTTTCTGTGTGCAGGCAAATAAAAATCATTATTCAAGAAGAGGCTATAATTACTCAAAGGAAAGTACCCTCTTTTCATGATCAGGAAAGACACAGTGGCATTTGGCATTTAGCTTGCAAACGTGTGCCCACATGAAATTAAAATAATTAGGTATAAGGGCCAACTTAATTCAATTATAAATTCTTATTACCCAAATAAGTCTCAAGAAATAGAGCGACCGTGCCAGCAGTGTGCTAGATTTCAAGCCCAAATGCAAACTTGCCATCTGCTGAGGCACATGACAAGGTTTTCAAAGAAAAGTGACCGCAGGCCATTGAAAATCTTCATTAGAAACAGACCCACTGCATGTTGGGAGGTGAGGCGCTGCAGTCCCTTGACAACAGCAGGACTGCCCTCCAAGTAGATTTTCATGCAGAAGGAAAACTTTTTTCTTTGCTTCCCACTTGATCAGCAGGGACAGTGCTCCTTTTGGAACAACCATCTGGATTCAGAAACACAAAAATGGTCCCAGAAAATTGCACATGCTTAAATGTCAAGAGTATGTGGCAACATTAAGAAGCATGGAAAAGATGCTTTCCCTATTACATTTTTCTACATTAGTTTAGCAGCCACCATAGGCGGAAACACTTGGCTCATGTCAGTGGCTTAAGTGGCATGAAAGCCATTTTGCCACTCACAAATTATGCGGAAACAGCTTTAGTTGGTCTGCCTCCACGCTATCTTAGACCTTCCCTACCTTGTGATTTGACATGACGTGACATGATGTGTGTGCTCAGTCATGTCCGACTCTTTGTGACCCCATGGACAGTAGCCCGCTGGGCTCCTCTGTTCATGGGATTTTCCAGGCAAGAATACTGGAGTGGGTTGTCCTCCTCCAGGGGCTCTTCCCGACGCAGGGATCGAACCCGTGTCTCATGGGTTTCCTGGATTCTTTACCATTGCCCCACCTGGGAAACCCCTTTATTCTATCTCAAAGAAAGTCAAATTTTAAGTTAAATTATAATGGAAATTATCCAAGAAACCACCTCCTTTTGGAAGGCTGCCCAACAAAGAAAATAAATTGTTCAGGAAAGCAGCAGTGCATACAAATCTCAGTTGACTTATGAACTCTTCCATCATAAGCTTTCCACCTTCTATACAACTAACAGCCCTAGAAAAAGCACTGGGCACACGCATCTGTGAGACAGGAAGCACCTTGAAGTAAGGCCTCCACCCTGCTCTCTTTTGTCCCCCACAGCCTCTTATTCATATGATATTTTATCAAGAAAGGAATGAAAAATATGACCATTCATTCAACACAGTTGTCGAGCATCCATTCTGACAAGTACTGGAGGTACAAAGATGAGTAAGCCAAAGTTCTTTTGTTTGCCTGAACTGTTTTTTATTTATCTTAAAAATCAAATATATACAAGCACAAGAAGCCTCAGACTGCACCTTAACACAAATTTCGCCATAAACAGAAACTGCAAGTGAACTCTGCTTCTTCCCATGGCTTCCTACGAGGCCAACCAGTGAGCCCCTTCTGTAGATTGTTATTGGCTGAGCATTTCCAAGGGGGAGAAAACTAAAGGAACGTTTCTTTTTTTTCCCCTTCTGTTTTGGTCACACCATGCAGCATGCCGGATCTTGGTTCCCCATCCAGGGATCGAACCTGCACTCCCTGCATCGTAAGCATGGAGCTTTAAATGCTGCCAGGGAAGTCCCTAAAGGAACATTTCTTCAAAAAGCCAAAGGGAAAATGTCAGGTAACTGGTCTGGTTTGCTGTGACCCCCAGTTCAGACTAAATTTCCTAAGGAGGTGAAGTAACCCTGGATACTCTCAACAGTTAAGAGATTTCAACATCAGCCATACTAGTCAGTCAGTTAGTTCAGTCACTCAGTCGTGTCCGACTCTTTGCGACCCCATGAATTGCAGCACGCCAGGTCTCCCTGTCTATCACCAACTGACGTAGAAACTTGCTCCCTAACCTTCATCAGATACACTAAGGTCACCAATCCTTAGTCATCAAAGCAGAGTTCCCATCCACAGCAGCTTCCCCGTCATTGACCCGTCACCTTGTACTGGATATAGATGCTGGTACTGTCATCCCCTCTCTAGAGGGGGGAACCTCCATACACAGTTGACCCAACAAAGAAACATTCCTGTCCAGGGCTAGGAGCCAGGCATTCATCTGCCCTCTTGATGGTTCCCAAGAGGAGAATGTTAGAGTTGGAATCCAGCCCTGCCACTTAAACCAGCTGGATGAACTACTCATCCTCCTGAGCTCTGCCTGCCTCTTGTCTAGATAGGGAGAGTAATGCACCAACCTCAAGACAGCTGTTCTGAAGACTGAAGTCAAATGACACGGCCCAGTGCCTGATGTAGGCACTCAGTCACTACTACCCGTACTCACCTCTTTCACCCTGTGTTCCACACACAATCCGGCAGGTGGGGGTAGGTGAGCCAGATGAACACGGTTGCTATTTACTGCGATCAGCCTCACCAAGTGGATCAGCAATACCACCACAGCTCTGTGAAAGTACCACACGAGAGCATCCCCAAACCTGGCTGTACAATTAATGCAGCCAAAGCCAGCTGTCAGATCAGCCTTTCTCCTGGGACAGCTACCCCGCTCTGTATGAATGGAGCTATTTATCACAACCATGACATGCTCATGGCACATATGCCCAGCCTGACTGTGCGCCACATAAACACAAAGGCTCTGGCAGGGGTCACCGCTGATTGGCAATCTTAGAATGGACCACACGCGGCAGGCAGAAAGATGGCCCCTACAAGATGTCTCCGTGCTAATGCCCGAAACCTGTGAATATGTTAGATTACACGGCAAAGCGTGATTAAGGCTGCAGGTGGAATGAAGGCTGCCAATCAGCTGATATTAAGACAGGGAGATTAGCCTGTCTAGTTCCATCCTAGATATAAACTCGGGGTCTTTAAAGGTGGAAGAGAAAATTGGGACAGAACGTGGGAGAGGAGACAGTGTGAGAGGGACTCAGTCCAATATTGCTGGCTTTGGAAACAGAGGCAGGAGCCACAAGCCAAGGAACGTGGTGGCCTGCAGACCCTGGAAAAAGCAACGAAACAGCGATTCCCTCTCAGAGGTTCAGGAGGCACGCAGTCTGCTGACACCTTGACTGTAGCCCAGTAAGACCCACTTTGGACTTCCGACCTCTAGAACAATAAGATAATCAACCTGTACTGTTTTAAGTCACTAAATTTGTGGAAATTTGTTCCAGCAGCAGTAGAAACTTAACGGACCATTTACCCAACCAAGGTCCCTTGAGCAGAGATTGCACAAACTCCAGGAACTTTTTCAGAGACATTTCCTTCATCCCTGATGATCCTGACCTTCGGCATTCTGGTTTGGAGCTGGTTCCCCCTACCCATCCTTCTGTGAGCCTTCACTGAGTCACCTTTCAGATCACCCAGGAAGTTGTTTTGAAAAAAGAAAAGAGCTCCCGGCAGGAGCTTGAAGAATGAAAGTCTGACCCGCAGATCTGTCCCTTATTCCAGCCCTTCGGGGCTGTGAAGTCAGAGCTTTCTCTCCTCTCCTCCTTTGTCCTTCCTCTGTCTTCCTTTCTTCCTTTTTCTTCTCTTTCCTTCTTTCCTCCCTTTCTTTCGCTCACAAGTAGCTATCTACAGATGTACCTAATATATGCTACATGTAGCTAGAGGCAAGGGAATACAAAAATGGAGAAATAATCCTCAATCCTTATCCAAAGAGCTCATTAAAGACAACCATCCATCCAGAGCAGTGCTTTTTTACACTTTAGGGCCCATTAACCATAGCAATAAATGCATTTTTATATCATAGTCTAAAACACACACACATACAAACTGAAATAAAATTTTACAAAATAATCCTTACCCTTACCAAAGGAGATATATTCTATTTTTCTATTCTTTTTTAAACAAAAATTGGGATATAGCTCTTTTACAGTATTGTTACAGCCTTGTGTTAGCTTCTGGCAGGCAACGAAGTAGATCAGCTTTATGCATAAATACATCCCCTCCCTCTTGCGCGCCCCCCACTCCCCATCCCACCCCTCTAGGTCATCACAGAGCACTGAGCGAAGTTCCCTGTGCTCTAGAGCAGCTTCCACTAAGTATCCTTTTTACATACGGTCGTGTATATATGACAATCCCAATCTCCCACTTCACCCCCCCCTCCCGTGTCCGCACGTCTCTTCTCTACGTCTGCATCTCTATTCCTGCCCTGCGAATAGGGTCATGGGTACCATCCTCTGTTCTCTTCTATTCCATTCTTAATTCTGACCAGGAACCTATTAAATTGATTTCATGACCCAGTTTGGGATTCCACCTCTCAGCTGGAAGAGCGTGACCCAGAAGTCTTGATACGAGTATCCAGGTGCCCTGTATCCAGATGCTGGCAAGGCAGCCTCAGGAAGCTCCTCCAGGCCTCCACCCCAGACCACTCCCCTCCCTGCCCACCACTGCCCACCCTGGGCGGGATGACTCAGACCCCCACCTGGATCCCGGTCACTGGACTGTGGCCGTCACCCACCTCTCCCCACCCGCACACACAATCTCGTCACCCTTGAAGGGGAGGAAGTAAAGGTCCTGGGTGTGGGAAACTGTGACTCACGGTTCCTGTCACCCAGGTACACAACCATGAACGTCACTCAAGCGCGATCGAAGCGAGAGGCAGGAACAATGACGAACAACAGCGCCAGCGCTGGGCGCAGAAACCTCAGACTGCCGCAACCCAAGGGCGTCAAGACCCAACAAGGCCCATCAAGGCCAGGCGATGGGGCGTGACGCAGGGAGAAACCTGCATGTTTGCCAAACCTTGAATGACGAAAGGCGTGCCGTGGTTAACTTCCGGAAGCCCCCAGCACCGGCGGGAAGGGTGCCAGTGCACACGCCACAGGTCCATTCTCTGTCCACATCCTCCCAGGCCTGAGCTGAAGGCAGCAGGAGAAAGAAGGGCCCCCTCCCCAGTGCTCCCCCACTGGGTACTGGGCGCCCGCCAGCCCGCAGCTTCAGGGTACCCACTGGAAAGAGCAGCTGGGAAAGTCCCCCCACTCTTCTTTTACGTAAGCAGGCCTGATATGCACAGAGATTTTTTTTTTTTTAGTGGAAAATTTCACCCTCAATTACTTGTCATTCCACCTAATGACACATGCTAGAGCTTATCTTTTCACAGGCTAATTTTAGATGGACACCAGTTCACAGATCACTGGTTTAGAAAACACTACCCTGCTCTGCAAAGCCAGCCCCCTCTCCTGGGTAGATTGCCATGACCGAAGAGCTGGCCAGGCCCAGCACTGCAGAGAGTGGGAGCAGTCCCCATCCTAACCCATCGCAGACGAGTCCCCAGTCCTGCCTCTCCCTCAGCTCCAGACCCACAGATCCAGGGACCTGGCGTTCTCCTCCCCTCGAGTGCCCTCCAGGCCCCTCCAACCCAGCAGGCCCACAGCTCTGTGTCCGTCACGTCACACGGAAAAAAAAGAGAGCCTGGTGCAGCGCCCAGCACACCAAAGCCAGACCGTCCACGATCGCTGGATGACTGTCCAAACTGAATTCACCCCCTTTTCTCTCAAACCTGCTCCTGTGTGTGAAATCCCCATCTCAGTGCGTGGCATCATCAAATCACACAAGAGGTGACCTCAGGGCACCCTAGATGTCCCTTTCCTGTCCTCCACCTCTGCCTGAATTCAGTGGACGAGCTGTAGAGGATTTATTTCCAAAACACCTCCCATGTCGGTCCCTCCTTCCCAGCCCAGGACCACAGCTTGACACTCAGCTCTCGTCATCAGAACTTGAACCAGCTTGAGGGCCTTCTCCCGACCTCCCAGCCCCTGGTCTGGCCACCTGGGACTCACTGCACCAGGTACCTCGTGACCTGACTCTGGCTCTCTACTGGGTGGGAATCCAGTCTGAAACAAGCTCAGAAAGATGGTGGGAGCTGTGCAAGCAAAGACCCTGGGGTGGGAGGCAGAGTGGTAACCCTTACAGCAGAGGAAACAGGTGTCCAAGGGTCCTAACTTTAGAAGAGGCCCAGCATTCCCTAGAAGCCCCGGATGAGGCTCGGGAGGACCAGGCGATGAACACAGGTGAGAAAGCTTCCTCTTCAGAGCAATGAAAGGCACCAGAGTGATGCAATCAGGTCAGAATTTTTTTAATCGCTCGGTAAAAATGCTTCAGTAAAGAAGATTCGGGCTTGGCGTGCTGCAATTCATGGGGTAGCAAAGAGTCAGACACGACTGAGCGAGTGAACTGAACTGAACTGAAAGAAGATTCAGTTCAGTCGCTGAGTCACGTCCGACTTTTTGCAACCCCATGGACTGCAGCACGCCAGGCCTCCCTGTCCATCACCAACTCCCGTTACTCAAACTCATGTCCATTGCAGAGAAGGCGATGGCACCCCACTCCAGTACTCTTGCCTGGAAAATCCCATGGACGGAGGAGCCTGGTGGGCTGCAGTCCATGGGGTCGCTAGGAGTTGGACACAACTAAGTGACTTCACTTTCACTTTTCACTTTCATGCGTTGGAGAAGGAAATGGCAACCCACTCCAGTGTTCTTGGCTGGAGAGTCCCAGGGACGGCAGAGCCTGGTGGGCTGCCGTCTATGGGGTCTCACAGAGTTGGACATGACTGAAGCAACTTAGCAGCAGCAGCAGCAGCATGTCCATTGAGTCGGTGATGCCATCCCACCATTTCATCCTCTGTCGTCCCCTTCTCCTCCTCCCTTCAATCTTTACCAGCATCGGTAATGAAGAAATGATGGATAATTTCCTAACATGATAAAATACAGCTATCTTGACCTGAAAGTCAGCAGCTAGCACGGGAACACTAACAGCATTTCACTACTCAGGAATAAGACAGAATGTCCACTATCATTGGTCTCTGAGGAGCTGGCCAACACACCTGACTGAGAGAAAGAAATCAGAGATTTAAAGATTGGGAAAAAAGAGATAAGCTTATCACTATGCACATGTGATATTCCGGTATAGCTAAAAACTCTAAAAGAATCCACTAAGAAACTATGCTAACCACGAGAGAGTTCAGGAAGAGCAAAGCTTTGTATACAAACAATGACCAGTTTGAAGAGGTACTGAAAGCACAGGCCTCCAATTATAATAGGAACAAAAGAGGGAAATTCTTAAGAATAAATGTAACAAGATTGGACACGATCTATATGAAGAGAATTTAAATTAACCTGGAAGACACAAAAGAAGAAGAAAAGTCTATTCCTAGACTGAAAGATTCAGTAACATAACTATGTTGATTCTTCCTAAATTAATCTAGAAATGTAAAATGCCATCCCAATAAAAATAATGGTTTCTTTTTTTAAAATTAGAACAATGTGATTTTGGATTTTATATGAAAAGATCCCTCCAGCTAGTATGCGTGCACGTGTGCGCAGTCGCTCACTTGTATCCAAGTCTTTGTGATCCCAGGGACTGTAGCCCAGTAGGCTCCTCTGTCCATGGGATTCTCCAGGCAAGAATGCTGGAGTGGGTTGCCATTTCCTCCTCCAGGGGATCTTCCCGACCCAGGGATCAAACCCGCGTCTCCTCCATCTCCTGCACTGGCAGGCAGACTCTTTACCACTGCGCCACCCAGGAAGCCTTCTGGCTAGTGTGGCTGGACCTTAAAGAGTGAAGTGGAGGGTGTGGGTGGGGTGGATGGGGGTGAGCTCGACCTTGTAGTGGTCCCAGTGAGAGCTGCAGAGAGCTGGGCCTGGGCCCGTGGAATGCAGAGAAGGCCTGTATCTGGGAGATATTTATCAGTACTTGGTGAAATTCACAGGACCTGGTGATTGATTGGACATGGGAGGTACAAGAGAGATGGCCAATGATGACTCCTGATTTGGGGTTTGTATATTTAATAATTAACCAAATCTCTTACCATCATACCACCTCTTCACTAAAATCACTGTTTGTGGCGGTATTTCTGGGCCTCGGGCCTAGAACAGACTTAACAAGGCCCCGCAGAAAGGCTTTGTAACTGGTTGTTTGTCCACAGTAAAGTGAAGCACTAATTTTGTTTTCTGACTCTGTTAATTAGGCGTTCGGTGTAGATCATGAGTGGACAGAATGGTCTCAGCCTCAGAAAACCTGCTGATCTTGTTTGTTCTCTGTCTGCCATTTTCCCCCTTGTAATTCAAAATTGTGCTAGGAAAAAAAAAAAAAACAGGGCAGTGATTATGAGTTTGACCTCTCATCAGACTCAATGCTTACTTTTGCTGGGGCTGTACACCATCACCACCAGATCTCTACTCTTTCTGCTTAATAAACAATAAATCCTTAATCTTCAACAAAAATCCTCATTTCCACTGTCTGTCATTCTGTCAGGCAGCAGTCTGCCTTGGCGGTTTGCTTTTTCCCCCTGTTCATAACTCTTTCCAACACATTTTCAAACAGAACAATGTGAGTTTAAATATATCACACAGTGGTTGCCTCTCAAACATCTACGGAAATCATTTCAGTGAATGTGTTGCTTGATAGGAAGGAGGATAGTATTTGTTTTCAGCACAAGGCTGTGTCTGTTAAAATGCAGGTGAAAAAAGCCTGTGCCTTGGAGGAGACAAGTTCAAACCCAACTGACCTCAAAGGTCAGCCAGGTCGGCTTGCTTCCGAGTAGACATAGGGCACCGATGGGGTGTCTGGGCCGTGCTCTGAAACCTGACCTGAACGCAGATCACTGGGCGAGCAGGGGGAGGGGGCTTAGTAAATACAGATTCCTAATCTACAGCTCAGGGTGGGGGCTGGGATTCTGCATGTCTAATGAGCTCCCAGTTGATGCCTTCCTGCAAATCCCAAAATGGCACTTGAAGCACCTAGAGTTTAGCCAGGTTCAACAACTTAGAAGCTGTATTTCTCAAAAGTTAACCTCGAGGACTCCCCTGGCAGTCAGTGGTTAAGACTCCAAGCTTATAATGCAGGGGGCACAGGTTAGATCCTCGGTCAGAGAACTAGGATCCCAAATGCCATGAGGCCAAAAAAAAAAAAAAAAAATTTTTTTTTTTAACCTTAAGGGAAAAAAGTTAACCTGTTGATTGGAAGTCATTCTCCCAATTTACATAATGGAGACTTTACCACTCTCCTTTGTCAAAGAACCTCAGATATAACAAGTGAAAGCTTTAAAGTCTCTTCAGACTTCCACCAATATATGCAAGTCAGAATACTCCATCCCAATCTAACCTAGATGTTATATTTGCTAAAAAGAAGCATACTCAGGAAATCCTGCAATACTCAGCAAAGCCTCACCCACTTGAATGAAAGAGAGGCTTCAATTTAGTATTTTAAAAATACAGTCAGACTTCTTACTTTCAATTTCAAGGGGTAAACAAATTTCAGGAGTTGGAAAAACAGTTTGCTCTTTTAAACATTTCATATATCTTCCTCTGGATGTTTGCCCTATTTCATTTACAATCTATGAAAAAGTAAAATATCTCAGCCTTTCCAGGTGTTGAATGAATTATCACAAATTCTAAATAAAAGGAAATAGAATTTCAAAAGTGCCCCTGCATATAAAATAAAAAGACTCTAACACATAAATATCAGTGTCAGTTCCTTCATTAGAAACCTGTCCACTGGCTTCATTTTACCCGTTTTTGAGGTGGAAAAACTAAGGCCTATTGTCACAGGAGAGATGACTAGAATCCAAGGTCAATACTATTTTCAGGACCTTATTAAGCTAAGGAATGCCAATGGCATTAAATTCTACCCACTCAAGTACCAGCTGTCTTGAGGGAAGGTATGTGTGTCTCTTGACAAACAATCTCACAGTCTAGTTGTCTGGCCTTGAGAAACAGAAACATTTCCTTATCAACTGAAAAGAGGAATGCATAAGAAAGTAAATCAACTGCTTTTTAAAAAGAGGGAAGTGAAGTAACTGAAATGCGTACATTTAAGCTGTTTTGCTTTTTTCTGAAAAATACACAGATCCTTACTCCCGCATACAAAAGACCACCAGGGTAGTAAGATTATGAAAGAGTCACTCTATTTCACAAAGAAATGTGCAAAAGAATAAAAAGGTACAAAATATAAAAATCCAAACTCAAAAAAAAAGCACAGAATAGGTCTATCCAAATACCTCACACATACTAGCTCTTCCTCCTCCTGGTCATCACAGTTTACCGTGCCTGCTCTGATAATGGGGGCCGAGGCGGGGTAGTGCTTAAAAACATGAGACATCTTTAAAAATCATTAAATAAAAATAGACCACACAGTATGCTCAAATAATAATGACCCATGAGAAGTTTTTAATTAACTTGGGTTTTATTAAGACTAGTAACCTTCCACTGAACACCGTCCCACCATATAATCAGAGCTAATTGCTTCCCTTGGTAACACCACGCCACAGGCTGAGTTTATCTTCACAGGAGTGAACTGCTGCTGCTGCTAAGTCGCTTCAGTCATGTCCGACTCTGTGCGACCCCATAGACGGCAGCCCACCAGGCTCCCCCATCCCTGGGACTCTCCAGGCAGGAACACTGGAGTGGGTTGCCATTTCCTTCTCCAATGCATGAAAGTGAAAAGTGAAAGTGAAGTCGCTCAGTCATGTCTGACCCTCAGCGACCTCATGGACTGCAGCCTTCCAGGCTCCTCCGTCCATGGGATTTTCCAGGCGAGAGTACTGGAGTGGGTTGCCATTGCCTTCTCCTAAGGAGTGAACTGGTCTCCTGCTATTTGCTCAAACCTGGAAAGGGTGGGATGGAGATGTAAAATCCAGAAGTGGAGATGTAGCTTTGTTTTTTTCTTTTTTAAAAATAAATCCTGGAACATTTATTAGACAGGTATGGGAAACGTCTAGCAAAGAAAAAACAGTTGGCATTGCTTCTCCAACAGTAACACTTGGACAGATGTCCACATTCATCTTAACAACGTGGAGAGTTTTCTGACATTCTGCCCTCAATCCACCCTTCTCTGCTACTGCGATCCCCTTAAATAAGATCGCTGAGCCAACAGCATCCTGAGAAATGTCTCCAGCTGCCTGAAAAACGGCTTTTCCCACCAGGCTGCAGTGTGGCCCGTGGAAAAGGGCTCTGTACTGAGAACCAGATGCCTGGGTTCAAGTTACTCCTCCACCTCATCCATTTTCCCACCTGCACAGTGGAGATAAATTACCCCCCATCTGGGGAGCTGCTAAAAGGCTCTCCTGAAACCTAGAAGGGCTTCAGTAAATGCTGAATGAATGTATGAGTTTTCGGGTGAGATAATTATGCAAAACACAACCCAAATGTGAGTTATTATTTTTCTTTCTTAACACTTTTCTATCAAGCTCTCAAAGCTCATAATATTCCAATAATCCACAATCTACTGAGCAGGCAGTATGCTGGCACCCTGGTTTATAAAAAACTTCTAAACTCCAAGTTCTTTGTAAAAAATCTTCTTAACTTCTCTTCCAGGCTCCACAATACCAGCAACACTGATAATAGATTGATACTAGAACTAAAGGTGCTTGAACATTATACATTTGTCAATACCCATACCACACTTCAACACAAAGAATGAACCGTAAATATAAACTATGGACTTCAGTTAATGTATCAGTATAGGTTGGTCCTGGTGGCTCAGACGGTAAAGCGTCTGTCTACAATTCGGGAGACCTGGGTTCGATCCCAGGGTTGGGAAGATCCCCTGGAGAAGGAAATGGCAACCCACTTCAGGACTATTGCCTGGAAAATCCCCTGGACGGAGGAACCTTGTAGGCTACAGTCCATGGGGTCACAAGAGTCGGACACGACTGAGCGACTTCACTTTCAATTTCATAGATTGATCAGGTGATTCATTGTAATAAATGTACCGCCCTATCGTCATCATAGACCAAAGACTGGAGGGACAACCCAAGAGGAAGAAGCCAGAAAATTTAAGCTCATTTTTGTCCATCTGGGGAGCCCACCGCTCATGAATGGCCAGCCCTATTTCAAGTCCCACAAGATGGGCTCCAAGCCCTTGAGAGCATTTTAAATTGAGTACAAGGATGGCATTCTAGAATTTCAGAGTTCAATCACTCTGACTCTTCAACAGTCCAGTGCAGTGATCTAATCACTAAAGTGCCCTCACTAGCCCCTCCGCCACCTGCCCCCCTCCCCCGGCCACCACCACACACCCTACTCAATTCAGTGCTCTTATCTCAGAGCACACATGTGGGGCTCCGACTGACAGGGCAACAAACGCCTGGTGAATTATTCAAAACGGCTGTCTTTGAAGACCCCACTACCATGTTTCTTGAATACTGACTGGAGATGGAGAGAGCGGAGGAGAGCAGGACAGGTGGAGGAGTCTGGTTTTCATTGTGCATTAAAAAGGCACTCAAAGCCGTGGGGTATTTCATCTATCACTAATTTAAAGGCCTCCTTCTGCCCTTGCAGTACGAACAGGTCTTGTCCACCCACCTGTCCAACCCTACAGGTTTTAGCCTGTCATTTCTGCCACTGCTTTTGCCATCCTTTATAAAGGGCACACACATCTGACAATGGACAGGTAAATAAAAGCATGTCGCATTTCCCAAACAGGCTCCAAAAAGCGCAGATCACTTCCTGAACAACTGCCTAACCCTGATTTATGCCTGCTGCTAAGTCGCTCCAGTCGTGTCCGACTCTGTGCGACCCCATAGACGGCAGCCCACCAGGCTCCCCGGTCCCTGGGATTCTCCAGCCAAGAACACTGGAGTGGGTTGCCATTTCCTTCTCCAATGCATGAAAGTGAAAAGTGAAAGTGAAGTCGCTCAGTCGTGTCCGACCCTCAGCGACCCCATGGACTGCAGCCTACCAGGCTCCTCCGTCCATGGGATATGCCAGGCAAGAATACTGGAGTGGGGTACCATTGCCTTCTACAGAAGTATAAACTGGGGCCACATCTTCCTAAAGCAGTTTAGGAAATTTTTTAATTTAGCATTAAAATTGCTAACCCGGTAATCCCACTTGTGGGACTTTATCTTTTTAACGAGTATAAAAGTTGACCTCTCAACCTGCATTTCCCTCAGAAGTTGGTGAGAGGTATAAGACTGGATGATGGGACCAGCTGGGGCTTCCCAGGTGGTGCAGTGGTAAAGAATCTGCTTGCCACTGGAGGAGATGCAAGAGAAGCAGGTTCCATCCCTGGGTTCAGAAGAGGCCCTGGAGTAGGAAATGGCAATACTGGCTCCAGTAGTCTTGCCTGGGAAATTCCAAGGACAGAGGAATCTGCTGGGCTACAGTCCATGGGGTTACAAAGAGTCAGACATGACTGAGTGATCTAGGAAAGGCTTCCTCATCCTGAGAAGGACACACTGAAAGCAGCGGTCTTACCACTTTACATCAGTTCAAGTCATCATGTTCTGTAACAGTTAACATCCTTTTATTCAGTCCCATAGATAAAGTCACATATATGTGCCTTTGTGTAAGTACAGGAATGTTTACTGCAGCCTAGTTAACAATAGCCTTAAAAACTTGAAAACCTAGAAGTCCTTTCTGGCTAAGTAAATTATGGTCCATCTCTACTATAGGATGCTATGCAGACCCTAAAAAGAGATAGAGGTTCTATGTATGGCGATAGGGAAAGATACCCAAGATATATGATTAGCTGACAAAAACCATTTGCATAGTAAACATATATATGCATATCTCTGTCCATAGAATATTCCAGGCAAGAATACTGGAGTCATTCCCTTCTCCGGGGGATCTTCCTGACCTAGGGATCAAACCCAGGTCTCCCGCATTGCAGGCAGATTCTTTACCATCTGAGCCACCAGGGAAGTGCCCATACATATAAACACATACACATACATGCTTTACACACGTGCACACACATACACACGCTTGCATGTGCATTTCTGGAAGGACACTATAAAACTGCTAGGAGTTACAAATAAGGGAGAAGCACCAAAGAGGAGGTGAACTAGCTTTCATTTGATAGTCTCTGGACTACTTGAATTTTTTAATGTAGGAAGTACTTATCACAATTTCTTAAATCAAGATGAAAAGTGCTTTCATTAAGGCCAAAGGACTCCAGCAGTCCACAGAAACTCACATGGAAAATATACATACAAAAAAAAAGTGCCTAGAAGTTCATCCACATAAGACTCTATGTACACATTCTAAGATTAGCCACAAGAGAGTGTTCATTTTTTTTTTAGTTCTTTTCACTCCCTGTCCTCAAAAACCTTATCATCTTTCTAGCTACCTGCTGTCAGTGTGAATCGGGGAACAAGCTAATTTTCACCTTGCCTACCCAGAACAAAACTTAAAAGACACAGCCCAAATGCACACAAAGTCCAAAATCAAACAAAACTTATACCAATGATCCACACCACTATTACCCTCCGAGAAACTAGAGCTGCCAATAATACTTTAAGAATAATTTTAAGATAATCCAGGTTTTACGTAGTTTTCCAGATTCACCCTTCAGTTCAGTTGCTCAGTTGTGTCTGATTCTTTGCAACCCCATGAACCTCAGCATGCTAGGCCTCCCTGTCCATCACCAACTCCCTGAGTTCACCCAAACTCATGTCCATTGAGTTGGTGATGCCATCCAACCATCTCATCCTCTGTCGTCCCCTTCTCCTCCTGCCCCCAATCCCTCCCAGCATCAGGGTCTTTTCAAATGAGTCAGCTCTTCACATCAAGTGGCCAAATTATTGAGTTTCAGCTTCAGCATCAGTCCTTCCAGTGAATACCCAGGACTGATCTCCTTTAGGATGGACTGGTTGAATCTCCTTGCAGTCCAAGGGACTCTCAAGAGTCTTCAACACCACAGTTCAAAAGCATCAATTCTTCGGCACTCAGCTTTCTTTATAGTCCAACTCTCACATTCACACATGACTATTGGAAAAACCATAGCTTTGACTAGACAGGCCTTTGTTGGCAAAGTAATGTCTCTGCTTTTTAATATGCTGTCTAGGTTGGTTATAACTTTCCTTCCAAGGAGTAAGCGTCTTTGAATTTCATGTCTGCAGTCACCATCTGCAGTGATTTTGGAGCCCCCAAAAATAAAGTCTGCCATTGTTTCCCCATCTATTTCCCATGAAGTAATGGGACCGGATCTTAGTTTTCCGAATGTTGAACTTTAAGCCAACTTTTTCACTCTCCTCTTTCACTTTCAACAAGAGGCTCTTTAGTTCTTTCACTTTCTGCCATAAGGGTGGTGTTATCTGCATATCTGAGGTTACTGATATTTCTCCTGGCAATCTTGATTCTAGCTTGTGCTTCCTCCAGCCCAGCGTTTAACTCTGCATATAAGTTAAATAAGCAGGGTGACATGATCTCTGTTCATTTCCAAGGCACACTATTCAATATCATGGGAATCCAAGTCTATGCCCTGACCAGTAATGCTGAAGAAGCTGAACTTGAACGGTTCTATGAAGACCCACTAGCTTTTTTCAAAGATAATTTTATCTACTTATTTACCTCTGAGCCACCAGGGAAGCTCCCAGATGACTTTGGAGGAGCTCCTTGGTGACTCTGAGCTAGGGTGGCCTACGTGCCAAAGAGAAGTCATCATATATTCAGTTGGTCCCCAGGGTGGTGGCAGCCGTACTAAAGGCAATAATGAAGATAAAAACAGCTGCCCGGCGGATAAACCGGTCTGAAGAGCCTTGTTCTCTTGCACAGCTGGGCTCAACTACCCCACTCCAGCCAGGGGTTCCATCACACCAACACGAAGTTCAGGCTGAAGAGTTCTTAAACAGACAGTCCTGGCCATGTGAAGGCTACTCTGACCCACTGTCCACCCACACTGAATGCCAAACACGGGCATGTCTGCAGAGCTCTAGTCTCAGCCGTCCAAAGCAGTGTGTCTTCAACAGGGTTTGGCTTCTCTTTCATCAGTTCTACACTTAAAATCCTGGCTGGTGAGAACTTTTCTCTAGCCTTTATCGAAGAATTGTGCTCCAGCCTTGAAGAAACTCATTCAAAAGCTGAAGGACATCTTTCCCGCGAACCCCGCCCTTTTCCTATCACATCACCTTCCACCTAAGTGAAATTATTTAATGTCCTCCTGTAATGTAGGAGACACAGGAGACGCAGGTTCCATCCCTGAGTTGGGAAGATCCCCTGGAGGAGGGCATGGCAACCAAGCCACTCCAGTATTCTTGCCTAGAGAGTCTCATGGACAGAGGAGCCTGGTGAGCTACAGTCCATAGGGTCACAAAGAGTCAGACACACTGAAGCGACTGAAGCACACACGCTACATAGGATCTTAGGAATAGAAGAAACAGTCCTTGAGAACTCCACCCGGGTGCTTCTAGATCAATTATTTCCACAGTGGAGAAGAGGCAGGCAGAGCTGTACCCGATATGCAAGTGTGACCTACTTTACGGCTTTATATAGGTCCACCGTACAAAGAGCTGACCGGCCTCCTCGCTGTACCTTTGAAGGATCCAAGAAAAATAAACAGTTTGGAAACATTGAAAATGTGTGCCTGATTATACGCAGAGGAAAAAAAAAAAAATCTCCCAAGGAAACAAGCCTCGTTTGAATGTTTCAGACGGGAAGAGGAATTGCAGAGTGAAAAGAAATAGCAAAACGCACACTTTTTTAAAAACTTCAATGTCATCTGCTTCTAGGAGCCCTGCACTCAAGGCTCCACCTCCTGAGACCCAGGGCTGCCAACTGTCCTGGCTCATGATCAGAATCACCAAGGGACTGAACACGTTCTCTTTGGTATTTTTTCAGGTTAGAAAATTATACCTCCCATGGAGGTCTTTTGGCCACCAACCTCTAATCCATCTTTCTAAAGTTTTTCAGGATTTTACAAAATGGATGTCAGATTTCTGACAAGTTCTTTTCTGATAAGCTTTTCTCCCATGAAGCACATCCTACCTGTTCTAGCAAAGCCCTAATATGACCCAGTTACCACTCTTTATTCAATAAGCAGGGCTTTCCTGATAGCTCAGCTGGTAAAGAATCTGCCTGCAATGCAGGAGACCCTGGTTCGATTCCTGGGTCAGGACGATCCCCTGGAGAAGGGATAGGCTACCCACTCCAGTATTCGTTGCAGATATCTGTTCATTCTTTATTTACCACTCTCCTCCCCTTCCCACCTCTATAAATTCATCTGAGTGGTGGTTTTTTTTTTTTTTAATACTTTCCTATCTCTTGCAAGGTTCTTTGATAAGCTGGCAATAAAGACAATATCAATAATTTGTCTTGACAACAGTGGAGGCCATTCAGTCATTTTTCCAGAGGAAGAAGGCAAAGCCCAGAGCGGGGAAGGGAGCTGGCCACGGGCACACAGGTGGTAGCGTCAGGGCCAGCACTGTCTCTGTGAACCTCTTATGGTTTCAAACCATCGAGCGTCTAAGGTCGCTTTAGATTTTATTCTTAGAGAAACAAGCTCAACCTCAACGTTCCCTGCCCAGCGCCTGACATCCCAACTTATGAAGCAATCTCTAGACCTTTTCTTTTATCTTCTTATTAAAGTATAGTTGATTTACAATGCTGTGCTAATTTTCTACTGTACAGCAGTGACTCAGTTATACACCTACATATATATTCTTTTTCATATTCCTTCCCATTATGGTTTATCTCGGAAGACTGAATATGGTTCCCTGTGCTCTACAGTAGGACCTTGTGCTTATCCTTTCTAAATGAAATAGTTTGCTTCTACTAATCCCCAACTCCGGCTCCATCCCTCCTCTCCCTCCCCGCTCCTGGCAACCACAAGTCTCTTCTGTGTCTGAGTATGCTTCTGTCTGGCGGCAACATGGGTGCAACTAGAGATGATCACCCTCCCTTTTGAAAAAAGAACAAAAAGCACAGCTCAAACTTCTGTCACGTTAAGAAGCCCAGGTCCTCAGTTCCTGGAAATGGATGGGCTAATCAAGGTGGCTGGAAGTTTCTGTCGAAGGTGATGACTTTTCCTCACCTGGCCAAGTCAGCCCAGGCAAACAAGAGAACTGGCTCAGTTTCCACTAAGACGACCCTTGCCCAAAGCATTTAGGGTTGGCTAGCTGCCTCTCTGCAGAACCTACACGGAATTCAGTCACCACAGAAGCTTCCAGCAGGTGTGAGGGCCATTCAGCTATGGCCCCAGGTTCGTTTAAAGTGACCCTCACCCCGACCCCTACCACCTAAACCGGGCTGGTGGGCAACTGAGTTTTAAAAAAAACCATTGAGTGAAAGCGGATGTCTTTAGCATGTTTCTGCTCTCTGCTTTGCTCAGTCTGAAATGGTCCACCACATTCTTCTTTTTTTTCTTAGCCCCCCGCCCCTTCCTTGGTAAACACTATTAGCATTTAGTACTAAAGATACAGATGTAGAGTTTAATTTTGTCCACTGCATCATCACCAATGTTAAAAGCTACAGGAAATACTGCCCCCAAAAAGCACAGGATAATTTCCTCATATGTAGTTGGGTCTAGGTACTAAATATGAAACACTGTTATCATTCAGGCTAAAGTCCAAGGTAAATGTGCCGGGTCAGGGAGGCACAGGAGAACGTCATGGGGATTTTAAAGTAAACCTTTGGCCACTGCCAGCGCCATATTTAGAATCTGTCTTCCTCCAAGTCTCCTCTCTCTGACTACACAGAGAAGTGTCCCTCTTCCCAAGACCAAGCCCTCCACCTGGGCTTTGACCCACCCGTCCTGCCCTCTTAGGGAACCCCACACTGCCAAGTAAACCGACCCTTCCTCTGAGAGTTGATTGGGTTCTTGTAAATGTACTTCAGTCTCTCCTGTTTAAAAAAGGAGAAAAAGCCTCTCAGCCTCATCCCCCTTTCAGCTGCTGTTGTTTTTGTTGTTGTTAGTTGCTTAATCCAACTAACAACATCCAACTCGTATTGCAACCTCATGGACTGTAGCTTGCCAGTTTCTTCCGAACGTGGGGTTTCTCCGGCAAGAATATCGGAGTGGGTGGCCATTTCCTTCTCCGGGGATCTTCCTGACCCAGGGACGGAACCTCTGTCTCCTGCGATGGCAAGTGGGTTCTTTACCACTGAGCCACCAGGGAAGCCCATTTCCCTGGGCTTCCCATTTCCCAGGGAAGCTGCCGATCTACTGCTAGTCTTCCCTTCGTGGCCAAACTGTTAAAGAGATGGTTGCTCCCTGCCTCCTACTGATTCCTCAGCCCACTCCAGTCTGGACCATCTGTCCATCACAACAGTCCTTGTGAAGGTCACCTCCCTGCTACCCAAGGCAGCGATCCTTTTGATCCTTTTCAGCACGGTATTCAATTCTACTGACCACCCCCTCTTCAGAACACTCTCCTCCCCCGCTCCTGTCCCAAGCCAGCCCCTCCTATCCTCTGCCTCCCTCTCTGCCACTTCTCAGTAACTGTGACATCCTCCCCACCTCGACCTCTCAAATTCCAGGGGGCCTCGCCCTCATTTTAAACTTTCTCCCTAGATACATCACTACCTGCGAGACACAGGTGACTCACAGGTTAGACAAGAGCATCCCAAGCTCAACAAGTCCAAACACTCTCTCTTCATCTCTCTCCCTGCCCCCCCACCCCTCCCTATGCAACTGATGCTGCAAAGAAGGAAGCTGGGAGTCATTCACAACCCCCACCCCCACATCCAATCTAAGCACAGCCCACCCTCCCTTCTCCAAGGGGTCCTCACCCCTCGCCATCTCCTCTGCCCCACCTGGCCCACGCCCCACCAGGTTTTCCTCGACAGCCTTCTAACTCTCTCCCCTGCCCACTCCTGCTCCTCTCAGCAACTCCCACGCTCAGACCAGAGCCATCATCACAAAGCGCCCCAAAGAGAGCTTCCCCCTCTCCAACTTTCCTAGTTAACTCCTCCGGATTCTTCAGACCTCAGCTCCCTGGGGAAGCCTGCCCTGGCCTGGTTCCCTCTCCCTAGCCCCACTTCCCAACAGGTTAGACAGCCCCATGGCACTCTCCTGACACCGTATGCTTGGCTTTTGTCAGAGTTCATCACGGCTCTAATGTTACATTTTTTCGTGTGTTTTTGTTAATATCTTTGCCCTTTCCACGGCAGCCTTGAGAAGGGAGTGTCATGGACTAAGGAGAGCCTCAGCTGCTGCCCTTGGACATCCATCTCGGGGTGCGCACGCTGGGGCCATGGCTCCCAGGGACCGCCCCAATCAGTGACTGACAGCAGAGGAAAAACTAAGACACACCATCTCCTGGGAGACCTGGGATCCCCTGTCTTCTGATTTTGACTCAAAGACTCTCCAGCAGCTTTGGCAAACCTCTCTAGATCACACAGGATGCTTCTACACAAGTTTCTCTCCTTGTCGCCTTCACTGGGGTCAGACCTGCAGGTCCAAAGACTCTCCCACGTTTCTGGCTCCTTCCCTGTTTCCCGCCCCCGCCCCCCATTAGGTATTTTCTCCTAATACAATCAGACACTGGTGATCCCTTTGCCTCCACTTCTCCAAGGACGCAGACTAACACAATCCTCGAACTAGAAGCCCCATGAGTGTAAGAACTTTGCCTGTTTCAGTTGCTAATTTCCAACGCCTCATGCAATAACTGGAGAAGGAAATGGCAACCCACTCTGGTGTTCTTGCCTTGAGAATCCTATGGACAGAGGAGTCCACGGGGTTGCAAAGAGTCGGACAACTGAGCAGCTAACACATGCAATAATATATAATGCATACATAAAACACATATATGTGGGGGCTCCTAGAATACAAGCATCCAAAGCCACTGGTTGCCTTCATACCCTCGACTTAGTACCACATGTATCTACATAAAACCCTGAGTACTTGCAAGGCAGTCACTGAGTCAGGGCAAGTTCCCACATCACCTGCAGTGGAACCCAATCCATCTGTCTCATGGCAACGGGAACGGTCCATGAATCTCTGCCAACAGTAGAGAAGCACAGAAAGAAATGCATTGGGAAACCTTCACGGTGTCTTCCACACTCTGGCACTCCTTCGCCTTTCCTGAGGGCAAGGCATACAATGGCATCTAATAGAAAACTTACAACCCAGAGTGAATGGACTGTCCATAAGAAGCCACCACTGGTGGAACCCTGAATTCAGGCACATTTCTGGAGAAAGAAAAGAATGATCTGTGGGTAGAGAAGAGTTCTGAGGTTCCATAGAGACGTGATTTAGCCAGAAAAAGACATTTTAGAAAATGCGGTGTAGAAGGCGCTCCATCACCCACACATCCTTCCCACTAAAGTATCTGAATGTGAGAAGTTTTTTGGCTGCCTTCTGACTTTAAAGAAATGCTCCAAAAGAGAGATACCTTAAGAAGAATTTTTTTAAAACGTCATTCTGAAAGAACATTGTCCATTTCAGGTAATTTTAAAGCTATGAAATAAGAACTCTCCCTCCTCAGGCCAAGTGTCTAAGGCAGTGACTTCACACCAGTGAGTACCGGTAACAGTAAATTAGAGAAACTGTAACTGCAAGGCCCCATGTCAATCCTAAAGGAACTTGAACACTCATTGGAAGGACTGACGCTGAAGCTGGAGCTCCAATAATCTGGCCACCTTATGTGAAGAGCCTACTCATTGGGAAAGACCCTGATGCTGGGAAAGACTGAGGGCAGGGAAGGGAGTGACAGAGGATGAGATGGTTGGATGGCATCACCGACTCAATGGACATGAGCGTGAGCAAGCTCCAGGAGACAGTGAAGGACAGAGGAGCCTGGTAGGCTACAGTCCATGGGGTCGCAAAGAGTCAGACACGACTTAGTGACTTAACAATAGCAACAAAGTACCCATGAGACGCAGGTGATGAGATATGAAGGGGAGGGTGTCCATCCACGCTCTCTCTGAACATACATCTTTGGCAGCTTCTCATCTCTGTATTTTAGAGAGGTGTCTCCCAGGTGTTAGATGTCGTGAGGACAAAGTCCTGACCTGACGGGCAGTTACCTGGCTGCCTCTCCCCTCCCAGTGGGATCCCATAGCCATCGCGTCTACAAAGACTTAGTGAGTCTCACTCTATCCCGGGCGCCACCCTTGGCATTTAAACGTTTCACAGAAGGGGGTTCTCTCCCTCCCTCATGCACTCTCACCTTTACTTCCAAGACTTTATTCCTGAAGCCTCACTTCAATCTGTCGCTCAGAAGTGTCAGCTAACCTTTTCACTTTGCTGACAATCCCAAACAGCTAACCCGCTGGTGCTCTAAAGCCTATAGATCTAGAAGCTGTCATATCTGTAACCTCTGGTGCAAAAAAAAAAAAAAAATCTCATTTTGGTACCTTTTTTCCAAGACCTTCCTTTCCAAGTCTTTATGCTCACTGCTGCTCTCCTTCAAACTGACTCCTAGAGCTTCATGATTCTGCTTAGATTCCAACCTGTGTTACGAATTGGACTCTTTCCCCTCGCAGGTGATCTTGTTCTTATGACCCTTCATTCTCCAGTTGACCAAAATCACTTAGTTGTATCATCACTTTCACCTGAATTTCGAACGCAATGATCACTTCAAGCTAAGACAATTCCCACTGCAAAGTGTATCCCATCAAGCAGCCATTGACAACACAGTCAACAAACTTCAGCTCCAAGGCTGATCTTCCTGCCCCCATCACTTTCACCCGAATCCACCCCTAGCCAACAAGGGCACACACACACAGTGACTGTGGGCCCTCAACCAGCCTTTGCACATCAGAGGCACCTGCAAAGTTCTTAACTTCTTATTTTGAAATAGTTATAGACTCACAAGAGGTTGTAAAAATAGTGCAGAATACTCAACCTCTTCATTTCTCCTCTTCCTCTTCTTGTTCTCCTAAGCTGCTTCTCTCAGATCACGTTTTCTATGTAAGAAAGTACCCATCACCCCACCTGCCCCGTTAGTGACATCTTACAGGGCTGAAGGAGGGTGGTTGGCAAAGCACTGTGAACTGGACTACAAGCTCTACTCAGACTGCACCATTTTTGCATGCACTCATTTATTTGGTAAATTTTATGACATTTTGCATATAACTTTATGACATTTATCACATGTATAATATACCAAGATACAGACCTGTCCTGGAAACACAAGGAAACCCCTGCTATGGCCTGTCACAGTCACCGCCTCCCACCCCATCCCTAACCCCCAGCCTGCTCACTGCTACAGTGCTGTCATTTCAAGAATGTTACGGAAATGGCATCATACAGTATATACAACCTCTTGAGACTTTGGAGATAATTCTTCTACCTACTGATAGCTTTGAATAAATAACATCTCCCGAGTCTTATTGCTGCTCTCACTATATCAACCCAAGCCCTAGGATACTGATTCACTAGGTCCAAGGCAAGAGGCAAAAGATGGCATTTAAAAAGCTTCCCATATACACGCTACTACATATAAAATTGAAGGAGGAAATGGCAACCCACTCCAGTAGTCTTGCCTGGAGAATTCCATGGACAGAAGAGCCTAGTGGGCCACAGTCCATGGGGTCACAAAGAGTTGGACACGCCTGAGTGACGAACGCACATATATAAAATAGACAACTAATAAAGACCTACTGTATGGCACAGGGAACTCCACTCAATACTCTGTAATGATCTACACGGGAAAAGAATCTAAACAAGAGCATATCTATGTGCATGCGCCCTAAGTCACTTCAATCGAGTTTGACTCTGTGGACTGTAGCCCACCAGGCTCCTCTTTCCTACATATAACTAAATCACTTTGTTGTACACCTGAAACTAACATAACACTGTAAATCAACTATATTCCAATAAAAATTAATTTCTAAAAAAAGAACAAATTCTGCTCACATTCCCATGGTCAAAACAAGTCTTCAGTTCTGACTTCGGAGGTGTCACAAAATATAATCCTCTCCCAGGAGGGAAAACAGATTTTTGGTAAATAAAAATGAAATTCACCAGGATTGCCAAGTCAGAATCTAAGAGAAAATAATCATTTAAGTTTCTCCTGGATAAAGACTATCTTTGAAGAAAGCTGAAAAGGCGTGGTCAAAAATATAAGTGGAAAATACAGAAGAAAAATAAAATTTCCCAGGAATTTTTATCAACTGTGGTTCTATGAGCCACTGGCCTGGGCTATTTCTCCAGGCTCATGGTGTTAAAGAAGGAGTCAAGTATCCTGCTAAAGGCAGGTAACACTCCATCCATCGCTTCCTTCACCTGCCACACCACACCGCGCTTCCAAGAGAACTGGACTCGTCTGATGGACTATTTCCCTACTCAACTGTTTCTTCAGAGCCTGTTCTTTGCAAAGTGAAGTGAAAGTCAAAGTGTCTGGCTCTGTGACCTCATGGACTGTTGCCCGCCAGGCTCCTCTGTCCTCGGAATTCTCCAGGCTAGAATACTGGAGTGGGTTGCCATTTCCTTCTCCAGGGGATCATCCTGACCCAGGCATCGAACCTGGGTCTCCCACATTGCAGACAGATTCTTTACCATCTGAGCCACCAGGGAAGCCTCTCTAAGGTGTCTCATAATTGAGTTTG
The DNA here is from genome assembly GCF_014754425.2 of Oryx dammah. Classification (NCBI taxonomy): domain Eukaryota; kingdom Metazoa; phylum Chordata; class Mammalia; order Artiodactyla; family Bovidae; genus Oryx; species Oryx dammah. The sequence continues at coordinate 80,696,454 of NW_024070188.1, read as the reverse complement.
CGATGAGATTTTTAAAAATTATTTTTAGCTCCAAAGTCTGCAAACTTTAATACATAAAATAAATTCTTACTTTTTCACTCAGAAATCTTTTTTTTTTCAATACGCTGTAACAAAACCAGCCAGTTTTCCTAGACAAGTATTCCCCACGCCCGAATAACACTAAAATGATGTGGTACACTCTACCCTTAGTGTTTTCCCACCTTCAGTGGGAAGTGATTACACCGTAAGCACAGCATATTTCTTGACTGCAGCTTGGCTGACCTTTGGGACCCAGAGGATCCCAAACCAGAAATGAAAACCAGATGCCATCGAGCTGGGCAGGCTCCCAGCCACAAACAGAAGCCGCTGGGGACGTGCTGACAAGCCAGGCCCGCTCCCAGGAGGCACTGGCCACCTCTTAGGACAGCGGCCAGGCGAGGGGGAGATAAACCTGTCCACTGGGAGGCCACCACACCCGTAGAGGCATCAGGAACCACAGAACACTCTCCTCGGATGAGGGTGGCAGTGAAGAGAAAGAAGAAACGTGCAGGCTGAGGGTGATTCATTTGCTTGACCACTTCCGTGGATTCTGGAGTCTCGCCACCAGCCAGAGGCGTGGTGTCTTCTGTCACCGGCAGTGTTCTAGCACTGGGCTATCCACGCTGGGAAGAGCAGAGGGCAGCCACAGGGGAGGGTGACCTGGCCCCCCGGGAGGCAGCATCCAATCAGAGCTTTCAGACCCAGAAGGCTGAGGAGCTGCGGCATCATGCCCCAGAGGGCCCGCCTCCTGTCCCACCCAGTCCGGCCTCAGAAGATACCACCCACTGCTGCCCTGTGAATTCAACACAGCCACTTCCCCAGACACAGAGGCAGGAAGAACAGTTTGCCCCTTCTTCCTCAGTCACAGAAGGTCAAGCAGGCTTGCAGAAGCTCAGATCTGACTCATTTCCCAATCGCCTTTGCAGGTAGGTAGGACCTGATGACCAGGACGTGGCAGATGGAATGCAAGGGGGAGCCCATGCAGCAGCTCTAAAGGAGTCAGTTGGGGGTCCCTCTTGGCCATTTCTTCTTCTTCTCTTTTCCATCCTGGTGCCTGGAACTCAGATGCAATTGCTGGAGCCCTGGCTGCCATCTTGATCACAGGAACAAAGGTCACATCCCAGGAAATAAGGAAAGGATAAGAGAAAGGAGCCTGGGTCTCTGGAGACCTTGTGGGACAGAGCTGCCTGGCCTGCACTGCTAACCTCTAACATTTTATATGGGAGAAAAATAAACATTTATCTTGATTAAGTCAGTTACATGGGGGTGATTTTTAATTATCCACAACAAGCCTAATCCTAGCTAAAAATGGATGTATAAAACAGACATATCCCCTACATATCAGATCCAGCCAACAAAATGACCCCTTAAAGATTTATCATCATTAATATACTTGGCTCCTTCTTGGGCCCAGTTCTACCTTCGGCATTTATCATTTCTTGAGGAAAGACTCTCATATTTCCTAGCTGCCTGACAACAATACTTACAAGAGCACAGAGCACTCACAGAAAAACAACCTGCTTCCTGATTATTTGATTTCTGAGAAGTAGATGGTGAGTTTACTTAGCCAAGCAATCCACCCAATCAAAGTTTATTTACTTCCAAGTTCACATGCCATCCTAATCAACTGGAAATAAATACAGAACATGGAGCCAGGCAAACAAGAAGTGCTTGTCCCATCAGACTAATTAAATGAACACATAGGCACCCAGGTCTGCTGTTCTTGAAAGTACACCAATTTTATTATAATCATGTGGCCAAAGCACCCAGAGTTCGTTTTTTGTGTGTGTTTGGTTTTTTTTTCGCTTTTACTTTGAGGCTGAGATAGCTTCTGTGTCCTCTCCAGTGAAAAGTGTCTTGGTCTAAGCAGTCTAAAACAATTATTTGGAGAATTTAATTTCATAATGGGAAGAACATTAAGAGTGAGTTTTCCTTCTAAGGGATAGATGGGAAGTTTTCTTGCAGCCAATAAATTTTGGCTGAACAAAGGGAAATCAGGGCAGCAAAACCTTGGGAGAATATGACATGCCTGGGACCTTCACCCAAATGACAACCGTACTGTGGGGCGGAGGGTTCTCCATCCAGACGTCACCTTTGGGATGCTGCTTATACTCGACTTAGCGACTGAGCACGCACACATCCAAATTCCTGGCCCATCATGGCTACCTCTTATATTTATGGAAATATTATTATATATCCAGGGCATTCCCAATCCAAGGTTTGAAAATGGTGCTGCTTAAATGAAAAGCCAGTGCATACACTATCGGCAGATACCTGGATGTTCGAAAGCAGGACTCTATCTTCCTTTTCCCTGCCTCCCTTTCTGACCTGCAGATAGGCACAGGCTTTTCTGCACTTCAGGCTGGTAGGTCAGTGAGAACTCAAATGGAAGAAGAGGAAGACTAGAGAAAAAAGAAGGAGGGCTGCCTGTTCAGTTGTACAGCTTGGGCACTGGACAAAAGCATCACAATTAAGGGGCGCTATTTACACTGTAAACATCACAGAGTTATAGCTTTATTTTCATAATTTTCCAGCATAGAAATGTCTTTCTTTTAATGACAAATATTTACATAGTGATGATTTTCTGACAGCTGGAAATAAATCACCTTGAAGGAATGACTTTCTCCAGTTTACACAGCGGTACCATTTAAGGGACGGAGCAATCAGGATGCTGTTTGGGAAACCTCTGGCTTAAACAGATATTCCTTCAATCAGGAAACCTGTTTGGGAAACCTCTGGCTTAAACAGATATTCCTTCTGAGTCTAGGACTACGCCCTCTACTAACTCAACAAGCCAAATCCATCCAATTTCTGGAGCTAAACTTTTCTGAAATCATACTCAACCGAAGGCATATCAATTTAATGTCCTGGTCTATCAACATCATAAACTCAACATAATCATCATGACCCCATTTACAGCAAAACCTGTGAACCCATCACAGGGTCAGGAAAAGCCAAACAGACACACGGGACCCTGTGACTCTGGCTGGAATCCTTTCAAGCTACTTCCTCTTCCTTTGTGCTTCTCAGGGCCCCTCCCTCCTGAGTTAACGACAGCATCCCTCACCATCCCCCAAAGTAGCTTCCTATTCAGAGCCCAGGCCTGGTAAGAAAGTGACAAGTGAACACACACTCTGGAGGTGGTGTAATACAAACTTAACTATTACCTCCCCTTGGGAATTAATATTTAAAAGAGTGTTCCCTCGAAAGGACAAGACTTAATTCAACAAATGATGCCAAGGGTGGCATGTTCCAAATAGAAAAGGGAACAAAGAGGAAAAGACTGAGGTCACAGCAGGGTGGGCTGGGGAATAATTACCCAGAATTCTCAGCTGATACCCCACACTGAATTATTACAAAATCATGACAAAATTTCTTTTAACAATGCTTTATTTTTTCAGATCAATCATTATGTCTATAAACACTGAACCACAGCCTCACTTGTAAAGTGAAACCATTGCTAGGCTGTTATGATTTAAAAAAAAAAAATTTCTATTTGAGTAAATCGTTGCTCCAAATTCAGTTCCTTATGCAAATATGTAGTGGAGTTATTAAAAACATAACATACTTCCTAAATCATCATACATACACTTGGTCAGGTTTATTGGTCAAATTTCTACACCCCAGATGAGGAAAGAACATTAAAAACCTTTTTTGAACCTACTTAGGTGTTGCACAGGATCTTGGAGATACAAAAATATTCCCAGATGGGTGTCTCTCCTTGTTTCACATTTCTGGAGTCAGACCTTGAGATAAAATGTTCCTGAGCTACTTGGAATATATTTTTTTAATTAACCAGGAAAATAAGTGAAACAGAGAGAAAGCTTTGCTCCTCTTCACACACCAAAGTTGAACTCCACCACTTCTGAAGGCATGCGGGGAAGAATGTACGGCATGGGCTGACTTGGGAGAATTATTTTTTTCACCCACTGTTTCTAATGTACTTGTGTATATCTTTTTTCCTGAAATGCCAGTAGTGCATAAAGAATTTACTCATGAGCTCTTAACACCCAAGGAGAAAAATCTATCAATGGCTAAAGAGCATACAAGGAAGAGGCAAAATATGAACAAGCAAATTAAAAAGTTACCTATTTTCACAATTTTTCTGTAAGTCTAAAAGCACACTAAAATTAAAAGTTTATTTTAAAAAAGTCATCTGTGGCAGTGAGTTAAGCACAGTGCTTAAAAGCTCCAGAAATGTTTTCTTCGCCAATCACCACCAGAGGCTATTACTACTATATCATGATTAGAGGGAAAAACTGAGGTTTCAGACAGCTGTGCCTTTTTTTTTTTTAATCTTTTGGCAGCACCTGTGGGATCTCAGTTCCACCACCAGGGATTGAACCCTCATCCCCCTGTGTTGACAGTGCAGAGTCTTAACCACTGAACCACCAGGGAAGTCCCAAACAGCTGCACTTTGGAGAGAAACCCAGAAAGAGCCTCTCCATAAAGCTGCTCACAGTATCTACTCATAGTCTACTTCTGTCAGTAGCAGGATGTCTTCAGAAAGCAAAGAATATTGAATCATTGCTAGACTAAAGCAGATTAGGACACAAACTCCCCGGCCCTATACCTCGGCCCAAAACAGCCATCTGCCACTTTTAGCAAATGCTGTTTTATGGACAACAGGTTCCAATGACCAGTGACTGAATCTGTTTTCTCATCTGTAAGACAGGACTGATAACAGCAGCTAGCGTCCAGGTCACGTGAGGATCAAGCGAGAGAGAGCACGAAAGCCCTTCATAGGCACCCGGCGCTGGCAGGCAGCACCCCCATGCCACGCTGGGTACCAGTCTCGGGCTGTGCGCCTGGGCAGTGCCCCCCCCGCACCGGGCACCTGTCTGGGCGCAGGTTGCCACTGCTCTAGGAGGAGCCCCGGGGCCTGCAGCCTCTTGGCCGCCTCGCCTTCTCCCCGACCCACTGTGAGCATGTGTGTTATGATATCACGTTAGCTAATGAGATCATACTTGCTAAACTAAGCTAAGCTAATGAGCTCTGCTTAGCTAATCAGCTCCTGAGAAAAGAGCTTTCTTTTCTGGTGAATAGGCAGCACCCAAAGCTAATTCCTACGTTGGGAGTTTGAAAGTGGGAATGCGTTCTCCCAGAGAAATAACGTGATAAACGAAGGCAGGGTTCTCAGGCCAGCCCTTTGGAATGATTAAGGGAACAATAGTGCAGGAGTTTTGGGTCCTGGGAGCCTTGAGTCCATTGGTCAGGGAAGAAAGAAACAGACTTCTTCACAGGCTGCATGGGCGCCACGTGGCTTCAGTCGTGTCCGACTCTTTGACACCCTGGAGAGAGTAGCCCGCCAGGCTCCTCTGTCCATGGGGATTCTCCAGGCAAGAATACTGGAGTGGGCTGCCATGCCCTCCTCCAGGGGATCTTCCTGACCCAGGGATCAAACCCGCGTTTCCTGAGTCTCCTGCACTGGCAGGCGGGTTCTTTACCACTAGTGCCACCTGGGAAAGCCCCTTCATAGGCTGCTGCTGCTAAGTCGCTTCAGTCGTGTCTGACTCTGTGCAACCCCATAGACGGCAGCCCACTAGGCTCCTCTGTCCCTGGGATTCTCCAGGCAAGAATACTGGAGTGGGTTGCCATTTCCTTCACAGGCTGGTAAGGCAGGGATGATCCAGAGAGATGATATGGGGTGGGAGGTGGGAGGGGAGTCCAGGATTGGGAACTCATGTACACCTGTGGCTGATTCATGTCAATGTATGGCAAAACCAATACAGTATTGTAAAGCAAAATAAAGTAAAAATTAAAAAAAAATTTTTTTAATGGAAGAAAAAATAAAGGAACACCAATGACTATTTCATTCTAATCCAACTAAATGACCACAAGTTTCACAAAATGTAGTCTTTGGTTCATTACCTAGAAAATTATTTATTTTCATCATAGATGGTGAAACAGCAAAATGGTATTTGCTGGAAGGGACAAGACAAAGAAATTTTGTTAAAAACCCATCTCCCATCCAAGAGTGCTTATTAGGAACTGTATTTGCATTTTCTTGCATGTGCTTAGACTTTAACGAAAGCAGGTGCTCTAAAATAAAGCCAACTCTATGAACTCAGGTGAAGATGAACGTAATTTTTTATTGTGAAATGCAACAGATACAGTTCAGAATGCAATAGTATGTACCGGTCTGAGAATGAGGGATGAAATAGCGGCTCACTCATCACTTTTCCCAGTGAAGAAATACAAGCTTAAAGCAAGAAATTTTTAGGACTTCACTGGCGATCCAGTGGTTAAGACTTCACCTTCCAATGCAGGGAGTGTGGGTTCACACCCCAGTTAGGGAGCTAAGATTCCAACATGCCTCATGGCCAAAAACACCAAAACATAAAACAGAAGCAATATTGTAATAATTTAAATAAAGACTTTTAAAAAATGGTCCACATTTTTTTAAAAAATGTTTTTTTTAATTTTCAAAAGGATTTCACCTTGAAGATAAGATCTGTTGACAGTTACAAGGATGAAGAAAAATCACACTTCCTCTCACTACCTCCCTTACCTCAAGAAGGGATGATGGGCAGGGAAGGCCTAGGTTGGCAATCAGAAGACATACATTCTCAACCTGCCTCTGCTGTTAGGCCTCTGTGTTACCTTGAATGAGTCATCTAGTCTCCCAGGCCTTAGTTTTCTCATCTGCAAAATGGGAAGATTTAAAAAAAAAAACAACCAAAAAAACAGTTCTACTATTACAAAATCAGAAGTAAAAGAAAAGGATTCCCAGATGCAGCGAGTAAAATTCTAGAATACGGTTTGCCAAGAAATTGACCAGAGTCAACATGAATCATGGGAAAAGCATTATTTTGAAAAGTACTTGTGTTTACATATTTCTGTGCTTCTAAAAATAGTTTTTAGAAGTCCATTACTTGAAACACCAGTGTTTCTATCTTCGACCTCTACGTCTAAATGCTGGGTTACTGGTGTTCCTGCAATGCCTCTTGCAGAAAGGCTTCAGCATCTGACACATCAATAATGAAGGCGGTTGACGCCAACACTCCACGCCTGGATGGGAACCTGGAAACAGATGTCAGAACCTTGGAAAGGCAGGTTTCAGCTGGCCTGTCCACCCAAGGGCATTATCGTTTTCATGCAGCTCTGGAGGCACTGACTTGGTGCCTGCCTGTGCCTCCCAGCAGTCCAGAGGCACGGGAACAGAGGGACTGCCATCGGGCCAGGTTGAGTGCTCATCCCGCTCACGGCCCTCGGAGAGGAAGGGAGCACCTTGCCTGCCAGACATGTGGGAAGAATCACCATCCGGGGCATTGGGAAGGCCTGCGGAGGCACGTGGGCAGGAGTAAGAGCAGGAAAGATGGGTTGCGGGTGGCCTCACCCAGGCAAGGTGGCAAGTGGGAGGAGGTCAAATGGAGAGCACAGCGGGGGGTGAAGACCAGGAGGCCTGGGGACAGCATGTGGAGGGTGCTAGGCTATGGGTCATGAAATCTATTCAGTGGGTCAAGAGGCATTTTTAAGTGAAATATCCTAGAATAACATAATAGGGTAGAATAGAATAAGGCTCCCTGCGCACGGTTAGAGAAGGGCAGCTTTGTACAATTTTCATCTCTTCTTGGGACTGTGTCCTGGATCTCAGGGATGCAGTGCTGGGTGTTGGTCACCCTCCTAAAGTCTGAAAAAGCCGCAGTTTTGGAATGTCGAGTGCAGAGGGAACACTCAGGCCCCCACCCCCACCACCGAGGTGGGTGGGCGCACAGCGGGGGTCAGCAGAACAGAAGACAAGGAGCTGGGGAGCCCAGGGAGGCTCCGCCCCACCACTCTCCAGGGCGAGGCTCTCTCCAGAAAAGCACACAGGTTCCTTAAGTGTCATTATGTTGATCAGTGTATTAGACCAGACACTTCAAGTAAAGCCACTTTTTTCCTCTGGAGCCTGAATTAACCTGTGGATACTGAGAAAGTGAGCAGGCTATTTGTCAAACCTGCACTTTATGTTAATCACACAGATACACAGGCAAAGCTTTGCCTCTCTTCCCTTGTGCTGGTCCATGGAGATGCAAACAGCGGCCGTATTGACAATGGAATCACTCTAACTACAAAATGCCTTTCTCTAAACGAATAGAAAAAAAAAAAAGGAAAATAAATAAGAATGGCGATATTTGTTCTAAAGAAGAAATAGTTTCACTGGATACAATGTACTGTGTTCCTATGAAATAATTCCAGTCTCCCTGACTCAGAACAGACAGTACTTCTTCCCAGTCTTTTTCTAGAGCATCACTAATTACCCCCATTATCCTGTCTTAGGTAGACCGAGGGGAGGAAAACAATGGAATATTTAAAAATCGTCTTTGGGGGAGACAGGTCTTTAATGCACTGAGAAAGAAATTGAGTTATAAGTTCAGCCTGGTTTCCAGCATCATTATTCTTTTCTACCCCCAAACCCAGGCTGGCCCTTAGTCGCAAACCCAGAGGGGTCAGAGCAGAAGCCCCGCCTTTGGGGGCCCTCCCCTCTGCCAAGAGGCTGCGACTCTACTCTGACACCGTGTCCAGTCCTAGAAACACATCCCCACCTTGGTCTTGTTGGGTTCTCCGTTCTCGAATCCTCAAGAACAAGAGCCTCTCCTGGCACTTAGAGCCCCACCCAGCCCCCCAGACACCAAACTTCTCGCTTAACCTCAGCCTTGAGCCTGAGACCCTGCCTTCCCCTGACACACCTCTCTGTCTCCAAACAAGATTGAATCTCTGGGCCACCCTGAGCCTGCCTGCTGCCTGTTGGGCGGCTGTTCCTGCTAAGTCACTTCAATCATGTCCGACTCTGTGCGACTCCATAGACAGCAGCCCACTAGGCTCGTCCCTGGGATTCTCCAGGCAAGAACACTGGAGTGGGGTGCCATTTCCTTCTCCAATGCATGAAAGTAAAAAGTGAAAGTGAAGTCGCTCAGTAGTCTCCAACTCTTAGCAACCCCATGGACTGCAGCCTACCAGGTTCCTCTGCCCATGGGATTTTCCAGGCTAGAGTACTAGAGTGGGTTGCCATTGTCTTCTCCACCTGTTAGGCTGAATTCCCTCTTTCTCCCTGCGGCTGGTTTGTCCACAAAGCCTGGGTCATCTCTCCAGGCAGCTGAGCTATCTGCAGGACTCAGTTGTGCCTAACTGTAGTGGATGCTGTCATCAGGCAGACAGATAACCGTCCTCCCCTCCTGGTCCCACCCCACCACCTATTCTTTCAGAAGAGAAGTACCCATGCCCCCAGCTGCTGAGGATGTTGGCATCTGCCAGCTTCAAGAGAGTCTATCTCAGGAAGCCACTGGAGGTCGTGTCCCCTTCCTGGGGCAGTCAACATCTAACACTGGTTAATTGTTGTTGTTCAGTCACTCAGTCGTGTCCAGCTCTTTGTGACCCCATGGACTGCAGCAGGCAAGGCTTCCCTGTCCTTCACTATCTCCCAGAGTTTGCTCAAACTCATGTCCATTGAGTCAGTGATGCCATCCCACCATCTCATCCTCTGCCGTCCCCTTCTCCTGCCTTCAATGCAGGGGTATAAAAGCCTGTTCCCTCGGCCAGAAAGATGGGCCACAGACAGACTTTGCCTACCTGGTGCGGCTCCCTTTGCCCCCTTACAGGTGCTGATCCGAGAGTGCTCCCTGCTAAATGCTCTACAGGCAAATCTGCCTTAGCTTCGGCTTCCCTGAGGACCCTACCTGTGACGTTAACCAGGTGAGTCAAGTTCAGTCCATCCCTGAGATACTCTGCCTCATCTCATTTGGAATTCCTCGGAATTCTGCAAATAATCAAGGAGTCCATTCATTTTACAATGTCTAATTAACAAGCCCTTCTTTGAGGATGTATAAAAGTCTTCAGCATTTCAAGTCCAGTTTAATATGGAAACGATAAGGGTTGGGCGTGTAGCAGACAGAATAACAGCCACCCAAAGACCTCCACGTCCTAACCTTGGTACTTGTGAATATGTTACCTAACATCACCAAAGGGACTGCTGCTGTGATTAAAGGCTTTGAGTTGGGGCATTATACTGGGTGTGGACCCAATCTAATGAGTTCTTTTTATTATTAATTAATTAATTGGCTGTATCAGATCTTTACTGTGGCATGGGGGATCTTTTAGTTGCAGCATGTGAGATCTAGTTACCGGACCAGGGATCAAAGCCAGGTCTCCTGCACTGGGAGGGCGGAGACTCAGCCACTGGACCACCAGGGAAGTCTGCTCCTAAAAGTGGAGCGCCTTTCCTGGCTGTGGTCAGAGGGAGGTGTGATTACAGAAGGAAAGCAACCAGAGAGGGAACACTGATGGCTCTACAGGCAGAGAGGGGCTTGCACATTAGCTCCAGAAGCCGGAAAAGGCGCCAGTGTGGACACCACCCGAGGACTTCCAGAAGAGAATGCCCTGCGGACGCTTGGACTTCAGGCCAGGGGGCCCGTGTTGGACTTCTAACCTACAAAATTGTTGGATAATAAATCTGGGTCATTTTAAGCCACTGAGTGTGTGGTGATTTGCTGCGACAGATAGCAAGAGAAAACTCATACGGGAGAGAGACTCAGGAGAAAGGAAAAAGCGTCTTCCTTGTTTCCACACTGCAGCTCTCCCCTTGTGTGCTGATTCGGGCTCCCTCTCAGGAACGTTTCATATTTTTCTTGAAAATAACTAGGGTCAACACTGGGTGGCAGGAACAAACCCATACCACAGTCTAAAATCAACAACTTCACACCTTGTTTAGAAAGAAGAGTACTATTCTCATGTTCTAGGAGACGACATTAGCCCGATCCATCAATCCTAACTATCCATAGCCAAGAGGCGGAAGAGTTTAGTTATAAATGAGTGGGACTCTGTTTGGCTGTCACTTCAACTTCTAAATGAAAACAGAATGCAGGGTGTGTGTGTTCAGTTCCTTGGTGGTGGAGGTAAGGTCCTACATGCCTCAAGGTCAAAACACCAGAACATAAACCACAGAAGCAATATTGTGACAAATTCAATAAAAACTTTAAAAATGGTCCACATTTAAAAATATACATATATAAATATATATAATGGTAATAGCTTCCTACTTCCATAAAGGCATAATTAATAATTCTAAGTACTAGTTTTTACCATTTTTTTTATTTTGAGCCAAAGAAGAGGTTCTTTTTACACAATGTTATTCAGTGTTAATCCTGACTAAAATAATTTTGTGACAGTTATCTTTCAGTATCTATTTATTTTTTAAAAGACAAGAGCATACCTTTTGAAATATTCTGTGCAAAATATGCTTAAAGCTAATGGAATAGGTGCATAAACATGAACTCAGCAGCTCTCCTAAACAGAGTAGAAATCATCATTTGAATGTGTGTGGGGGGACCATTCTGGAGTTTAATTTGCATGGCTCACTATCTTAAAAAGGAGCAGAGAAATTTATATCAAGTTGATAGGTGTGAGATAACCTGAGTACAGAATTCTTCTCCCTAGGTAGAAAGACAGACTATATAGAGCTGCAGAATTTAACCCCACTTTGGCTTATATGTTCAAGTATGCCCTTATCTGCCATCAAGAAGGGATGGATGGGAAATTCACGGCATTAAAACCTCCAAAACAGTACCATTCAAGACAATAAGTGGAATTGATTATATAACCTGAACGATCAGATCACTGGGCTTTCCTGGTGGCTCAGTGGTAAAGAATCCGCCTGCCAATGCGGGAGACACGGATTCAATCCCTGATCTGGGAAGATGCCACATGCCAACTGAGCCCTCTTGCCATAACTATTGAGGTTGTGCTCCAGAGTCCACGAGCTGCAACTGCTGAGCCCACAGCAGCAACTACTGAAGCCTGCACCCCCTAGACACACCTGTGCTTCACAATAAGAGAACCACTGCGATGAAGCCCATGCCCCACAGTTAGAGAAAAGCCCACGCAGCCCGCAGACCCAGCCCAGCCAAAATAAATTTTAAAAGTTAAAAAAAAAAAAAGGAGAGAAAAAAAATAGTCACATGCTCTTATACCACTGAGAGAAAAGGAAAAAGAAAAACTGGGCCGGGGGAGGGGGGCGCGGGGAGGAAGGATGCTGGATTTTGTCAAGGAAGTAGCCAGGAACACACATTGTGGAGACCCAACCTCTTTCTGCTATCTGTACAAGGAGATGCAGTAATTTTCCATCACAGTAAGTGGGACTAACGCCTCTCACAGACTCCAGTGTTTTGTGTTAAAATAAGCTATTCCTCTGTTTTCATCAGAAGCACCTGAAAGCTACTAAAAGAGAGCAGACTCTAAAGCTTAAGCTCTTTCCCAAATGAGTGGGACGGCCAGCCACTCCCCCACTGATAAGACTATCTCCAGGCAGACCACATCCAGCCCCCAAGACCGTTGGCTACACCCTCCATCAGCCACCCTGCCCAGCCTGGTGGTTCTCAGAAGAAAGACCAGGCAGTTGGCCTCTGAAGTCAGAAGTTCTGAAAGCCCAGTTTGAAGATGTATGGAAATTCACATTTCTTAATAGTTGGTTCTGTTCAAATATGTTTAAAATGTTCTAAAATAAAACAGTCTCCCTTGAAAGCAAGTCTACTTCCAAACTCTCTAGGGTCCACGGGGAAGTCCATTCGAATGGCAGGACAGCTCTCAGAGGAAGGGTCAAGGAGGAAGGGATCAAAACAAGCCTAAATGAAGCATAGGACAACCTCTAGCGACTGGAGAAATGGAGTCCAGAGAAAAGGAGACACAGACACACACACACACACACACACACACACAGAGCTGTCACGTTTCCCTTCATTCTGGGCCGATCACGAAAGGGGAAGAGATTTTTCTCTCTCAAGTAGAGCAGGGAGACCAAAGAGTCTATAAGAGCAGGGAGGGCTGGCAGGTTCAGTCAGAAATCCTTCTATCAGGACGGTCAAAGAAAGCAGCTACATCAGAAGAGGTCAGTAGCAGAATCTTAACTACAGGTCCTCTGAGGGGCTGTGTCTAAGTCAGGCATGAGATCAGGGAAGAGCTTCCAAACCTAGAGTGTTGTAAATGAGGGGAGAAGAGCTACAGCTTTCTCTTAAAATCTATTAAAAACGAGCATCAAACTATGACGATGAAGATAAAATCTGTGATAAAGTACCTCACTCATCATATACGTGTATACTCAATCATATCTGACTCTTTGCAACCCCATGGACTGCAGCCCACCAGGCTCTTCTGTCCATGGAACTTTCCAGGCAAAAATACTGGGTAGCCATTTCCTACACTAGGGGATCTTCCCAGCCCAGGGACTGAACCCACCTCTTTTGTGTCTCCTGCATTGGCAGGCAGATTCTTTACCACTGCACTACTTAGGTCAAATAGTAAGGATGTCTATTTCTTTAAACCTTGCTCTTAATTGTATACAACTTCAATGGTTAATTGATAGTCATGATTTGTTACTTTTATAAATATATTAATATAACCATGTAGAAGCATAACAGAATGCATCCCATGCTAAACTCTCTGTTACCCAGACCTAAGCATTTCGGTCTAGATATCACAGGCAGTGCCAGGACACCCTTCAGAAGAAATCAAAGCCTATGCGGAGGCAGTCTTGCATATTCTGTAAAGTGAAAGTAAATGCCAAGAACCAGTGAGAAGTCAAAGAAATATTAGAAAGAGTATGATGAATAAATTGAGCATATGTATATAAACCAAATATTTAAGCAATAAAAACTAATTACATAGATGTACAACAACATAAATGAATCTGAGAAACACAACATTAAGTTAAAAAAAAAAATCACAAGTTGAAAGTTGTAAGAGCAATCACTCCCACTCTGTCAATGAAAGTAAGCCAGATTAGCTACAAAAGCACAGTTTTTAAAATATATCAGGGAGCTGAGGATGCAAAGAAGTATAAATGTGTCAAGCCCATCCCCAAAGAAAAAAAAGGCCAAGAGTAGCTTTCATTCCTACCAAAATGGCAGGGAGAACAGGAATCTACCATAAACAGGATTTAAGGAAAAACTAGCAAAATTTTAACCAGGCTAATGGCCACATGTGGACTGCTATATGGATTCGAATTCCAGGGAGACTCAGCCACAGAGTAGGTCTGTACCACCAGCCAACTCTTCCCTGTGGCTCGTCACCAAATACAGGCAAGAATACACCAAAAGCTTGGGATGGGGCAGGACACTTAAGAAAGATCTGCCCTGACACTTATGGGACCTTTCCCAAGGATAGGGCAGGGGTCACAGCATAGAAAAATGAGAAGAATTTCTCTCAGGCACTTCAAGCCTTTATGCAGGGCACTGTAGCAGCCATCCAAAAGCTGAGAGCAAACAGCTGGGCAGAAAGAGATGTCCTAGGTATAGATGCAGGGACAAGACTGCAAAGAAAGCTCTCCAGTATCCCAAAAAGCTGGCATTTTGCCTGAAAAACAAATCTCCCACAGCTCAGTAAGCTGGTGCTGAGCTGTGGAACATTAAGAGTTTTTATCAGGATTCAGATACCAGTCCCTGCAAAGGGAAAGTTCTTATTCTTCCCTCAAAATATCTGAAGTCAGTGATTAAATGAATGTAACTAAAGCTTCACCAAAGGTCACACCCATTTCAATTACAAATGAGATTGACTCAGCCCACACACTACTGGCCTGAAAGAAGTCCATGCCCTTTTAAGTTACTGAAGCCTCTGCAATTCTTTTACACACAATATCTAGCTTGCAATCAAAACTTATGAGGAACACAAAGAAGGTAGAAACTGTAAGCCCCAGTCAAGAGAAGAAATAGCCAAAAGAAGTGGGTCCAGAGATGATATACTGCCATCGTAAGGCAAGGACTCTGAAATAACTACCAAAAAAAAAAAAAAAAGTGTTAAAGGATCCAGTAGAAATTATGGACAGAAACGGAAATTTTCAGCAGAAGAATGAAAACTATTTTTCTTAACTCATGTTTAAAAACTAGTTTTTCAAACACAGGAATGCTCAGAACAAAAAGTAAGGTATCAAAGAGGGCTCGTCATAGACAGGACACAGCAGAGAAAAAGATCAGTAAACTTAAAGACAGACCAGCAGGAATTATTTAAACTGAAACACAAAGAGAAAAAAAAAGTAAAACAATTAAAAAATCCAAGATGTATGGGACTATATTCCTTCATCCCGGGACCGTGCCTACAAGATGAGGAGAGGGGGTTGGGGCTGTGTCACCGTGTTAGGCATTACTGACACTATATAATATGGTATCATGCATAAATTAATGAAGTTCCAGGCAAGGAGAGAGAATAGGACAAAAGATTTTTGAAGAAACAATGGATGGAAAGTTATCAAAACTTCAAGATATCAATCTACAGATCCAAGAAGCTTTAGTAAATCTAAAGCAGGATCCCTATAAGAAAAACTGCACCTCAGTATGTCTTCATTCAAGTGTTGAAAAAAAAAAAAAGAAAGTCAGCTGGAAAAAAAAAAATCACCCATTACATACAGGGGGAAATAGAAAATGTAAGAACTAACTTATCTTAGAAATTAAAGAGGCCAGAAGACAATGGGCCAATATCTTCAAAGTTCTGGTAGGATAAAAAGAAACTGTCAAACTAGAATTCTATATCCAGTGAAAATATCCTTTAAAAATGAAGGCAGAAACAAATACTGTCAACACAAAAACTAAGAGAACTTGTCACCAGCAGACCTGCATACAAGAAATGTTAAAAAGTACTTTGGCCCAAGAGAAATAATGCATATTAAAGAAATAAAGAGTACTATAAATGGTAAATATGTGAGAATAAATACAAAATTCTATTTAAAATTATTGCTTTTTCATATATATACAAGTGTATGTGTCTTTTAGATTTTATATATGTGTACAGGTTTTGTTTTAAAGTATATTCATTTTATACATATATACATATTTACATTTATGTTTCCTTTAAATACTACTGACCACTTTTAAATAATAACATTACTGGATTTGTATCATAACAGATATAAGCTATATGAGAATAAGAGTCAAAGGGTGAAAGAAGTGGGACTATAATATTATGTTTCTCATATTAGTTTTGAAGTTCAACATTACTATTTGGAAGCAGACTATTAAAGAGTAAAGATGCATATTCTAATTTCTCAAACAACTACTAAAAAAAAAATACAAAGAAAGATAGCCCACATTTTTTAAAGGAAATAAAATAGAATGCTAAAAATAGGCAATTCATCTAAAAGGAGGCAAGAAGGAAGAAAAGAGAAAAAAACAGATAAATAGAAAACAAATACCACAACGATAAACTTTAACCCACTGGTCCTAGGATAGAGGCAAAATTTGAATGTGGACTATTGTATCCATGTTAAATTTCCTGAAATGGATACTAATACTGTGTGTGTATAACAGAATATCCTTTCTTGTAAGAACTACACGCAGAAAAATATGGATATAAAGAACATGACATCTGAAACTTACCCTTCAACAGGTCAGAAAAGGGAAGGAGAGAGGAGGGAGGGAGAGCTTTTCTAAATAAAAGATTTTCATTACTTTTTTATATATAAGAAAATTTTATTTATATGTATTTTTAAAATATTTATATTTATTTATTTGGCTATGCCAGGTCTTAGTTGCAGCATTCAGGATCTTTAGTTGTAGCATGCTAACTCTAAGTTGCAACATGCGATTCTAGTTCCCTGATCAGGGATTGAACCTGGGTCCCTGCACTGGGACCATGAAGCCTTAGCCATCAGACCACCAGGGGAGTCCCTTCAAATTTTTTAAATAGAAAAATAAGCCAAACTAAACGCAGGCCAGGAAGCCACAGTCAAAACTGGACACGGAACAACAGACTGGTTCCAAATAGGAAAAGGAGTACGTCAAGGCTGTATATTGTCACCCTGCTTATTTAACTTCTATGCAGAGTACAGCACACAAGCTGGAATCAAGATTGCCGGGAGAAATATCAGTAACCTCAGATATGCAGATGACACCACCCTTATGGCAGAAAGTGAAGAGGAACTAAAAAGCCTCTTGATGAAAGTGAAAGAGGAAGAGTGAAAAGTTGGCTTAAAGCTCAACATTCAGAAAACCAAGATCATGGCATCTGGTCCCATCACTTCATGGCAAATAGATGGGGAAACAGTGGAAACAGTGTCAGACTTTATTTTTTTGGGCTCCAAAATCACTGCAGGTGGTGACTGCAGCCATGAAATTAAAAGACGCTTACTCCTTGGAAGGAAAGTTATGACCAACCTAGATGGCATATTCAAAAGCAGAGACATTACTTTGCCAACAAAGGTCCGTCTAGTCAAGGCTATTGTTTTTACAGTAGTCATGTATGGATGTGAGAGTTGGACTGTGAAGAAAGCTGAGGGCTGAAGAATTGATGCTTTTGAACTGTGGTGTTGGAAAAGACTTGAGAGTCCCTTGGACTGCAAGGAGATCCAACCAGTCCATTCTGAAGGAGATCAGTCCTGGGTGTTCTTTGGAAGAATGATGCTAAAGCTGAAACTCCAGTACTTTGGCCACCTCATGTGAAGAGTTGACTCATTGGAAAAGACCCTGATGCTGGGAGGGATTGGGGTCAGGAGGAGAAGGGGACGACAGAGGATGAGATGGCTGGATGGCATCACCGACTTGATGGACATGAGTTTGAGTGAACTCTGGGAGTTGGTGATGGACAGGGAGGCCTGGGGTGCTATAATTCATGGGGTTGCAGAGAGTCAGACAGAACTGAGCAACTGAACTGAACTGAACTGAACTGAAACAACGTATTATTGGGGAATGCATACATTCAACAAGCTTGAGGGTAAAAAGGCAAGGCATTAATAATGACTAGCTCAGGTACTGATGACCTCAGGGAGTGGCAGGAAGATGTCCCAGGGCTGAAACCCAGAGGATGTAATACTCAGAAGCCCTGATATTAATGTGGTTCTTGAGTAAGTGGCAGTTTCATGGGTGCTCTTTATAATATTTTATTTCAAGTTTGCACGTGTGTTACATAAATCTTCTGTATCGATCTAATACTACATTTTTTAAACAGGGGGTAAACAGAAGAAACAGATCATCCAGTTTATAAAAATTAGTTTGAATTCGGACCAACTTTTATATTTAGTGAAGAACTAAACAAAAGCATTAAGAAGGTCCCCAGCTCTTACTTGAACCAACTGTCGCTTTATCAGATTCAAATTTCTGGGTATATCTAATTAAAGCATCTACTGATTTGGGGCCCAGTCACGTCCAACTCTTTGTAACCCGATGAACTATAGCCCACGAGGCTCCTCTGTCCATAGGATTTTCGAGGCAAGAATACTGGAATAGGTTGCCATTTCTTCCTCCAGGGGATCTTCCTGACCCAGGGATCGAACCCGAACCTCCTGTGTCTCCTGCTTTGGCAGGTGGATTCTTTTCCACTGAGCCACCAGGGAAGACCATCAGCATCTATTGACCACCACCATTTTCCCTTTCCTGACAACCTCATCTACAAAGCAAGGAGCACATGTCCTTGAAACCCTTAATTTAAGTTCTCTTGCTAAGAAATAATAACTCTGCTTTGAATAAATTATGTGCAGCATTGTACTGCAAAAGAAAAATCTCCAGGTTATGTAGATACGGGCTTCCCTGATGGCTCAGCGGAGTAAAGGATCCACTTGCAATGCAGGGCACACAGGAGATGCCGTGGGTTTGACCCCTGGGTTGGGAAGATCTCCTGAAGGAGGAAAACGACAACCCACTCCAGTATTCTTGCCTGGAGAATCCCATGGACAGAGGAGCCTGGTGGGCTACAGTCCACAGGGTCACAAGAGTTGTACACAACTGAGCAAGCAAGCACGCATGTAGATACAGTCCATTAAATAACTGACCATCATCACCCTATTACAGGAACCTACAGGAGTCCTTTTTGCATAATGTGATGTCACTAAGCTAACAGCAAACAGTGAAATATAAGTAGTCAATAGAATTCTTAAGAATCCTATTATATAAATTCAAGTATCCAAAGTCAAGACAGTATGAAACGTAAAATTATTCTAGGTGCTGGTGGTTGTTGGGTAACCTTGATATATATCACAGAGTGCTTTGTTTGTTTAAAGCATTTAGTTAAAAAATACAGAAAAAAAAAAAAGAAATCTTGGTTGGTGAAGAGAACATCCCAACTCTATCATTAGTTTTCTAAGTAACCAATTAGTTTTCTTTGATTTCTTCTGTTTCAACTGATGCATTTGAAAAAGGATGATATTTGATTCTGAATTACATTATAATCAATGTTTCTAAGGCAAATGTTCTATAAGATATTATTAATTCCACATTTTATTAAAGTTCCCAACTTTACAAAATGAAAAACCAAAGCACATAGAAGTTGTTTTTCAGTGTGTTTCAGTTTTACCATTATTTCATTAAATGATAAATATTTACTGAAAGCCTGCTATCCACAAGGTATTACTATAAATGCTGGGGGAATATGAGTGAACAAAACAGAGTCCCTATCCCCAGGGAATTTATACATGTTGCCTGCGTGCTCAGTCACTTCAGTCGTGTCCGACTCTCTGCGACCCCATGGACCATGGCCTGCCAGGCTCCTCCATCCATGGGATTCGCCAGGCAACAGTACTGGAGTGCGTTACCATTTCCTTCTCCATGTGTTAATCACACATAAATGAATGGGTTATCTTTATGTATTATAAGGCAGTATCCTCTACTAGATAATAAAGGATTTCCAATCTAAAAGGGAGACATTATTACTGGAAATCACACTTTTGTTTATGGGGGACAGTCTCTCGTTCCAGCTTCAAGGCAAACAGGACTCCAGTTCCAATGACTACCAATTATTTATCAGTTATTTCAGAGGGGAGGAGCCAAGGAAAGAAAAAAGGGAGAAGAAGGAGGAAGAGGAAGTAGTGAAGGGCAGGAAGGCAAGGGGATGACAAGAGAGCAGAAAACATGACTTTTTTTTTTAAAGAATCACCAATGGACTTCTCAGTGAGGAGAAATTTAAGAACGGTACTGCAATCTCAGCTTCAGCTCTAGTAACATCTTCAAACTGTCTGTGGTGACAGCATGGGAGCAGGGGACGGTCAACTCCAAGATTTGAGCATTGCTCCCCTGGCCTCAAGGGGTGCTCCTGGAAACAAGAACGTCATGTGCACCCCAGTTCATCTCCTTCTTTCTGCCGTGGTGACTAAGAGACTATGAAAGTTCAATACTTTAGGACCAAAGACTTTTGCTTTTTTTCCCCTAAAATTTTCAACTCTAAAGTGGGCTGTGTGTGTGTGTATGTCAGAGAGAAAGAAATTGATAATGTTCACTGATTTTTTCCGGAGAAGGCAATGGCACCCTACTCCAGTACTCTTGCCTGGAAAATCCCATGTTTGGAGGAGCCTGGTAGGCTGCAGTCCATGGGGTCTCAAAGAGTCGGACACAACTGAGCAACTTCACTTTCACTTTTCACCTTCATGCATTGGAGAAGGAAATGGCAACCCACTCCAGTGTTCTTGCCTGGAGAATCCCAGAGACGGGGAGCCTGGTGGGCTGCCGTCTATGGGGTCACACAGAGTCGGACACGACTGAAGTGACTTAGCAGACTGATCTTTTCAAATGACTATTCTGGGGGTGTGAGTCTGAAGACACTGCAGAAAGTCTCTGATGAGCCAGCCCTCAATAAGTGCAAGGAGTAGCGAGACATCTCAATAGCACTGCAACCAACCTCCTCCCTTCCCTCTTAAACACCCATGGAATGCTGTCACTTTGGACCAGCCCTCTATAGGTTGAATAAAAGATCCCCAAAGGTAAACAGCCCCGCCCTAACTGGCAAAGACTGGAGAGCTGCTTTAGGTGGACTTCTAGTTGCTTTCTTTCTGTCTTCTCCATTCTGAGATGGCAGCTCCAAAAACGGAAATGAAATCCAGTCCCTGCTTCCTGGAGGTTTCCCCTGTTCTTGCTCAAGGTCTGGATAAAAGGGGCAGGGGCAAAGCTGCTCCTCTGTTTCAACCGCTGGCTGCACGGTTCCACATTTTTTCAGCCCTAATATGCTATCCCTGTCATGCTTGCTTCATAACCCCCATACGCCCTCCTTCACAGGTTCTCAGAAAGGGGGACCAGTGTCCCTGGGAGGCTATTGCTCTAATAATGCATGCTAAGTTGCTTCAGTCATGTCAGACTCTTTCTGAATCTATGGACTGTAGCCCACCAGGATCCTCTGTCCATGGGATTCTCCAGGCAAGAATACTGGAGTGGATGCCATGTCTTCCTCCAGAGGATCTTCCCCAGGGATCAAACAGACATCTCTTAGGTCTCCTGAATTGGCAGGTGGGTTCTTTACCACTAATGTCACCTGGGAAGCCCTTCTCTAATAATAGGTACCATCTAATGAGTAGATGGTACACATCAGATGTTGTACTAAATATACTTCTTTTAATCTTCACAACATTTAACGGTTGATATTATTAATCCCATTTAACAGACTGGGAAACTAAGGCTTAGAAGAGTCAAATTATGTGTCTAGTGTCATACTTCTGGGCAGAATCTTGGGATCTGTCTTGCCAAAACGCACACACACCTGTGACCACTATTCTACACATGGAGGAGGAGCAGCCCAGACCATCAGAAGGGTCACAGGCTTTGCTGCCTGAAGCCCCACCACTAATTAGTGTGTGACGTTAGGTGGTTGCTTTCCAAGCCTCTGTCACTTCATCTTCAAGTTGGGAATAACTATTCTACCCGGCCTTTCTTCCAGGGTTGAAGACAGTATCAATCAATACCTATTGCTGCATTCCAGGAAGTCCACTTCCCTGTCCATCTGCTCAAGATCAAAAAGGAGAGGTGGGGTGGAGAAGAGTTGCAGGAAAAGGAGGTCTAAAACTGAGTTTAGAAGTTATATGTCTTATTTTCAAATTTCATATTTGCCTTCGTGTGACAGAATGGAGAAGCACAGAGTCTAATGTTTAAAAATGGAACTCTGCTAATATTAAAGTTATCCAGACATGAAATTTACCAAAATAGGCAACCACATAGTATATGCTCAATAAATAACAGGAATGGCAGAAGGAGGGCAGACAATGAGTAAAACAAAACTGGCATTCTGTCTTGATCTCTGTTAGTCTACTGGCATTTCATTTCCCAAGCATGTGACTAATTGGTTCTCTGAGACTCAGTCAAATTAATTTCACTCTGGCATTACCAACGGTAATGAACTTAAAAGCAATACAGGGACAAATATTCTTGCCAAAGCATAATATTCTATAGGTTGAGTGGCCCTATGATTTTTTGCAACTGAGGTTTCGTGCTGCGATGAGCCTTCTTTCCTTGAAATCTGAAATCACCTAATTGAAGTGACGCTCATGGACACCAAAGATACATGTACATGTAGAGCCGATCTAAAAAGGAAGCTGCTGACAGTAGCTAACAAAATCCCAGAGCACATGTTTATTCCTACAGCCATCCATTAACACTGATGCAGAAAAAAAAACAACCTGCTAGTGAGGACTTCGGGGAACTCTTGGAAGAAACACACACAGAGATGAAGAAGTAGAAATGAATTTATGATGGTTTAGTAAAAAGCAATGTTTGAAAAGAAGAAAATAAAAGATAGTAATAACTGGAGGGGACCCCTAACCATCCAGTGGGGATTTGTGTTAGAGAAGATGAATTATTCATGATTCTACATGTAACACACTTGTGGCTGAAGCTGTGCAATGCAATCACAAAGTTAATCCACTTTCTCCACTCTTAACCTTGCTAAAAAGAGCAAAGATGGCAATACGGATCCACTGAAAACTTTGTTAACATTAGGAACATAGTGAACACTGTCTAGGGGGCCCCCTGTAATGAAAGCCGCCATTAGAAGAATGGCATTTCTGTGCAGCCATATGGAATCATCAAGTCAGTGCACAGTTACGACTGCTGCAAACTCTGGCCCCTCGTTCCAGTTCCCCAGGTCTGTAAGGACCAGTGGACGACTCTGGATGAAGGCAAGGAGAACAGAAGCAGCAACAACAGGCATTTATTGGGTCATTCCAAAAGCCTCTCTACACCCTGACCCTCCAGCCCTCTGTCCCCTAGACAGACTCCACCAACGAGTCTCAAAGGTGCACCAAAGTTAAAACCTCTGGGAGAGACCTGAGCATTTTGCAGAGTCAGAAATGGAGGGGCTGTCAGAAAGAAAGGCTGGGGGAGGCGGGAGTTATATCTGAGATCTCTCTCCTCACCTGTTCTAATTCAATCCTGTTAAAATTGTTCATCATGGCACAATGTACAGATGCAAAATGCTTCCCCTCAGAGTCAGAGGGCTTTAAGTGAATAGTATTATACTGTCATCCATTTCTGACTGAGTCAGCATTTGGAATATCAAACATCAGGCACAAAATCAGAGCCTATTAATACTTATCAGAGACAAAAGTAAATACACACAAAGTTTTAATGAACCCTACCCAACAGAAGCAGAAAGCGTTATCATGAACCATAATAACCAGGATACAGCAAAAGCAAAGAACCTCCAATAAATATATTGCTTTTTTTTTTAATGGTGGTGGGGAGTAGTAGCTACAAGTTTCATTGAGCATCAGATACCAAGAATTACATAAGAAGTAGCATTGCAAATGTTGGACCTAATAAGAGCAATTGAAATTGATTCTGGAATGTGGTTAAACTACTTTATCTAATACTATTAATCAGTAAGAAGATCCCTCATTAGTTGGCAGGAGGATAGCTGCTACCAGCCAATCTGATTTTCCTGAAAACAGAGAAGACATGCATGTACTTTTTTTTTTCCCGTTAAAGCTCTAAAGTCCCCAAGTATTGTTTCTGGAGTCAGAAGTTACCAAGCAGTATCATACTCTTACTGAAAATAGGCCTACAGTCTCCTTTTTAACCTGTTTGCAAATATCAGGAAGGGGTGGGAAAAGTGTTTGCTTGGAATATTTTTTTATTGAAACATTTTTTTAAAACAGTGAAGCGTTTAGACACCTGATAGTAAATCAGAAACTGTTGACCAAGAGTGAACCTCTAAAAGGGAATGAAAAATGAAATGATCCTTCCAGGCCACATGGGGTGGCCTACACTCTGAGACCTCAAGCAACCAAGATTTCTCGATATTCAGCAAAGACGCGTAGAAGATTTCAGAAGCCGAGCTTAACATGATGCCCTTACAGCTCTTGAATAGGAAAGGAAGCCAACTCTGTGGATCCCCTCTGTGGATCTACCTCCTTCCCGCTTCCTACAGAAGGCTACATCTGGGCTGGACTGCTATTCCCCAAACTCTAGGAGTCGGGCCAGCGCCAAGAATCAGCCACCTGCCAAAGTGCCACTCAACAAGGCGGGTACACCTTCCAAGTGTCCCCCTCTGCCCTGTCCTCCACTCCTAGAGCCCGACCCAGAACTGCATTATCTCTGGGGACGGACCAGCAAATAGACCTTTGAAAAAAAAGAAAAAAGGTGTCTGTCGGGGGGCGTCTGTATTATATAACGATATACAACAGATAAGGCTTCTAGAAAACGAAAGTATCGAGGGGAGGGTCAGGGATCGAGGGGGTCGGGGAAGGCGTCGAGAAAGCTTTCGCCGCCACTTACTCGAAGGCGAAGAAGAGTCCGCTAGTGACCAGGATGAGGACGAGGGTCAGGTAGAAGACGCCCGTCTGCCGGGCCATCATGATCCTCCCGTTGCAGAAGAACTTGTTTCTTCCCGGGAAAACCTCCCATTTCCTCCGGGCCGCGATTTTCTTCTTCTTGTGGGGCGACTCCATGGGGGAGGAGCTGTGGGTGCTGATCTGACTGTACTCGCAGTCTTTCATGGGCCCGCCGCCGCCGGGAGGCATCCACGAGGGCAGCCGGCTGGGGGCGCACACCCCCAGCAGCCCCCCGGCCGCGCGGGCCCCGCCGAGCCACGACCGCCGCCGGCCGCCCGGCCGCCCCCCGAGCCTCGGTGCCGCGGCCCCTACGCGGGCTCCCGGCTCGGCGACAACTTTGCCGAGGACACCCAGGTTAACCCTTTGGGGCGCCCAGCTGTCATAGCCCGATCCCCTGCCGAGAGGGACGGGGCTCGCCCGCAGCCCGCGGCGGCGGTCCTCGCTCGCGTCCAGCCCGCGTGCCGGGGCTCGGGGCCCCCGCGGGGTGCAGGGGGCTGCCCGGCCGCCCCTCGAGCGGCCGCGCGAGGGGACGGGCGCGCGGCCCACCGAGGGGA